>NC_037335.1:17303798-17623798 GCF_002263795.3 Bos taurus | reverse complement strand
CTCCAAAATGCTAAATGAAATATTAAGAGTTACTGGAATTTTAAAATTCAGGTGAAATAAATGCCAGATGCCAGAGACAATTTAAAGAGAGAACAGTGAACTGGAAGAGACTATACAAAGGAAATTAACTGAAATTCTTCACAGTAAAATAAAGATAATAAAAATATGAGTGAGAAGACAAGACATGTAGGGTAGGTGGAAAGGGCCTGACATGAATCTACATCTATTGAATGAGAGCTTAAGAAGAAAAGTACAGAGAGGATGGCAGAGAAACAATACTGAGAAGTTAGAAGTCAGAGCTGAGAGATAAATTCGCATTAACACAAACAGTAAGTTGAGAAAACTGTAAACACCAATGAAATAAATACGACCCATAAGCTAAGGACATTTGGACCGAAAGTAGATTTCTAATCAGTGTCAATAGATAGCAAAGGACATCTATAGAGAAAATAACTAACAGCCAAGAATTCTGTATCCAGTAAAACTAGTATTCAAAAAGTTAAATATTATATATACAAATAAAAAGGGAACCTATAGTCTCTCGTTTACAGACTAAGAAAGGAATTACTTGGGGAAAAAAAGAAAAAAAACAGAGTGCAGAGAGAAAGAGGAAGACAAAAAAAAAATACGGCACACATAGAAATTAATAAAATACATCATTAAAATTAGACTACTAAAAATGGTAAATTTTTGTGTAAAAATAAAAGAACACTAAAGCTCTAAAGAATAACAAAGGATAAATAGGAAGTTATTCAATCAGTATGTAAAGTATGCTGTAGTTCTGGTATTATTAAGTAGCAAAAGAGTAACACTAAATGACTTTATATCTTTACAGAAAAATTCATAGTTAACTGTGTGTATTAAACATTTCAGAAAAACATGCCATAAGAATATATGCCATGTATACAATAAAAATGCACGTTTAATACAAATAAATTCATTGTGCATTAAATAATATAATAATATATAAATATAATTTAATGCATATATGTAAATACTATGTATTGAATACATAAATGTATGTCTATATATAAGTATGTATATATAATTTAATACATACATAATACAATCCATCACTTCAAATGCAGCAAAGAAAACCAAAAATAAAAAAGAGAAAATATTATTAATTCCAACAAAGCAGAAAGGTAGAATAAATCGATAAAAATATTTACTTAAAAGACTACATGCAAGAAGAATATAATAGATAGAACACTAAATATATCAGCAACATCAAAAATAAATGAAAATTTAAAAAATAAATACATAAATGAAAATAAACTCATCAGTTAAAAATAGAGACCCTTGGATGAATGAGATTAGAAATGATAATAGAATAGAATTTAAGGAGGAAAATGCATTGATATTTACCAAGCAAAATACTATATAATAATACTTTGTTAAGAAGACATAAAATTATGAAATAATATACAAAAGAGCCTAAATACATAGCACAATAAATGACAAAATTACAAGAAAATGGTAAATCAATCATAATAGCAGGAGATTTTAATATACTACTATGCAAACTGAAATAATATGCAGAACTAATGTACCAAGTAAAACATTTTTTAAAGTATAATTCTAAGAGCAATACACAAACTTATTCTAAGAGCAGAACACAAAACTCTATATCCAGTAATTACTGTATTCAGTGGTAAAGAATCCACCTGCCAGTGCAAGAGATGCAGGTCCGATCCCTGGGTGGGAAAGATCCCCTGGAGAAGGAAATGGCAACCAACTCCAGTATTTTTGCCTGGGAAATCCCATGGACAGAGGAGCCTGGTGGGCTACAGTTCATGGGGTCACAAAAGAATCGGACACAACTTAGTGGCTAAACAACAACTAGTTCTTAAGGAAATTCTCAATAAACATTAAAGAATCAGTATTTTACTATGTTCTCTGTCCACAGGACAATTTTTAAAGTTATTTCTTAAAATAACTGATACCTATGTTTGTGATTTTTAAAGCATACTTCTAAACAACTTACTGGTAAAGGCTGTAATTCCCAAACATTTAAGATTAGATGATAATTAAAGTACAACATATCAAGTAGCTAGCTTTAAATTTGTAGTCAAATTAATTGTTTACAAAAGAAAAGATTAAGATATATATATATATATATATATTTTGTCACACTGCATGGTGTACAGGCTCTTGGTCACCCAATCAGGGATAGAACCCATGCCCCTTGCATTGGGAGTGTAGAGTACCACTGGACTGCTAGGGAAGTCCTTCAATTAACTTAATATTCAATTCAAGAAACTAAAAAAGGAATAACAAAATAAAGCCAAAGAACACATTCTGTGAAAATATTAATAAATTTATCACCAAGAAAAGCAGAAAACAACAACAAAAAGTATATAGGTAGCATAAATCAGTAATATTGAAACCGAAAAAAAACATAAAGACAGAGTGTAGATCTTTTTAAAGCACCTGATATAAATACTACAAACAACTTCCTCTCAAATTCTCCAGAAAAAAAATATAAATTACAAAAATTGACTCAGGAAGAAACTGAAAAGCTGAATAATAGCATTCTAATTATTGAATCAAGAGTCAAAAATAACCCCTCTCTCAATAGGTTCAAATAGTTTTGCAGATAAGTATAACCAGAGTTTTATGTTACAGATTATCTCTATCCCTTTACAAGCTATTTCAGAAAATAATAAAACAGAAAACGTTTCCCAAACTATTTTTATTAGGCAAAATAACCTTGGGACCAAAACCAGACAAGAATAGCACAAGCGTATACAAAGCTTACTTAGGAGAACAATGTAAATTTTTACTTACGCAAAAATCTTAAATATTAACAAACCAATGGTGTTTGGGGTTGAACTGTGTCTTTGCAAAAAGATAAGCTGAACTCCTAATTCCAGTATCTAAGAATGTGACCTTACTTGGAAATAAGGTTGTTTGTAGATACAATTAGCTACTATGAGGTCATACTGGAATAGGATGAGTCCTTAATCCAATGAAACTAGTATTCGTTTAAGAACACGATGTAAAGACAGGAGGAGAAAACGCCATGTGATGATGGAGACAGAGACTGCAGTTAGGTAGCTGCAAGCCAAGGAATGCTAAGATTTGCCAGCAACCCCAGAAGCTAAGAGAAAGCCATGAGACCAATGCTCCTCTCAGTTCAGTTCAGTTCAGTCACTCAGTTGTGTCCAACTCTTTGCAACCCCATGAATCGCAGCACGCCAGGCCTCCCTGTCCATCACCAACTCCCAGAGTTTACTCAAACTCATGTCCATCGAGTCGGTGATGCCATCCAGCCATCTCATCCTGTCGTCCCCTTTTCCTCCTGCCCCCAATCCCTCCCAGCATCAGAGTCTTTTCCAATGAGTCAGCTCTTCTCATGAGGTGGCCAAAGTACTGGAGTTTCAGCTTTAGCATCATTCCTTCCAAAGAACACCCAGGACTGATCTCCTTTAGAATGGACTGGTTGGATCTGCTTGCACTCCAAAGGACTCTCAAGAGTCTTCTCCAACACCACAGTTCAAAGGCATCAATTCTTCGGTGCTCAGCTTTCTTCACGGTCCAACTCTCACATCCATACGTGACCACCGGAGCCTTCCAAAAAACATGACATTGACAACACCTAGACTTCAGACTTCTAGCCTCCAAAGCTATTAAGACAATACATTTCTATTGTTTTAAGGCACCTAGTTTGTGGAACTTTGTTACTTCAACCCTAGAAAACATACAAATTTCAAAGTAGAAAAAGAACTGAATCAATCTGGGTGATAGGAATACAGAACTGATACAGATTATAAATTTTCTGTACTTTTGAGATTATTCATATTTAAAAAGAAATCAGCTCTCAAGATAACCCATATGAATGAGAGCACCAGGCAGCAGGGTTTGGAGGAGCAAACGAAAGGATCCTATTCCTACTTGTCATGACAGTAAAATCCAGAAAACAGTCATCTAAGCCATGAGCCAGACTTAGAAGGTGTAAAATGAGAGAAGCAGAGGGCCTGATTCAAAGGGATTAACTGGCAGAGGCACATACATCAAGTCCCCATTGCTACCATGTGCTGCAAAACAACCAACCACAAATCACAGCGGTATAAAACAGCACTTAGTTCAAGTGTCTAGTGGGTTGACTGAGTAGTTCTGCTGGTCTGGACCAGATGGCTGATTTTAGCCATGCTCACTTAAAGCAATCTGCATTCTAGAATCTTGAGTGATCCACAAGAATGGACCTCAGCTTTGATGGATTGGCTTTGTTCCATACAATCTCTAATCCTCCAAGAGACTAGCCTGAATACGTTGCCTTGGCAAAGGCAAAGGAGCAAGAGAAGAAACAAAAACATTCAAGTTATCTCGCAATTCCCATTGGCCAAAGCAAGACACACAGTCAGCCCCAGAGCAGAGTGGGAAGAGCCTACAGTGCTACAGAGCAAAGGCCAGGGAGGTCATTAACCAAGGGCATCAATGGATTCAATCCACCATGATAGCTCCCGTGATACTAACATCAGTCAAGCACAAGAGGAAAGGAGAAAAACTGAACACAGGTAGTAAACTGAAAAAATTGCCAATATCACCCAGAGACCCCCTCAGGAACTTCCTGAATAAGTTTGAGGACACATAGTGACAAGATTCCCACAGAAGCATCAGCAGAAGCACAGAAATACTGAGCTTCATTGTTGCAGCCCTACTTCTTGCATCCTGTCTGGGTGACTGAAAACAGCAGCAACACTTCTTAGTTCTCCAAAAAGTGGAGGCCCAAATATCTCCCCACTTCCTGGTATTAGGTCAGAGTATTCACTGAAGTTACCCAAAAAAATTAAGCATCTGCACCAAT
Organism: Bos taurus; assembly: GCF_002263795.3. NCBI lineage: Eukaryota > Metazoa > Chordata > Mammalia > Artiodactyla > Bovidae > Bos > Bos taurus. The sequence continues at coordinate 17,618,988 of NC_037335.1, read as the reverse complement.
GACCAACATCAATGCTTCCAGCCTATGGCAGATGTAGAGTCAGAGAAAGTTTAAACACATTCATCTAGTTCTTTTCTTCCCCTTTTGGCCACTTCTACAATTCTTTTGCTAGGTTTTAAGAAAACACAGCCGGAGAAGGCAATGGCAACCCACTCCAGTACTCTTGCCTGGAAAATCCCAGGGACAGAGGAGCCTAGTGGGCTGCTGTCTGTGAGGTCGCACAGAGTCGGACACGACTGAAGCGACTTAGCAGCAGCAGCAGCAAGAAAACACAGCACGTGGGGAAAGCCCATTACAAGACACTCCAGTGAAAAGTCTGCCTGGCAATTCGTTTTTTAAAAAAAAGTAATATCAAACTCAGGGGGCCAACAAGCCAAGCCTTGTTTACACTCCCACAAGGGGATATCAGTTCAGTTCAGTTCAGTCACTCAGTCGTGTCTGACTCTTTGCGACACCATGTATCGCAGCACACCAGGCCTCCCTGTCCATCACCAACTCCCAGAGTTCACTCAAACTCACATCCATCGAGTCCGTGATGCCATCCACCCGTCTCATCCTCTGTCGTCCCCTTCTCCTCCTGCCCCCAATCCCTCCCAGCATCAGAGTCTTTTCCAATGAGTCAACTCTTTGCATGAGGTGGCCAAAGTACTGGAGTTTCAGCTTTAGCATCATTCCTTCCAAAGAACACCCAGGACTGATCTCCTTTAGAATGGACTGGTTGGAACTCCTTGCAGTCCAAGGGACTCCCCAGAGTCTTCTCCAACACCACAGTTCAAAAGCATCAATTCTTCAGCGCTCAGCTTTCTTCACAGTCCAACTCTTGCATCCATATATGACTACTGGAAAAACCATAGCTTTGACTAGAAGAACCTTTGTTGGCAAAGTAATGTCTCTGCTTTTGAATATGCTATCTAGGTTGGTCATAACTTTCCTTCCAAGGAGTAAGTGTCTTTTAATTTCATGGCTGCAGTCACCATCTGCAGTGATTTTGGAGCCCCAAGAAATAAAGTCTGACACTGTTTCCACTGTTTCCCCATCTATTTCCCATGAAGTGATAGGACCAGATGCCATGGGGATATGGATGACAATTATTATTTTAACTAAGGATAATATTCAGAAATAGCTTACCCTGTCTCTTAAGAAATTCCTCTTCAGAAATTTTTCCACCCAACAGGTCCCTCCCTCTTTTACAGGAAAAGAATTCTGGCTCCTTGCTTTCAGATACATAATTTGGCCTTCTGGAATTCTGGTGAGAAATAGAGCTGACTGGTTTGTAGAGGCAGAATAACTCAGAATAATTTTAGTTATGAAATTTCCCAGGGGAGCATAGAGATAGGAATCCTACATGAATTACTTACTGAAAACTTATTTGCTGCATTTGGTGTTTGGTGGGAATGGCGCAGAGAAACAAAAACAATAGATACCTACTTTTATTGATAAAATAGAACTCCCATCTAAAGACTGAGACCAGCCTAGACCCCCGTACTTATACCTTTGTCCACATATACCCTAATTCTTAGAAGTGACTGACTTGTTCTGTACCGTATTTATTCTATTTATTCTATACTACATGTGTGGACTTCCTAGTGAAACATATCACATCAATCAATCTTTATTTTGTAAGTTAGACTCTCCAATGCATAAAATAAAAATTTCCCTTCCCTGTCTCTCCATTTTATACTTCCATAAAAATTGGTAAGAGTTAGTGACAACCAACAATATTTATCAAGCAACTAGTTCTGCCTTCATTGATCAATTGAGATTAAAATAATGTGGTAAGTAAATCTCTATGATGCAGTTCATTTCTAGCTCCTCCATGATGGCTAATCTCTATTACATTACAGACTCTTGAGGAGATGCAGTCACTTTGATCCATCTGATGGAATAAAAGATCCACTTATTCATACAGGTTGACCTGCTTTGCAAACAGTATCCATAATAAAGCGTATTTTGGGGGGATTAATATACATAACGGAGAAGGCAATGGCACCCCACTCCAGTATTCTTGCCTGGAAAATCCATGGAGGAGCCTGGTAGGCTGCAGTCCAAGGGGTTGCAAAGAGTCGGACACGACTGAGAGACTTGACTTTCACTTTTCACTTTCATGCATTGGAGAAGGAAATGGCAACCCACTCCAGTGTTCTTGCCTGAAGAATCCCAGGGACAGGGGAGCCTGGTGGGCTGCCGTCTATGGGGTCGCACAGAGTCGGACACAACTGAAGCGACTTAGCAGCAGCAATACACATAAGGGGCTTTCCCAGGTGGCTCAGTGGTAAAGAATTCACCTGCCACTGCAAGGGATGTGGGTTCTATCGCTGGGACAGGAAGATCCCCTGGAGAAGGAAATGACAGTGCACTCCCATATTCCTGCCTGGCAAGTCCCATGGACAGAGGATCCTGGCAGGCTACAGTCCATGGGGTCACAAAAGACTTGGATATGACTTAGTGACTAAAACAACAGCAGCAATTTATGGAAAGCAAGCAAATCTGTGTACAGCTTAATTGATTTTTACACATGTGCCCACATGTATAGAGCATAAAAATTGTTCAGCATCTCAGAAACCATCCTGACAACCACCTCTATTAATATTCCCCAAGAGCAAATACTGTTCTGCCCGCTATCATGGTATATTAGTTTCACCTAATTTGACATCTTTTATATAGCATTCATATCTCTACTTAACATATTCAATCTTTCCTCTATCTTCTTGAGCATATGGAATACGGTTATAATAATTGTTTTCATTTTTGTCTACTAATTCTATCATCTGTGTCATTTCTCAATCAGTTTCAACTGATTGATTTTTCTTCTCATTATGGGTTATATTTTCCTACTTCTTTGCATGCCGGATAATTTTTCATTAGATGCCTGATAATTGTGAATATATTCTTTGCAGTAGAAGATGAAGAAACTCTATTCAGTAAACAAAAACAAGACCTGGAGCTGACTGTGGCTCTGATCACAAACATGTTATTGCAAAATTCAGACATAACTAGAAGAAAGTAGGCAAAACAACTAGACCATTCAGGTATGACCTAAATCAAATCACTTACGATTAAACAGTAGAAGTGACAAATAGATTCAAGGGATTAGATCTGATAGAGTGCCTGAAGAATTATGGACAGAAGTTCATGATATTATACAGGAGGCAGTGATCAAGATCATCCCCGAGGAAAAAAAAATGCAAAAAGGCAAAATGGTTATCTAAGGAGGCCTTACAAATAGCTGAGAAAAGAAGAGAAGCTAAAGGCAAAGGAGAAAAGGAAAGATATACCCATCTGAATGCAGAGTTCCAAAGAATAGCAAGGAGAGAAAAGAAAGCCTTCCCCAGTGATGAATACAAAGAAATAGAGGAAAACAATAGAATAGAAAAGATTTGAGATCTCTTCAAGAAAATTAGAGATACCAAGGAAACATCTTATGCAAAGATGGGCTCGATAAAGGACAGAAATGGTATGGACCTAACAGAAGCAGAAGATATTAAGAAGAGGTGGCAAGAATACAAAGGAGAACTGTACAAGAAAGATCTTCATGACCCAGATAACCAGATGGTGTGATCATTCACCTAGAGCCAGGCATCCTCGAGTGTGAAGTCAAGTGGGCCTTAGGAAGCATCACTACAAACAAAGCTAGTGGAGGGGATGGAATGCCAGCTGAGCTATTATTTCAAATCCTGAATGATATTGCTGTGAAAGTGCTGCACTCAATATGTCAGTAAATTTGAAAAACTCAGCAGTGGCCATAGGACTGGAAGAGGTCAATTTTCATTCCAATCCCAAAGAAAGGCAATGCCAAAGAATGCTCAAACTACCTCACAATTGCACTTATCTCACATGCTAGCAAAGTAATGCTCAAAATTCTCCAAGCCAGGCTTCAGCAGTATGTGAACTGAGAACTACCAGATGTTCAAGCTGGATTTAGAAAAGGCAGAGGAACCAGAGATCAAATTGCCAACATCTGCTGGATCATTGAAAGAGCAAGAAAAAAACATCTATTTTTGCTTTATTGACCACGCTGAAGCCTTTGTGTGGATCATCACAAACTGTGGAAAATTCAAGAGATGAGAATATCAGACTACCTTTCCTGCCTCCTGAGAAATCTGCATGCAGGTGAAGAAGCAACAGTTAGAACTGGACATGGAACAACACACTGGTTTCAAACCAGGAAAGGAGTACGTCAAGGCTGCATACTGTCACCCTGCTTAATTAACTTCTATGCAGAGTACATCAGCGAAACGCTGGGCTGGAAGAAGCACAAGCTGTAATCAAGATTGCCAGGAGAAATATCAATAACCTCAGATATGCAGATGACCCCACCCTTATGACAGAAAGTGAGGAGGAACTAAAGAGCCTCTTGATGAAGGTGAAAGAGGAGAGTGAAAAAGTTGGCTTAAAACTCAACATTCAAAAAACTAAGATCATGGCATCTGGTCCCATCACTTCATGGCAAATAGATGGGGAAAGAGTGAAAACAGTGACAGACTATTTTTTGGACTCCAAAATCACTGCAGATGATGCCTGCAGCCATGAAATTAAAAGACTCTTGTTCCTTTGGAAACAAACCTATGATCAACCTAGACAGCATATTAAAAAGCAGACTAACTTGCTAACAAAGGCCCATCTAGTCAAAGCTATGGCTTTTCCAGTAGTCATGTATGGATATGAGAGTTGGACCATAAAGAAAGCTGAGTGACAACGAATTAATGCTTTTGAACTGTGCTGTTGGAGGAGACTCTTGAGAGTCCCTTGGACTACAAGGAGATGAAACCAGTTAATCCTAAAGGAAATCAGTCCTGAATATTAACTGGAAGGACTGATGCTGAAGTTGAAGCTCCAACACTTTGGCCATGTGATGCAAAGACCTGACTCACTGGGAAAGATCATGATGCTGGGAAAGATTGAAGGCAGGAGGAAAAGGGGACAACAGAGGATGTGATAGTTGGATGGCATCACCGAATCAACAGACATGAATTTGAGCAAGCTCCAGGAGTTGGTGATGGACCGGGAAGCCTGGCATCCTGCAGTCCATGGGATCGCAAGGAGTTGGAAACGACTGAGTGACTCAACTGAATTGTGAACTTTACCTTGCTGGGTGCTGGATATTTTTGTTCGATGCCTGGATCGGGAAGATCCCCTGGAGGAGGGCAAGGCCAACACTCCGGTATTCTTGCCTAGATAATCCCCATGGACAGAGGAGCTACAGTCTGGCGGGCTGTACAGCTGCTGTCATGGCCTGGCAGGCTATAGTCCATGGGGTTGCAAAGAGTCAAGACATGACTGAGCGACTAAGCACAGCACAGAGCACTGTTTAATCTGGGGCTAGTTTTTCTCAACTCTTGAGTTCTGTGTTTGTACTCTATGCAATCAATGCCCTGTAAATTATGAGATTTTTTACATTCTTGGGTGGTGTTCACAGGAACTATTCCCACTAACACTTGTTAGGTGGTTTTTTCCTTACGTACAAGCACTAATTAGTACTCAGCTACAGACTCAATGGAGACTCTGAAAATCTATGGATTTCTTTCTCAGCCCAGCCCTCTACTTCTCATACTCCGCCTGAGAACTCACACCACCTTGATGGCACAGATTCTCAGCTCCATATGCTCTTCTAGAGACACTACTGGGCTTCACCTGCAGTTCCTGCTCCCAGCGCTGCATCCCAGGGCTTCCTGTGGGGGCTTAGCCTGACCTCCTTTCTTTCCCACCTCTCACAGATCACTGTCCTTTGCTGCTTGCTGCATAACATCTTGAAAACCATTGTTTCCTATGTTTTGTCTGGGTTTTAGCTGTTTCAGACAGGAGAGTAAATCTAGCCAGTTACTCCCTCTTAGCCAGGTGTAAGAGCTTGTTTTGTCTATTATCGAGCTTCATTCTATAGGCAATCATGTTGCACATTCTCTTCAGCGTCTGACTTCACTGACTCAGCATTGTGCCTGACCCATCCATGTTGCTGCATGTATCAGTAGTTTCTTTTCTCTTTTTAAAACTTCATTTTGTTCTCTAGTATTTCTACCAAGAATATTTTAAAATTGGTATTGAAATTGATGCCCCCACCCCCCACAGATGGCTCAAGTGGTTAAAGAGTCCACCTGCAAAGCAGGAGATGCAGGAGACGTGGACTCGATCCCTGGGTCAGGAAGATCCCCTGGAGAGGGAAATGGCAACCCACTCCAGTATTCTTGCCTGGGAAAGCATGTGGACAGAGGAGCCTGGTGGGCTACAGTCCATAGGGTCAAAAAGAGTCAGGTAAGACTGGGCACACACGCATTCATTCCAGGGCTTGTTTTAAGTATGTTGACTAACATACTTAGCCTTGGTGTTAAGAAATCATGGATGTGAACTCTAGGTTTGACATTGAATAGCTATGTTCCCTTGAACATGTCACTTGGCTTCCCCAAAGCTGTGGGCCCAAAATTAATGATTTAGTTCAAGTGTTTTACAAAGTGCTCTAAAATATAAAGTTATTTAATTTAGAATCATAGAGCACATAGAATCAATGTTTCCTAGTGTTTTCTTTACAACAAAGTGATAATTCGGTATCTACCAAAACAATTGCAATTCTCATAGAATGCTTCACTGAGTGGGAAGTGGAAATAAGTACTTTCCAAATATACACTAGGAAACTCTTTAAGGAATACTGATTCCATGGAGTAGCTCAGATATTACTACTTGGTTATCACACATGGTTAAGAGACTTAATTTGACCATGGTGATAAAATCAGGGTAAAAAAGAGTATGCTGTATTATGAATACCTTTCAAAATCAGAAGCACATTGAGTAGGAACAACAGATTGATTTTCAGTGATGATTGGGCATCAAAGGGCACCAAAAATAAAATTTATGCATTTTCCTATTTGCATATAACTTCTCTTGTATTAATGAGATAAGAAATTCCATTTTTAAAGAGATGTGCTATGATAATATGGTTATAATGACATTGAGCTCAGTAACGATGAATACACTGCAGGAATCTATTCTGAAAATATAAATTCATTTTCTCTCGAGGCTTTTGAGTTTTTCTTTTTTCCCTTAATTTAAGTGCCTGAACATTAATTATTCCAATATCAAATCACATGCTTTCATTAGTTTGAGGACAAACTACTCCCAAACAAAACAAGTGTTTTAAGAGAATTTCTGATTCACTATATCTGATAAAAGTAAATATAGTATGTCTTAGCTTCTCTTGTCAGTGAGGACCCCTCAGAATTTTCAAAGGCATTGGTCTTCTAAAAGAAACATACTGCTCATCTAAGACTGTCAGCTTTTCCAACTGGTAGCCAAGGTGGATGAACCATAGTTTTTGTTTTGTTTTGTTTTTAGAATGATGGCTAATTTGGTAAAGTGGAGTTAGACTGCTTCTGCCACCTGTTAGTTATGTGTTGCTGGGAAAGTTATTCAACCTCTGAGTTCGTTTTCCATTTGAAACAGCAGTAGCCTTATCTACTAACATAAAATTCTGTATATAAGGCCTTTTGTACCGCACCTACCACATAGAGCTCAATATTAGCTGTGCTTGTTATCATTAGTCAACTCACTTGGCACCTCCATGGTCCTCCTTTCAAGGCTGCTCCCCCAACTACTGTAGCCAAGAAGGGGATCTCACTGATCCCCAGGTAATGCCAGCTGCTCACCCTTATGTACAACACACGCTGAAAGGCTACTCACAATGGCAGTCTTCCTTTGAACAAAATATTCCTGGTTCTGAATTTTGCATATTTCTGTGGGGTTTCTTCTGTAACCTATTTGCCCTGGTTTGTTTACTTCCTTGAGTGTTCTAACACTATATAAGTTTGTAAAGCAGATTCTGAAATCCAGCGGCCTGAGTTTGATCAACATCTACCAACGGACCATCATCCACCCGTGGGACTTGGACAAGTTAGCTACTTAACTTTTCTAACCCTGTTTTCCCATCTGTAAAATGGGGATAATATAAGCACCATGTTAGGCTAATGTGAAGACTAAGATCTTGCAGACAGTGGAGACTTAGCATGAAGACGGCACTCAAGAAGCATTCATTAAATAGTATCTTCTGTTAATAGTTACAATAGAAGACCCTATTTAATAATAATCACAGAGAGAATTGGTCTATTATGTACTGCTAATGACTGAGCAACTGAAAGTACACCCACGCACACACACACACAACAGGTAAATCTTCAAGGCAGCAGAAATACAAGTCCAGTAACCGAGATAGTGTGCTCCCTGTTACATCTCACCACTCAGAACATCCTGATCCTCTTGGTTGTATGAAGACCATCCCCTTCTACTAATGATAACTTCTGTTAGGTTGGTATGGATACTGTATTTATATACATAGATATACCTATCCCTGTGTATCTAAAGATCTACACAGTGGTGGAGATGGGAAACTTGTAACAGGTCAATGAGATGAGCAGAGTCTGTCCTGAAATGGTGGCTGTTCCTATAAAATGTTAACTCTGTCTAACCTAAAACTGTTAGGTCCTCTGTCTAACCTAACTCTGTTCAACTGGGGATGAACTTAAGGCCAGCTTTTCTTTGGAGAGGTATCGAAAACATTGAAAAACTCTTCCCCACCGCCAGCTTTGACATTAATAAATGAAACCAACTCAGAAAAATTCCTTTCACCCTACTTGGGTTCTTCGGCTGAGGTCCCATCCCCAGAGGCTTCCTAGAAAGGTAGGAGCTGCTTTGGTATTTTAAAATTAGCTTTGTCAGAGGGCGATGAGTAAACTCCCCTGGTGGCCTCTGGTCCTGGTGCCCCATTAATCTTTGTGCTTATCCATAACATAGATCCATTACTCTCTTCCAGAATAATTAGATGAGCATCATTGGCCTTAGTTTTTAAAAGAGATCCAGAGCAGCCTGAAGGGTGACTGTGATGGTTCATCCTCGCCCACTGACCCTGTGTGGTTCAAGCTTTGGGGAAGCAGGATGACAGGGGCATCTTCTGTTCAGATTAGCTTTCCTTCCCAGTGGCCCCCATCACTCACTCTCCTTTTATGTAAATGGACTTGTGGGTGGGAGACAGTAAACTCAAAGCCTAGAGAGAGATGGGCAGTTGCCTTGCCTTCTGGACTCTGGCAGAGAGCTCGCACTTGCCGAGGGCTCTCTGCATCATCACCCAGATGCCACCCACCTCCTCCACCTTTAGTACGTTTAAAGCCCTTATGAAAGAACTAATTGTATGCAGGAAGCAGAATTTCTCTTTCTTTTTCAAGAAATCTCTTTGAGGACTCTGCTGTGCTTGGGTTGGGTGCCAAACACGGGTCTGGGTGAATGGCCCTCTCACTGGCTTTGCCCTCTCACTACACCTCACTGTCATCCTGTCATCAAACTAGTCTTAAACTGAGCCAGACTTCTACTCTCTCCCTCTCAGCCGTATTCCCCTACACCACATGGAACTAAGGGATGCATGTGTTTATATTTTTTTAAGAATTTTAAACTTTATTAAAAATAAGTTATTTGAATATTGGATTTCTTGTTTTGCACAGACATTGGCAAGGTAATAAGACAAAGGCAGGCCGAATTGATAAAACCATTTCCTAAAGCCAGTCTAGTGGCAAGAGATAGTAGGAGCATTTCCAAGAATTTCCTGGATATACAGGTGAAAGATGGGTGTTGTCTCATATAAAAAGAGAGGACAAGTAAGATGGCATAGGGAGAATAAAAGAGGAAAACTCATTACTCAGTCATTCACCTTAATTCTGTGGTTTCTGAACATAAGTTGGCCTGTTTGGGAAAGAACCCATTTGTTTGACCATTTTCGTCCAGGCCACCGACACATTTTATCTTCCACTCAACTCCCCCTAAATGGCCAGAGACATACTTAACACTCATGGCAATTGAAAGAAATGACAGGTTAGCTGTTTGGGGAAAAGAACTTAGAAAAATTGTCCCAAAGTTACAAAAACATTCATACCCTCTGACCCAGAAATCTAACTCAGGGAATGTACTCAAATGAAAGGAGAACTATATGTAAAAGGCTTCTTTTGTAATATTTGTAACAGCATAATTAAAAGGACAAATGAACAATGGAAGAAACCAAACTATGTTCTGGTTTATGAAATCAATTGGCTATTATACGGCTTTTGGAAACAGTCATTAAGGGCCAATAATAATGCAGACAGTGTTCAATGCAATATTTACAAACAAGTTTGTATCCACACTCTGATTATAATGACTTAAGAACCACACCTACACGTGATCAAGTATCTGGAAAAACTATGGAAAGTGAAAATGGAAACCTTTTCATGAGTGGAGAGGGAAAATGACAGATTGCTCTTTCCAAAAGAAAGGAAGCTACTTATCTCTAAATGCAGTTACCAATGAACAACATTTAAAAGGAGCCATCGCAAGAGCTCTTCTTTGAAGAGGGAAAAAGGAAATATTTGGGGAAGTATGAAGCAAAGACTTTATACTTTTGAGTTTACTGTGGAGCTGCAGAGAAGGATAAACACTCTTGAGAAAGGGCCAGCCAAAGGGTGGCGGGAACCACAGTGGTCCTCCTGAGGGCTGCTGCCTGCCTGGTTCAGTGAGAGGGGAGTTCATCTCAATGTCCACCAAGCGTCTGAGCACCAAGAACATTCCAACCAAAGAGACAAGAGCACCCTGCGTCTTGAGGGATTGTCCCAGGATGCACTTGGTCCCAAACATGAAAAGACATTCAAAGAAGCATCTGGATCATGAGGAGATCAGAGAAGCTGTCCAATAGGGTGGAGGAAGCACAGAAAGGCAGGGATAACTAAACTGAGTTTTCCTTTGCAAAAAAAAAAACAGTGCAGAGGATCCACGATTGCAGACTGCGAAGAACATAAAAGAGAGTGAAAGAGAGCCAGGGGGAGCTATCCTGTGACTGACCTTCCCAGGAGAGGATCAAATTGAGGAAGCGCAGAATTCACAACAGACTCTGCCCTAACCTCCAAGCTCACGTTCCTCATGTCGCCTATCTCTGCAGTCCATGCCTGTATACACGCTGCCATATGTCTGATTCTTTTAGCAGAAACAAGAGCTGTGGCCTAGATAGGTAGCAATCAGAGGTGCAAGGTGGTTAACTAGATACCTATCAACATCATTTCCTCGTGTTTAAAGAAGAAGAAACTGAGGCACAGAAAGGGAAATTGCCCTGTGAGGAAGGAAACCACTTCTCACTAAAGCTGACTGGCCAGGTCTGAGGAGCACAGCCCAATAGCCACGAGTCTCCAGCAGGGGACTAGGGACAATGTGATAGATTCCAGCAGTCTGGCTAGGTTTCCTGATTTCACTGCCGTGTTTTACTTTAGGGAGGAAACAGAAAAGGGCTCATTTCCTTATCGAGAGTTCCAAATATAAAGGGACTGTGGAGATCTCTGTCCTCTCCCTTTCCTTACGTGTTCATTGTAGCTTCACAGTACCCAAGAGCCTCCTAGATCTTTGATGCTGGGAGGAAAGCCAGAGTGCAGCAGATGGGAACAAGGGAAAGCACGGAGGCCGGGGACACAGAGTTGAAAAGGCCTGGGCCCTCCGGATGATGGAAACCAGGTAAGCCCCTGTCACCCAGTGCCCAGGAGTAGAGGTAAGAAAGGACCAAGGTTCTGAATTTCAGGGAGACTCCAACCTCAAGCCTTCTCTCAGGGAAATGGAACAGGTAGAGCAAGCAGGAGAAGCAGAGCTCTATCCAGAGTAGTCAGGGGACAGCCTCAGAATAGTCAGTGGGCAATTTCTCTCCTTCAGCAACCCTGGATGTACCACTGCAGACGCAAAATCACCAGTGGTGAGATCAGCATGGGAAATCCCAAACTGCAATGCCTCTTACAGAAAAGCCACTCCCCAAAATGAAATTTTTTAAATTTCAGTTCTTAGAGATCCTGAGGGTAAAAATAAGATAACGATAGCCAAGCCACTCGGTGCTGACAAGAATTCAGGACCAGGCTAGAAAGGAGAAGAGTCCTAGGCTTCAGAAAGCTTTTCTTTTCCTCACAGAAGTCTTGTGGTTCACCCTCAACCTGTCTCTCAAGAATGGGGCTGTGCCTGTCTTGTATATGCATCTGTAAATCAAGAGAAGGGAAAACTTGAACAGATATAGAAAAGACGGTAGCAACTGACTTAACTTTGAAGACACCGTGGTGGTCATCATCTGATTTCCCAGCATCAATGTGCCCACCACAGATTTCTGGACCGATAATGACAACTGAAAGCTATTAAATAAGAGGCAACCAGAGGACCACCATGACCTGATGATGTGCCAAAGAGATCCAAGGCCAGGACCCCCAATTCTCTCATCCCTGGTGAGAATCATTGTCTTAGCAGGACCTGCAGTCCTCTGTTCTCCAACCTAGAGCCCTTCTGGAGCACGAAACACGAGGTAAGGCAGGGCTTAGCTATGTAGGATACCATTTTGGAGTGTCACAAAACAGAGGGCACCATCAAGGTCAAGAGCAAAGGTCAAGAGCAAGGTCAAGACGAGTAGAACAGCTCCATCCAAGAGACCAGTTCCTGGGACAGTCTTAAGGAAGTGTCCCTACTATGGGCTTGACCCAAGTCTGAATAGCTGGGGGAGCTCTGAGACCGAGGGTGGATTGTCAAAACCAGCCCTTCCAGTCCCCACAACACCCCCACCAATATCCAACAGCCGCACCAGTCATGCCAGGATTGAAATATCTCCATTCAGACCACCCACTGCCCTCACCAAAGGTGGAAAGAGCAGACCATCCTGTAGAGACGCAAACCCCCAATGAGGTCATCTCTTGTAGAAACCACAATCACTTTCTCCATCCCCACAGTTGAGGGGCCCACTCACTTGGTGGGTGAGACAGAAAGGCGCCAGGTGCAAGGCGGACTCTTCACACAGACCCCCGGACCCCATGGTGGAGCAAGCAGGGGAAGTCCATCAGCAGGAGGCTCCAGTGAGGAGGTGCCTCCAATGTCTAGGCCATTAAGAACCAGTCTGTTCAACTTCAGGGCCAGTAGATTCACAACCTGGGTCTGGAATCCCAGAGGCCTGTGATTTCGTTTATAATCACAGATTGTGCACCCCAAGAGCAAACATCCCATAAATGGATCGGAACTGTCTCTGGGGACTTGGTTTCTGTCTTTGTACCTTGAGGAGACAGGATGATAACAGCAAATAGAAAAAGAGGTATCCATGGGTATCCAGGCAAGATGCAGCATTGTTTTCTTCCCAGCATCCTCTCATGCCATCTCTGGTATATATTGCAGTCACCACACAGAGCACATTGTTGAACAAGTGAAATTCACACTAAGTTGACTCTGATTTCAATATCCCCTGCAAGATGAGAGAAACCAGATCCTAGGAGAGAGGGCAAAGACTTGGAAGGGAGTGGGGGGCACAACCTGGAGCATTTTAAAGCAGAACAGAATATAGGTTCAAAAATAACTAAGATCTAGGCACAGGAGTGGAGAAGGAAATGGCAACCCACTCCAGTATTTTTTTTTTTTTTAATGATAAAGTCCCCTTTTATTTTTTTATTTTATTTTTTTTTAGTTTAAATTTATTTATTTTAATTGGAGGCTAATTACTTTACATTATTGTATTGGTTTTGTCATACCTCAACATGAATCCGCCACGGGTGTACACGTGTTCCCCATCCTGAACCCCCTCCCACCTCCCTCCCCGTACCATCCCTCTGGTTCGTCCTAATGCATCAGCCCCGAGCATCCTGTATCCTGCATCAAACCTGGACTGGCAATTCCTTTCTTATATGATATTATACATGTTTCAGTGCCATTCTCCCAAATCATCCCACCCTCTCCCTCTCCCACAGAATCCAAAAGACTGTTTAGTATTTTTGCCTGGAGAATCCCGTGGACAGAGAAGCCTGGTGGGCTGCTGTCCATGGGTCGCACAGAGTCAGACATGACTGAAGTGACTTAGCATGCATGCTTGCATTGGAGAAGGAAATGGCAACCCACTCCAGTATTCTTGCTTGGAGAATCCCAGGGACGGGGGAGCCTGATGGGCTGCCGTCTATGGGGTCGCACAGAGTCGGACACGACTGAAGCAACTTAGCAGCAGCAACAGCAGGCACAGGAGACTTCAGGGCCCAAGAAAACCATCCAATTAGTTGGACCCATTCGCAAACCCTTTTGGCTTTGAGGGCCCTGAACAAATTCCTCTGATTTCTCTTCCTACCAGGCCCAGCTCCACAGAACAGGGCATATCTGAAGTTGGGTTCATATAAATATCTCAGAGAGCCTCTAAAGTGGAAAGAACCCACAGGAATGCTTCTTGGGTCTTAGTCTCAGGAATGACTGCACTGATCCTTAGACACAGTAATGATCACATTTCCCTCTTTCAAGTGGGAAAATTTAATACTTAGAGCTAAGCTCATGGCTCCCTTCTACCAAAAATATAATGAGGTAGTAGCAGTCCTTGGCTTTGAGATACTAGGACCTTCCTTTTCCCTTTTGGCACAGTTCTTTACCTTTTTTTTTTCTTTAATTTCCCATATCTCATTCTATTAGATTATCTCATTTCTGTGTGACATTTTAAATTCTTTTTTGGAACAAGGTGATGTTTTGCTTTGTTTTTAAATAAGTCATTAAGCCCAATGTGCAGTGTGGAAGCACCTGGAAAAGGGTGGTGGCCATGCACCATCTTTGTTCCAGTGATGTGGGGCCCACTGTCTGCTCTGTACAAGAGCCTCCTGTTTCTGTTAGCTATGGCTGAGATAACTTGCCCTATTTCCCTCACAAACTAAATCCCTAATTCTCTCAAGTCTATTTCCAACCTCTAGCAGAGGTTAGCCAAGAAGAGGGTCAGATACGTGATGGACCTTGAAGAGTTCTGGGTAGCTGAGGGGCAGTGACTACAGAAGGACATGTGGAAGTTAGCCTAGGGTGGAAAGAAAGAGCATTCCTGAGAAAGGGAAGAGGGCCCAAAGATTAGGAGTCACCGTATGGTTAAGCATGGACTCAAAGTTTATGGAAAGAGGAATGATGGGACAAGAGCTAAGCAAGGAGAGCTGTGTAGTAGTCACATCATAAAGTCACCTCTGTGCTAAGAGGTTCAGACTTTTTCTCTTATAAGCCATAGGGAGCCAGGGAAGGATGTGAGGCAAAGAAATGCCTGAATCACATTTGCACTTAGGAAAATGACGTGGACAGGGTGCGAATGACTGACGATTTGGAGTGGGGGCTGGAATCCAAGTCATCTGGGCAAGACTTAGTAAAGGCCTAAATTAAGGCAGTGGGAGGCTGAGTAAATTCCAGAGGTGTCTGTGACACCCAATTGGCAAAACTTGATAACCACAGCGAAGCAGAGGTATCGATCTGACTCTCGGAACAGACTCAGGTCACTCCAACTTCAGGGACGTGTTAAGATGGTGCTGTCACTCAGAATAGGCAGTGGGACGTGTCGAGCAGAGGGTGAATGGCTCCGGATACTGAATGCAGATGGGCTGGGCAAGGTGTCCAGGATACGTTTGTGGAGAATGATAATAGGACAGGATTTCAAGCACTGAGAGGAGGGTAACACATGCACTGAAGCTCAGAAGAAATACCATTCTACAAAGAGTGAGGACAAGGGTGGCAGATGGACATTAACAAGGACTGACTCCCTGTGTCCATGTTCTTTCTGCTTATCTGTATTTCCTGATCTCTCCAGAATGACGTTCTACTCTTCTTATAAAAGAAAACACAACTTTGCATTTTAAAGTGAAGTCACTCAGTCGTGTCCAACTCTTTGCGACCCCATGGACTGTAGCCCACCAGGCTCCTCTGTCCATGGGATTCTCCAGGCAAGAATACCAGAGTGGGTTGCCGTTTATTCATGCTCATGTTTCTCTTCAAATAGAATCTTCAGCCTTTTAAAGACAAAAAAAAAAAAAAGAAAGAAATGTCATACCCCAATCTAAAGAAACAGACTTGAAGACACAGAGCACAGTATGGAAACCATCACTGTTGTGTCTAAAGCAATGCAGAAAGGGCGTACAGGGTGAAGAGAAAGCTGTGAATGGATCTGCAGGCCACAGGAGGGACTGGGCAGGCAGGAAACCCTGAGAGCAAGTCTGAAAGAAAGCAGTGCCCCAGAAGCCAGTGTTCTACGAAAGCTCTGATACTGTAGCTTCTAAGTTCTTCATGGAGGGACAGTCTCTTATTCATATATGAACTCCATCCCACTGGCAGTCTGCCATCTCCCAGACAGAAATCTACAGAGTAATGGCTCAATGTGAAAGTGAAGTCGCTCAGTCGTGTCCTACTCTTTGTGACCCCATGGACTGTGGCCTACCAGGCTCTTCTGTCCGTGGGACTTTCCAGGCAAGAATACTGGAGTGGGGTGCCATTTCTTTCTCCAGGAGATCTTCCCAACCCAGGGATTGAACCCAGGTCTCCCGCATCGTAGGCAGAATTTTGTAGACGCTTTACCATCTGAGCCACTAGGGAAGATCGTTATGGTTGGCCCAATAAGCACTTACAAATAAATGTGATCTTAATTCCCTCTTTGCCTCTATTATTTGAACTCCTGTGGAATACACTTTCTGGGACATTTTCTCTTAGAATATAATTAGAAAGGGTTTGCAGAGCTTGTAAAAAGAGAAGGAAAACTCCTCACTCACTTAGAACACTTATTCTCCCTGAGAGAGACTGTTTCATAAAGCTTAAGACAAACCCCATCTCAGGTTTGCAACTGAGGTGGTCAAATACTAGAGCAGCAATACCAAGCTCCAAAGAGTTGAAGAAGCCAGCATCACTTTCCTTGCACAAGTGGCCATAAACAGAGAAGGGCGATGTATCTGATCATTAATATTGACAACCCCTCAGCAGCAGCCCTGAAATTGATCCCAGGTGCAGCTGATTATATGGAAGTATAAAAATTTTATTCAGGTATGAAAATTACATAAATATCTCATCCACTTATGAAGGAGGCACGAAGAGAACATGAAAAAAAAATAAAAGATTCTTGGGCTTCTTGTATTTATCTTTTCACTCATAAAATAGACTTATTGTTGCAATTAAAATAGACTCATTGTTGCAATGTTGATGCAATAAACATTTTAAAATGGGAAAACACACCAGCTGGAGGAGGGTCACTGCACATGAGTTAAGTCTAAACTCCCGGGAGGCACAAGTGAATGGGAAGAGCATCTGAACTGTGACACACAAGAATGCAGCTCAAAGGAAGAGAGAGAAGATGGAGAAAATAAGTCAAAGATCTTTCTTTCCTAACTCCAGGAGGTTCTTCACGGGCATGTTCAGCAGTGCCTCAGAACACCAAAGTCTTCTCCCTAGGACACTTTCCCAACAGGTAAAAGGGAACCTCACCCCCATCCTGAACATGGGAAATGAACTTTTTTTTTTTTTTTCAACTGAAGGAAGCCACAGAATCCTCAGGATCCACCAATGAGGACAGAGAATCTTACGGAAGCCCTGGTGAACGTCACAATGGAATGGGTTTTGAGAACCGCCCCCCGCCAAGTTATTCCTGTGGAGACTGCTAAACTCGCACAGCAAGCAAACAATCATTCTGGTTAGAGGCAGACCATTACCAGCTAATTGTCCGAAAGTCAAGAACGCACCAGCTCTAGGGACAAGTGGACCCTCACATGAGGAGACTTCCCAGAAGCCATTCATATCACTACCCACAGAGCTTCACCAAGATGAAGAGCCCTGGAAAAAGGATGCTACAAGATAAGCCGAGCCACAAGCCAAAAACAGGGAGTTAAGATATCTTCAGGCCAGAGGGCTGGATCAAGCTTCCTGCGAAAAGAGTGATGTAGGGAGATCTTGGCATTTGCAGTGGGATGGATGGGGGCTGTGTCTGCCCTTCATGCCCAGCGCAGTTCTGTCACCTAAGCAGAAACTAAGGTTCTACTGCTGCTTCCTTAAAGCCAGTCATGACCAGGAACCACCTGGGAAGCAAACATGGAAATAAATCATCCTCTAAGGCTCTCCTTCTTCAAAGGAGAAAACCAAGACTCATTGTTGATAGGAAGACAAATCCCTGAAAACTCAAACAACGGAGTAGAGAACCCAAGATGTGGCTTCTCTGTGACAGTGAAAATACTCTGGAGGACCTAGCCAGGGGTGTGGGTGGCACTGTGAATCTCACTGGCAGGCTCTGGCAGCTCCATGTTTCCTGATCAAAACCTAGGTTTTAACAGGGGATAATTACAGAGGACAGATGGATATGAGGCACTTGCCTTAAGAGTCCATGGGATCACTATTCTCTTGGAAGAAAGGGCTTCACTGAAGACTCCGGTCTGTGAGTGGATGCCTACGAGGATCCCAGGGTAAGTGTTAAGTGAGGGCAGGCAAGAGGAAGGATGAAATTATGACAGATAATGGGGAACCCAAGGATACAGGGTCAGTATGCTTAGAAGCGTTCTGCAATTGACAGAGAAGGGAGAAGTCAGGGATAGGGAGGTGATCTTGTGGCCAGAATGAAGAATATTGAAGGGCTCCTGTTGAGACCTGCTTTGGCATGAGTTGGGGTAGCCAGGCTCCCAGGGCAGAGACTCCCATAGTAGAAGGTCAAAGACAGGGATGGAGTTGGGGTAGCCAGGCTCCCAGGGCAGAGACTCCCATAGTAGAAGGTCAAAGACAGGGATCAGAAGAGAAAGCCCCCACCTCCCCAACAAACTCTGAAATTCTAAAGCATTTAGATCACTGGATCTAAATGCTGGATCACTTATCCTAAGTGAAATAATTCATGGCATAAGAGGCACTCACAAAATAAGAACAGTTTCATGGGTGCATGAAGAAATCAAATACTTCCTAGTCTCTACCTTGGAAACTTAGAGAAAGGGAGACGGTGCTGAGGCTCTCTAGGGAGTTGAGCATATACCCAGAATCCAAACCCAGAAGAGAAGAGGAATTCATCTTTCTGACCACTATTGCTCCTTAGGTTACAGCCTCTGAAAATCCTTTCTAGCTATATTCCAGGGGGAGAAGACCCAGTCCACATTAGGAGTTTAGGAGTCAACCGGGGCCACATGATGAAGGGTGATGTGGTCTCCAACATAGCAGGTCACTCTGTGAGGAGACAACCACAGACTTGCCTCCCCGGAAAAAGGAAAGTTCCCACCACAAGCTTCCTTAAAGCCAAAGAGCCCCACAAGGAAGAGGAAGACATCGAGATAGGAGCACTTGTGAAAACCCAGCTCTGGCCCTGCCAGGCTGCCTTAGACAGTGATCTCCACCCTGCAGGCTTGGCTGCCACTACGAAGTGCCCTCTTGGTTCCTAGTGAGTCAAGGCTTTGCCTTCTCTGTAAACCACTCCATGAATGGACAGATGGGATGAGCCAGAAAGACCATCAAGATGAGGAGAACAGGAGACCCTGGAGTGACCATGGTGAGCAAGTTGGGGTAGGGCAAGGCTAATACCAGGCTTCCCAAGGATAGTGTTCCAGGCTCCCAGGGCAGAGACTCCCATAATAGAAGGCTAAAGATGGGGATATGAGAAAGCCCCCATCTCCCCAGCAAGCTCTAGTTCTAAGGCATGGGCTGGATCACTTATCCTAAGTGAAATTATGAAACATGGTGCCCATTGCCTAAGAGGCATTCACAAAATAAAGAACAGTTTCATGGGTGCATGAAGAAATTAAATACTTCCTAGTCTCTACCTTGGAAACTTAGAGAGAGGGAGAAGGCACCAAGGCTCTCTAGGGAGTTGAGCATATACCCAGAATCCAAACCCAGAAGAGAAGAAGAATTCATCTTTCTGACTGCTACTGCTCCTCAGGTTATGGCCTCTGCAAATCCTTTCTAGCTATACTCCAGGAGGAGAAGACCCAGTCCACATTAGGAGTTTAGGAGTCAGCTGAGGCCACATGATGACGGGTGGGTGGGGTGGCCTACAACACATCAGGTCACTTTGTGAGGCGATAACCACAGACTTGCCTTCCTGGAAAGAGGAAGGTTCCCACCACAAACTTCCTTAAAGCCAGTGAGCCCCACAAGGAAGAGGAAGACATTGAGATAGAAGCGCTTATGAAAACCCAGCTCTGGCCCTGCCAGGCTGCCTTAGACAGTGATCCCCACCCTGCAGGCTGCCACTAATGGCTTTCTCCACATGGAAGGCATTTCTGGGGCCCTCTTGGTTCCTAGTGAGTCAGGGCTTTGCCTGCTCTGTAATCCACTCCGTGAATGGACAGATGGGATGAGCCAGAAAGAAAGACCATCAAGGTCAAGATCAGGAGAGCAGGAGGCCCTGGAGTGACCACGGTGAGTGCTGGTTCTCTTGGTATGAGTCTCTCCAGGGTAACTCAGTGGGTGGGGAGAAGGGGATTCCGTCAGAGGATGGACACCTGGCTTTCTGGCCTCCTGCTCCAGGGGCCACAGAACAATAAAACTGCCCCCACATCAAATAGGCAGGCCAACCGCACTAAGACTAAAATGCCTCCATATCCAGACCACAGCACACCTCTCTAAAGAGGAGGTAAAGGTCGTGGAGCTCAGAGCACTGTGTGGAGAAGCACATTTCCTCAAGACTTCAGGTACCCCTCCACTCGCTCTTGCAGAAAGTAAGAGCTGAGGACCTCAAGGGCATCAGGGAACCCTCCACAAGGCTCCATGGGCTATGGGTTTCCCAGGCTTTATTTAAAGTCCTAGCAGTCAGAAGCTCCACTGGGGCTTTCTAAATCCAGGTTAGTTATTAGTACAGATGGCCGCCCTGCCATCTTAGTGGCAGCTAAGTCTCTTCCCACGTCATGAATACCAGGTAGGGCTCACATATGACTCTGGACAATACACTCAGATCAATCTAATAAGGAATCATTTCACAATCACATCATACATGGGTCTCTGCAGTGCTTTTGCTATTTCTTACTTTTATTGGTACAAGAGAAATGGGATGAGGTTATCAGCAGAAAGAAGACGGGCAATGGGTAGGTTGGGTAGAGCTCAACTTCAGGGGTGTTGATGCCCTTTTTAAGTTGTTCTCACTGACTTTTAGAAAATGGTCAGAAAAAAAAGGTGTCACATGAAAGCATAAAGTCAGCTCCTTCTCCCCTTATTGATCGACACACTTTCATGTCCTCAAGTTTGGGGAATCCCACAGTCATGAGAAACCCAGAACTGGAAGATACCAAGTGAGGAACAGAGTGACCAGATGAGTCTCCTGAGTTTACTTAAGTGAAGATATTCTCCTGGCAAGGAGGGGAGGGAACGATCATCTGGATTGTACACTCCCTGGAGGAGAGAAGGAAGGTCAGTGTGGACATTTCCATGTCATCACTTTTTAGCACCATGACTGGTAAACATGAAATGCTGACTCTGTTCTATTAAACAACTCACACTGGTCCTTGCCTTTTTTAGGAACCCACTGAGACAACCAACACCATCTCAGCTCTCCAGGGAGTACAGAATGTAGGCAGAACTCAAGGCCAGAAGGGAAGGGAATTGGCTGTGCTGACCACTACTGCTCCTTGGGTTACGGCCTCTGCAAATCCTTTCTAGCTATATTCCAAGAGGAGAAGACCCAGTCCACGTTAGGAGTCAGCTGAGGAAACATGATGAAGAGCAGTGCAGCCTACAAAACATCACTGTGTGAGGAGGCAACCACAGACTTGCCTTCCCAGAAAGAGGAAGGCTCCTACCACAAACTTCCTTAAAGCCAGTGAGCCCCACAGGGAAGAGGAAGACATCAAGGCAGGAGTGCTCATGAAAACCCAGCTCTGGCTCTGCCAGGCTGCCTTAGACAGTGATCCCCACCCTGCAGGCTGCCACTAATGGCTTTCTCCACATGAAAGGCACTTCTGGGGCCCTCTTGGTTCCTAGTGAGTCAGGGCTTTGCCTGCTCTGTAATCCACTCCTTGCATGGACAGATGGAATGAGCCAGAAAGAAGGATCATCAAGATCAGGACCAGGAGGGCAGGAGGCCAGTGCCCTGGAGTGACCACGGGGAGTGCTGGTCCCCTTGGTATGAGTCTCCCCAGGGTAGCTCAGTGGGTGGGAGGAGGGGACTCCATCTGAGGATGGACACCTGGCTTTCTGGCCTCCTGCTGCAAGGGGCCACAGAATAAAACTGCCCCTGCATCAACCAGGCAGGCCAATTGCACTAAGACTGAAATTCCTCCATATCGAGGCCACAATACTCCTCAGTCAGAAGAAAATGAAAAAAACCTGGAGTCCGGATCTTGGAGTGTCCTCTCCTTTTCCAAGGCCAGAGGCACCACCTCCGGTCCCAGTACAGTGAGAAATGAAGGTGGAGAGTTAAGAGGAGAGGATTCCAGTAGAAAGAGGCTGCATTAGTGATGACGCACCTGCCACCCCATGTCCGAAAGCACCTGGAACAGAGGCAGCCTCTGAGAAGAAGGTGCCAGAGGGCTCCCCTCCCCGGCTGAGACTCCCGGCTCCCTGACGGGGCTGCAGTCCAACCAGGGTAAAGGTTTGGCTGACTGAATTCAACCCAAAGATCTCTATGGGTACCTTCTGAGAGGTGGATCTGAGCACCATGAGCATTCAACATGACTTTGATGATATTTCTGTGTGAATTGTGAAAGAAAAAAAATCACTGCTGATGATCTGAAACAAAATCCCCAGATTTGTCCAAATCACAGGCTTGCATCTGGAGGAGGAGGGGAGGGAGAGGAGCAATGAAGAGAAGGGAGAAAGCAAACAGAAGGGATGACAAGCAAGTGCCCAGCAGCTCCATGGACTCCTCCAGGAAGGAAGACAGGCCAGCCCAGTTCAAATTGGTTGGAAACTCTTGTCTTCCCAGGGTTGTGTGACAGAGCCCTCAGCTAATGCTCCCAAGCAGAATAGAAAGAGGATCAAAGGACCCCTTCAGGAAGGATGAGGAAGTGAGGTTCTGGGCTTCTCTTTATATACAATGGGAAATTTCCTCTGGCACAGGAAACCAAATAGTAGTGAATGAATGAATGAATAATGCTTCTTTCCCAAACTCAAGGCCTGGTATGACTGAAGAAAAGGAAGTAGACCCCTTGTACAACAGTTAAGCAGAACCAGGGTAAAGAACATTTCCGAAGAAGACGTACATGGTCCCTCCTAGAAAACCCCTTCTCAGCCAGCTCTCAGGCTGAGGTTAACCAGGGAGGCTCATGTTAAGATCGGACAAAATCTCCCCAGCAGTAAGGAGTGCCAGAAAAAGCATATCATCCTAGAATAGCCCTTTCTCAGGTAATCCTCCTCCATGTGGTCTCCAAAACACCCACCTATTTAACAGAGACTCCTATTTCTGTGGATGCAGACCAGGACATAGATTTGACCTCAGCAACAGAAACTAAAGACAACTTGAGAGTTCCCTGGAAGTGCCAGTTGTAGCAATACATATTACCCATCCCGGATATTTCTCAACCTTTTGTACCCTAGGTATCAAAAACAGTCGTTCCAATTGTATCACCTATGAGAGGAGAAACTGGAAAGCATTGTCTTAACTTTGGCCCCACAACAGAGTTTGGCCCCTACTGACAAGTTAATAAGAAGGGAAGAATTAAGAGTCAGTTGTTAGTATGGGAGTCAAACTAGTACATAAATCCTGCTGTCTTCTTAAAGCTGAAACCTGACTTGGGGTAGTTATTTGTGTGCCAAAAACCTTTAGTATTTGAGAGGTCAAAAGCCTGATGGAGGGGGAAAAAACAATCATGCCATCCTTCTTTCATTAAACCCCATTTCTTCTGAACATCTGTGACCTGAAAAAGAGCAGGGGGGGTCCAGAGATTCAACGTTGAATACAAGGCCAGCCCAGAATTGGCCTCTAAGATTGAGCAGTCGCCCACTTTAGACATTTTTTTTTTCCTATTCCAGGCCCTCAAGACTACTAAAATGTCTTCTTCCCAAGGAGCTGCTGCATCCTCACCTCCTAGGCTAGGTTGCAATCAAAAACACACTAAGAAAATACCACAGCCAAGCCCTTCTTCCCTGCCTCTTCCCTTATTTGGTAGCTGTCTTCCTCTAAGACACCAGGCTACACTACAACTAAGACAGAGGCAGAGGGACCAGCTAACACATGGGATCCAGGCAGCCCCTGTCCTGGAATCCCTTTAGTCCCAGCCTACAAATGCAGGCTTACTTGTCAGTCAAGCCAGGATTGGAGGAGCTGCTGGACGCTCTATCTATAACGGGGTGCCACTTTCTCCTTCTGCCCTGAGCAAGTATGATGGTGGAAGGGATTTATTTCCTCCCTGAGAAGAACAAGAAAACAGCTTCTAGTTCATTATTTGAGGAGGGCATGTGTCAGGGCTGGAGCTGTTCTACAAAAGGTTGAACAGCCAAATAAGAGGGTCATGGGAAGGAACTCGGGCAAGACAGGTAACCACCACCAGGGACTCCGGGGGTGATTTCTGCATTAGGCTGTTTGTCTTCTATTTCAAGATCTGAATGGCTAAACCCTTGCCAGCATGGAGCATATCTTACGCATCAGCTCCCAGTCGAGTCCTGGAAGTATTGGCATAAATGTGCTTATGTCAGGAAGGACAGACCATTGAAAGCGGCTCATCACAGGACTGTTGGGCCCAAAAGGACACAGTCAATCTCATGTCTGTGAACAGAAGCAGTTTTCAGTGAAAGGGCTACAGAGAGGTTTCTGACTCTTGCAGCCTTGGTAGGAAATGGATTCCACTCACAAATCCAAGGGCTTGGCCTCGGAAGAAAAAAGAAGAACCAATCATTGTAATAGCGTCATTGTCCTGGGAAGGGGGGCAGGTAAAGAGGCCATTCACTTGGAATAATTCCTAACCTCTGAAACAGTTGCCCCATTAACACCCCAATCTCTTCAGATTCCCAGTGAGTGATGTTCCCTGACACCTGACTGGGTGTGTTATTATTCCTCCCTGGAGGAATCAAGCTTTCCAGGGCAACCGGTCCCTGCTTAAAACCTATTTGTGTTTGAGTGGTGAGTAGACATCCCTTCCCGGACAGCGGGATGTGATGGGGAAGAGAAGAGTTGGGGATGTAAGAATACGACCCACCCGAAGGAGGAGGACAGAAAAGGGCACCTGAGGAAAAGGAATTCCAGGCACTTTTCCAGGAAGACACATTTCTTCTCAGTCTCTTGGACAGCAATCAGTCACACAATCAGCTTTTTTTCGTCATCATGCTTTTAGCATGTATAGGGAAACAGAAATCTGCCGGAGAGCAAAAACAATCATGGCCCTGGAAGAGACCTCTCTAATCCACACATCTTTGTAACAGTGAACACTGTTTATGAAACGCCACGTTTGGCCTACAAGGATCCTATTCAGACCCCCTGACAGGCCTCTGCTCTAAGCCCTGTGATCCCAATCCTGTTTCCTGTCACTGCCCCTTGCTCTCCTCAGATCTCCCCCACCCCCACACCTCTTTATGGGGATAGCTTTATCTTGCTGCTGAAGCCAAATAAGATTCCCGTCCCCTCCATTTCCTTTGCAAGCCAAATTCTTTCTGGCGTTAGGTCCAGCAGAGGCCTGTTCCTCTGCCCAGACCAACTCAGACTATCCAAGTCCATACTCAGTCTTCCCTCCTCTGTTTTCCCCGAGCACCAAATTCAGCACTCAGCTTGAGAAGCCTAACTCCCCCCTTTTCCTCCATTGAGGAAGGTCCACCCACATCAAGGAGCTGGGATTAAGACAAAAATGGGATATCTTCACCCTTTTCTCAGCCTGCTTATGTAACATTATGCTCTGAACCTTCTCAGACGTCCTGACAGGTACTGAACCCACCGCTGCCCTAAAGCATGAGATTCGGAAAAGACGACCCTTCCCGGGATGCACTGAGATGGGTGGTACCCATGGCCCCCCTTCACCCACAATAGACATGCTCAATGTCTGTAGTAGCGCCTTCCACGTTAGACACATAGCTAAATCACAGTGGATCCCCAACAATAACCTCACTCCAACAGGGGCATGTGAAACCCTAACTAGTGAATAAAGTCCCAAGGTGTACTCCAGCTGGTCATGGAAATTGGCATGCTCAAAACAAAGGCTGGCTTTTGCCACTACATATTCTTGGAAACCGCTCTTCCTTTACACAAGCTTGTGTTTATCATACGGTTTTATTAAATAAGTCATTCAGTGAGTGCTGGGTGGGTTGGGGGTAGGGTGGGGGGAGTTGGGCAAATGCTTTTTCATCCAGCATCCTTTAGACCACTGGTTTCCAAAACTGTGCTGACAGGAACTAGAACAAGTTAGTCCACAGTTAACTATTGCATTACTGGCGTCCCTCCAACAAAATAAAAATAAGCCATTCCAATTTCATTGACTAGGAAAAAAGTCTGTTAAAGTTTCTAATCAAGAGTGTCAACCAAAGGATGATGCTGTTCAGCTGTGAGATTATTTTTGTAAAGTTCCTCAAAACCATGCCACTACATCTCTAGCCAACTTTTAAGCACTTCCCCAAACAGATCCACACTCTACCTTTGCTCTAGGACAGTTTTTAGGCGACAACTTTGCTATTTGCCCTTTTATCCTGTAGGGCACAAGTAAGCGTGTCCTAGAGGCTGCAGCTGTGGAGTTCTAAGCACTATAGTTTTATTCCACCCCCACCCCCAGACAACAGATGTAGCCTTTTTTCATCTGATCTGACTTCAATAATGTGCTTGGATTTTTCAAAATAAATTATTAGTGCTCTCAAGCTCACTGAGTCAAAGAAACGACCAGAGGTGTGTCTAGGCTTAACAGGGTGATTTCGGCTGGCCATGGTCTCCACAGCAGTAAAGCTGCACAGGTTCCCTGGCAGGCAGGTCAGCAGCAGCAGAGCGACTGACCTCCCTCGGCAGCATGATCACCATTACTTCCAACACAGCAGCAGTGATTTTGCATCCTAGTGATCATCCTGAAAGTGTAAAGCAGATCTACTCTCAGAGGGCCTGGAAAGCAACTTTGACATAACCAGACTTGTCCCCCTTTTGAAACAAAAATGAAATTTCACATCTGAGGTTATACTATGCTGTAAAGAGCAAGAACAAAGTATATACTGGACATGAGCCACTGTGTCCACCCTAAACAGCTTTTTCATGAAGAAAGGGGTTCAGTTCAGTTCAGTCGCTCAGTCATGTCCGACTCTTTGTGACCCCATGGACTGCAGCATGCCAGGCTTCCCTGTCCTCCACCAATTCCCAGAGCTTGCTCAAACTCATATCCATTGAGTCAGTGATGCCATCCAACCATCTCATCCTCTATCGTCCCCTTCTCCTTCTGCTTTCAACCTTTCCCAGCATCAGGGTCTTTTCCAATGAGTCAGTTCGTCACATCAGGTGGCCAGAGTATTGGAGTTTCAGAAAGGGGTAGGAAATCTCAAATCAAGACTTTGACTATAGCAAAGACAGCTCAAGAGGAGACCCAGTCATACCAACCCTCCCACATACTCTCACAAACATGTACCTGCTACATGTGTATTTCCTTAACAGCAGCAGTAGCTGTGAATTACCTCCTAGACTTATTAAAATATACCCTTTTGCCCTAGACATAAAAGAAAGGAATAAAATACAAATAGAGCAATTAAATCCCATCCCTTCTGCAACTCTGTTTAAAATGCACATAAAGATAATTAGAAAAAAAATCACTTGGGAAAAGCAATCCCCAAAAGGTCAGCTGCAGGGTAATATTCATATAGCTACTATTTAACACCAATGTAAGGTTAGGGAAAATATCCAAATCTCATATTAAACTCAATCAATTCCTTTCTCTCCACCTGTAAAGGGAGTACAGTAAATAGGAACAAGTTCACCTTAATACAGGCAGAGCAAGTTTTAAAAATCCTGCGCCAATCTGTGTTTGTAGACGAATAGCATATAATACCCCCGTGGAATCACTCTGCAGGTCTCTTCATCAAAAACCATACAGCACTACCTTTTAAAGTTCCTATTTTTCTGCTGATAACAAGTTTTACCAAGTCATGACAGCTATCATTTTTATTCTGACCTTGAGTTCACTAGGAGGCCAAGAATGAAGGCCAGAAAAATATCATGTGGGAAAGATGGACCATCTAAATAACATGATATATGATTGCCTCTTCGTATAACTGGAGGATAAAAAGCCTGATCTTACACCTGTCCACCCCCGTTTACTTTCTCCCTGTTCTATTTAGTAACATGCTTTTCAGAAAGTACTAGAAAGGGTGAGTCTTTTTCCCTCTCATCCACATACGCACACACACACACACACACACACAGGGCACACGATATATATAGGCCCCTATCCAAGGACTTGTGACCTCCACAAAAATACAGCCCCACTCACAATGTTCAACTTCCAAAAACTAAAATTCCTGCCCCGATTTAGGACGACTCTTTGAGAAGACAATATCTCCTAATCCAGAGTCAAGAGTGGAATCAACTTTAAAAAAGGACAGAGAGGATTAGGATGAATCCTGAATTAGGATGTGGTAGAGATACTAAAAGGGAATACAGAGGAGCAACAAAAACTATGCTCAGTCTCAGAAATAAGACTCAGCCAGCAGCAGCCGGGTGGTGTGCCTAATAAGGGAGGCCAGGGGTTGGGGACCAGACCATCCATGAGAAGCAAACACAATACAGGAATTCCCCAGCAGAAGGCAACAGGCAGAGACACAGCCATACAAGAGGCCTGGCAGCCATCGGCAGGTGAGGGGGCAGAACACTGCATCATGGGAGACTGGCAGCCTGGGCAAGCACCCTGCAGCAGGCAGGGCCCACCTGGCAGCCGGAGGAGGACGCTCTTCATTGAGGACGGAGGCCCAGGGTCAAGACACCCACCCTCCAAGAGTGTGGGGTGATCCTAGCACATCGTATGGCAGTGGGGAACATGAAGGAGCCACAAGGATAAAGGGAAAAGACAGTGACCTGTTATTGGGAATGTGGATACAAACATGGGGTCATGGGAGGAGGACAACAAGCCGCCTGCCATGGGCTGAAGCTAACTTGAGGTTGAACTATTAACCTTAAATTCCAAAAACTGAGTACCTCCAGGCTTAATCCTCAAAGCTGAGGGACAAGGAAGGGGGTACGAAAATAATGACTGCATAATTAACAGCACTGTCCACTGAAAATGCCCAGAGCATAAGAATAACTAGAATCACCCCCCTTCCATTTGCCCCCATACTCCTCTTCAATCTGGATAAGCAACAAATATTTATTGAAGGTGCACTGTGTACCAGATAGCATGCAGGTTGGTTATTCAATCCTGAACAAGACCTAAACCCTACGTTCATGGTGCAGGTGGCCTTGCGGGAGAGGAGGCGGGGAGCTGACTCCTCTGTTCCTGCCTCTGATGTGGGCTTCCTAACGCTGGCCCCCATTATTGTTCCCATTGCTTGAGAGGTGGGACTGTTTTGGCCTGATGACGCTTTAGGAAGGAGGGAAAGCAATCTATGCCAGACGCTAACCTTGACTCCTTGTCTTGAATAACACCTTTGAGAGGTTAAGGCAACAAACACACAGCAAAGGCAGGCTTCACCTAGTCTTGGTTATCACTGTCTGGGGCAGCTCCTGCCCTGCCAGGATGAAGCATGTCCTAACTGGTCTCCTAGGTAGAAGCTGAGCATGGACTGTTAAGGGACAGCTAGGGAAAAACCGGTTGCTACATCAAGACTCAGGAGGCACAAAAGTCTGGCAAGCCTGTCCAGGACTGGGGCAAGAATACAAGGTAACAGGCAATAACCATCATTCTCATAAAGATGGCTTCAAGCCAAGAGGCAAGAAGAGCTCAAAAGGATGAGCTTTTTAGAGGCAAAGCCAAGTGGAGGCTGCAGCCACGGTCACAGCAGCTGGCCTCTCTCCCCTTGTGGAATATCCTTCATCCTCAAAGTTCTAAACCAACTGCAGTAAGGCCTCTGAGCAAAGAGCCCTTCTCAGCATGACCTGCCTCCTTATCAATAGCTCAGTTGCAAAATGGCCATCTCTGGGCATATTAGGGGCTTGTGTGATCAGTCTGGTCCTCCAGGAGGGAGACGGAGTTTGGGGCTGAAAAACACATTTCACATATTCTGCTCCCAACTTGGCTGTTGGAATCTCAGAGAAGGACAGAGCTGAACACCAGGAGTAAACTGTGTGGTCTTTAGCTGGAATCCCAGACCAGCATTGCTACAAGAGGGAGCATGTGGGCCAGGAATGGGACTGGGGGAAAACCGACAACTTTCTCCCCGACCCCCTGCAGATGTCTGCAAAAGAAAATCAAAACACCGTCCCAATCCACCAAAACTCTTTTCTGTGATTGTACATGGATGTGTAGTGTAACTTAAAAGGTAATTATTTAGTGTTTCCTTGGATCTTTATTCGTAAGTTTAAAAAGGCAAGTATCAACCCAAAATAAGATTTTGAAATTCTTTTTATTTATAAAGTGTACTTTTCTGTTCTTTGCAGTTTTTTTTTTTTTAACCAATACCAATACTTTCTAAATGATCCTATTTAATTTGATGACACTGATTTACAGTTCGTCATTGTTTTCAGGTAATGGTTCCAAGTGTCTCTTGTTTTCCTGTTTGTCATCTGCCAGGGTCCCTTTTGGCCAAAATGTACTTTGGGCCACAGAAAGGAGTTCATTAGCCAGTAAAAACTGTTCTCTATAAATATGTTCAAACCCCTCCCAATCCATTTTATGTTTCTGGTTTCCTTAACTCAGAGATGAAAATGTTTCTGAAGGTTAAAATTGTGAAAACTGAAGCTGTGTTAGGACACCAACCAGTTTCCTATGCTGACATGCCCCAGGAATTCTCTGCCACCTCAGGTTCAATTCAAAATCTGAAGTGAAGGAATGCCACACGCAAGCAAGTCTTCTTCTCTCTGCTCTTCCCAAACAGAAAGTGGGCCCTTTCTCTGCAACATGTGGCACCTCAGTCCACAAAACCATGGGGCTTAGTTTCAGGGCATTCATAAAAAACTAAAGGTTATTCCTAACAAAGACTGCATGAAATCGTTTCATAATTCACAGCACTATCGGTTCATCTCTGCCTCAGGGCCTCTGCTATTTGCTTCCACGATATGGAATGGCCAGCACCGTGGGGTCACCCACTGACCAAATCCCATCTTGAGCTTCTAGACCTAATTTAAGACTTAGCTTCTCCCCTCCAATTCTCTTGGTCTTCATCAACCAGCTGTTCCCCTCTGGCCTTCACCCCTAAAGATGCTCAAGTATATCTCTTGCAGTAGGTACTATCCCGTGACATAGCAGTAAGTGCAGAAAAGAGCAAGAAGTATAGTGAGAAACGTTGAGGGAGAAGGTATCAGAGCCCTGATAATAGAGGCAGCACAGTGCAGCTGAGTCCCTGTGGTTTAGGGAAAAATAGACCTGTGTGGACTAAATCCCCGCTCTGACACTTACTAGCTACGCAACCTTAGGCAGATTACTTTCCCTCACGGAGCCTCAGTTTCTCATTCCAAAACTTCATGTAGTTTTCACCAGGCAAAAAATGGTTTAGGTGACAGCAACTTTCCTGAGCACTGGAGCTACAAAGATGAGTAAGATAAAGCCTCAATCTTGTAAGAGCTCACATTCTGTAGGTAAGTCATTTGCAAAAGCTTTAGGGTCTTGGAGGAAAATAGTTCAGGAGCATTTGAGAACAGTCAACTGGAGGAAAAATTGGAGTCTGAATTAATTCCAGAATTGCAGGCATGTGTTAAAGGCTGGAAAAGAGTGCTGGTAGGAAGAATGGAAATGGAGGAAGATTTGAGAGCTATTCCAAGTGGAATAAAATGATAGGTCTCGGGTCATTTTGGACTTGAGAGGCAATAGATCAATCTTGATTCAAACTTCTAGTCTGGGGGACAAGTATAGGCACTGATAGAAAGGGGATAACTGGGAGGAAAGAGCTGTTTTGGGTAGTGGGAGAGATCAACCTCCACACAGATTCTTCAAGTATGTGCCTCACGGGCAACGAACGCCAATCTCAAAGCCCAACAGCTTCTTCTTCACAGCACCATCGAGCCCTCTTCCTCTTTATACCCTCTTGCTTTTATCTGTGGAAGGTTCAGCGGTGACTTGAACAATCAAGTAGCTCTGCCAGACCCGAGCAAACCGTCTCCACCCATGTCTCTCACAAGAGACACACTCCCCCATGCATTTTTATTGACCCTACTTGATATTTTAAAGTTAAAATGACTTTAGCCTAGAATAGCCCATGTTCCTCTTGACCGTTTCTCCAAGACTATAAGCACCCAACTGTTCTCTGAAGCTACCCAGGCAAAGCAAGGCAGCTTGGTCTGTTACAGTTGAAGGGTGGTGCTTCCACATTCTGAGCCCAGTAACTGCCACCCAGAGCCCAGCAGAACCTACCTTCTGCGGAACCCCCAACCCCCACCCCAGACACTGAGCATACTCAGTATAAATTAGGATGACATTTCTTTAAATAGTCCCTAATTTATATATAGCAAACAAATTTAAAGCATGCATTTCCTTTGAACCAACAATTCTAGACATTCAGACTAAGGAAATCATCAGAAGTGCGCATGAGCACACGGCTACAGAGATAACTATTGAGAAATCCCTTTAGTTGGCAAAATAGAGAGTAAAAATGCAGGGACAGCTTGAATGCAAAACAGTAAGGGAGTATTTCAATAAATTGCCACATATCTGCATAACAGAATATTATAAAGACATTTAAAATGTTTTAAAGGCATTTTAGTGGCATAGGAAAATATTTGAAATACATTTTAATTGAAAAAAGAAAACAACTATATATAATTTTGTTCTCAATTTTGTAACACACACACACATAGGTATCCATATATCACATACATACACGCACACACACAAAGAAAAAACTTTGGAATAGGTAGCTATTATACCCAGGTGGATTACAGATGACTTTTATTTTCTTCTTTGTACTTTTCTGTATTTTCCAATTACCTTTAAAATCTTTCTGTAATCAGGTCAAAAATTATCAAAATAAAGGGAAATGGGCCATAAATACTCGGAGGGGAAAAATACTGTGATGATGATAAACATGCATGGAACATTGTTTGCTTCTGTCCCATAGGAGATATCCATCTCTTGCCTGAGATAACTGAGAGCTCGGATTTCAGAGCTTTCTTTAAGTCTCAGAGCTTTCTCTCAATAAATCTATTCTTCCATGTCTAAGCAACGAAAGACCACAAAAACAGATATTTGGATACAATCATTTCTCTTTCCTTTATGCTCATTAAACTAACTTCTGCCAAAAGTTAATGATTGGATCCCTCAAGTTTCTTATTCTTTGGTTTAATTAGGGCTTACATAGCAATAGACTGGAAAAAATTCTCTTCTCATTGACCTACTTTGCTTTTGAGGTCTGGCATAGCTTCAACAATTATTTGAAAGGAAATATACATAACATATCCCACCAAATGTAGAAAACTGTAGCCAATCCCATCATTTATACATGTCTCATTAATACCACTTGCAATAAATCCCCTAAAGTCTCTAACAAAAGCTGTTATTGTCTGTAGGAGGTGAGAATAGGGAAATGTGATAGGAGAGAGTTCCCTTTCCAGCAAGGATGTTGGGGTAGGGATTTATATTGCTAGCAAGAGTATATGTTGGCCAAGTCTTGTTGTTTCTTATGTAACAAATCTGCATACCGCCACGTGCTTCTCTCCCCTGCTACACAGCTTACACACGGTCAGGGAATGACTCTCTGAAATACCTTCTGGCAGACTCATCTCTCTTTCACACCTTACATTTGTATAGCAAGTCATGATTCACCAAAGACTTTCATGTAAAGGACCTTATGGGATTGTTAAAAGCAGTCTAGAAAGCAGAGTTCAGAGAAGGCAATGGCACCCCACTCCAGTACTCCTGCCTGGAAACTCCCATGGACAGAGGAGCCTGGTAGGCTGCAGTCCATGGGGTCGCGAAGAGTCGGACACGACTGAGCGACTTCACTTTCACTTTTCACTTTCATGCATTGGAGAAGGAAATGGCAACCCACTCCAGTGTTCTTGCCTGGAGAATCCCAGGGACGGGGGAGCCTGGTGGGCTGCCGTCTATGGGGTTGCACAGAGTCGGACACGACTGAAGTGACTTAGCAGCAGCAGCAGAAAGCAGAGTTACAGATAGAGAAAAAATTCAGAGAGATTAAATTACATGTCCAGATACTCTTGCTAGCAAGGGGTGGCCCTGGGATGAACAAGTTTTCTAAGATATGATTCAGAGTTATATCAATAACTTTAATAATTCCATAATTCTAGTTTAATATTGAGTTTTAAAACATTTTTGCCATCCATAGGCATGTAACCAGTTTTACACGATCTCTCAATAATGATGCATGTAGCTGCTGTACGTCATCATTTCAAGCTCATTTTAATGAACATTATCCTTGGATGATGATGGAACA
This sequence comes from Bos taurus, assembly GCF_002263795.3. Classification (NCBI taxonomy): domain Eukaryota; kingdom Metazoa; phylum Chordata; class Mammalia; order Artiodactyla; family Bovidae; genus Bos; species Bos taurus. The sequence continues at coordinate 17,584,848 of NC_037335.1, read as the reverse complement.
GAGGGCACCATCCAGGACAAAGTCAGCCAGGACACATTCAACCCACTAAAGGCCTCTGGGTAGGATGTCCTTCATTAACCAGAACTGTCGGTAACTAGAGGGCTTGACACTCCTGTCTCCTGACACCATGTCTCCTCTCCCAATCCTTGGCTCTTTTTCCCAAGTCTGACTCTGGCATACCCCATAGTAGATATGACCTCCAAAGAATTACCTGTCTTGTAAGACTGCTATTTGTTGATGTGTATTAATCTCCCCCTTCTCCACTCACTCACATACACACAAAGACATACCCTAGACTACAATTGCCCTGAGATACTATGTCATATTCATCTTACTGTATCACCCCAATTGCCAGCAGGTGCCTGTTTTTTTGCTGCATTAAATTGATCAGTATATTTTTAAATTAATTACTTGAGTGTCTATAGAAAGTACAGCTATGCAATTATAGTTATATATTTTATGATCCACTTTTCCCCCACCTGTGACTACTCTCATTTTTCTTGCACCACCAATCCTTTCATTCATTTTAATAGCTTTCACCAAATGACATTCTATTTTATTTTATGGGACAGTCATCATGAGGTCTTAAGTTGTTTCAACCCAAGACTCCAAGATTTGAATTAGTCTGGGAAAAGTTTGGGAAATCACTATTAATTTATTCTGTGGTTCTCATTTAACTTTTCTAGGCAGAACATTCTCTCATTTTTAAAATATGCACTCACTTCTAAATGAGGATAAGAATTTCATTTTCTTAGATCAACTAGCCCAATATTTTTTGCTGCTAGACTCAATTTAAAGTAGAAAAATTGGATGAAGACCTAATTGCATTATTTATCATAGTCACATGAGCTAGGTTATAAAATATGGTTTACCATGTTCTTCAAACCATGTTTTCAAGATTTTTTAAAATAGCTTGACAATATTTAATTTTGTTAGTAAAATAAATTGTCTAGATTATTTGTTTCTTGACATGTAGACAGATCTGATAGCTAAGGTGTCTTAGAAAGTGACTATTACACATATATACACATGACTATGTATAAAATAGATAATCAGTAAGGACCTACTGTATAGCACAGAGAACTATACTCAGTATCTTGCAATAACCTAGAAGGGAAAAGAATCTGAAATAGAATACATATACATATGTGTATAACTGAATCACTTTGCTGTATACCTGAAACTAACACAACATTATAAAATAAAATAAATTTTAAGTAAATATTACATTTAAAGTTGTGATACAGGACTAGGGAAACATAATCTCTTTGATATAGGGCCCCACATTTTAGACCTCGCCCTATAGGACTAGTTGAGAAAAACTTCAAGAAAGCTAGCTAACATGTATATATTCCCCCAGCCCCACCAACACTCCCCCTTCTTCAGGTAGAGTGAAATTCCTTTGTAAAACATAGGAAGGCATTAAATGCAAACTTTTAAATGTTTTGCCTATAATTTTCATTAATTACTGTCTCCAAGACAAAGGGCTGCTAAGAAAATTAAAACATAAAAGCATGCTTTTTTTTTGCCTTGTATTTATTGAGCAAGAAAAAGAAGTGGAACAGTAAGAGATACACTAAGGAAAAGGTCCCTGTTTATAATAAAGATATTATTTCCAATGTGATTCTTTGTTCCTTGTGGGCCAGCCCTTACCCTGAACACAGGATAAGCACAGTCTCCATCTGGTCCCATCACTTCATGACAAATAGATGGGGAAACAGTGGAAACAGTGTCAGACTTTTTTTTGGGCTCCAAAATCACTGCAGATGGTGACTGCAGCCATGAAATTAAAAGACGCTTACTCCTTGGAAGGAAAGTTATGACCAACCTAGATAGCACATTGAAATGCAGAGACATTACTTTGCCAACAAAGGTCCGGCTAGTCAAGGCTATGGTTTTTCCTGTGGTCATGTATGGATGTGAGAGTTGGGCTGTGAAGAAAGCTGAGCGCCAAAGAATTGATGCTTTTGAACTGTGGTGTTGGAAAAGACTCTTGAGAGTCCCTTGGACTGCAAGGAGATCCAACCAGTCCATTCTGAAGGAGATCAGCCCTGGGATTTCTTTGGAAGGAATGATGCTAAAGCTGAAACTCCAGTACTTTGGCCACCTCATGGGAAGAGTTGACTCATTGGAAAAGACTCTGATGCTGGGAGGGATTGGGGGCAGGAGGAGAAGGGGACGACAGAGGATGAGATGGCTGGATGGCATCACTGACTCGATGGATGTGAGCCTGAGTGAACTCTGGGAGTTGGTGATGGACAGGGAGGCCTGGCGTGCTGCAGTTCACGGGGTCGCAAAGAGTCGGACACAACTGAGTGACTGAACTGAACTGAACACTCCCTTAAACATTCTGGGCTTTTCACCAATAGTCCTCCATATTAGATCTGCTTTGCCACAGCCCTTCTTTTAAAACAGCTAAATTCACTTGAGATTTGGTAAGGAAATCATCCCCTACTGAGACAATTAAGTTTACAATTTCTAAAAATAAAATGAAGAAAGAATAAATGTGTTGGTAATGGAAAAGGGAGTGATTTGGAGTATACATTTTCAAAGATTCTTGTTTGAAAGTCATAAAGTCTGATTATATTCTGATTTTCACTTACAGTCTAAATCAGAAGTTTCATATAAATGAAATAAATACTGAGTTATACAATTAAAGGCATTATATAATTAACAGCTCTTAAGAAATTATAAATATATGCTGCTGCTGCTAAGTCACTTCAGTCGTGTCTGACTCTGTGCGACCCCATAGACAGCAGCCTACCAGGCTCCCACATCCCTGGGATTCTCTAGGCAAGAACACTGGAGTGGGTTGCCATTTCCTTCTCCAATGCATGAAAGTGAAAAGTAAAACGGAAGTCGCTCAGTCGTGTCCAACTCCTAGCGACCCCACGGACTGCAGCCTACCAGGCTCCTCCGTCCATGGGACTTTCCAGGCAAGAGTACTGGAGTGGGGTGCCATTGCCTTCTCCTAAATATAAGCTAACCTTTCCCAAAACTATGCGTGTGTTCCCCAAAATCCCAGATATCAAGCCCTTCTTATGAGCAGTGCACTTTTACCTCTTTACAATTGCAGCACCCAACTCTTAAACATCCCTGTCCAGTTTTCCTCCTAGCCAGGTGACATAAAATCCCACAACTGATACTACATATTTGTCCCTGAGGAAAATAACCACATCACATGTTACCTCAAATTTGTATACCACCTTGGGATCTGCCTTTTTATCAGAATGTCCAAGATTCTCTTTTGTTTGCCCAATGACAACTTCTCCCTAGGTTCAAGATACTTTCTGACTCTGCAGAGGAACCTGCCTCCTTCCTCAGCATCCACTTGCCAGTTTCTGCTTTCATTTGTCAGTAATACTGTCTTTTGCTCAGAATTCCTTGAAAGCTCCTTGGGAAGACAATATACACAGAGCCCAGACAAGCTCCTTTGTTTCCCTGCAGATGATGAAGTAGCACATGTGGCCTGAGAACCCAAAAACTCTGGATACAGATCACAGTCATATTAGTATAGGCAAATGGAATAGCTTTTCTGAAACTTGGTGTTTCCATCTGTATAATGGGACTCCTGATAAGTACATCACAGTGCTTCTTCAGGGATTCAATGAGATTGTACCTGTAAAGACATCAGTACACTGCCTGGCACCTCCTAAATGTGCCCTCTTAACTCTTCTTTTGCCCTCATTAAATTTTTAATTAAATATCACTATTTCTTCTGACTATAGACTCCAGGAGTTAAGTCACTTGTGCTTCTTATAACTCTGGAAATTTCTTGGGATAAACTCTTTTGAGTCTTCTGTAACTTCATCTCATTCATCCCTATCATTATAAATCTATTCTAATTTCTGGTTAAAATATAATCTTATTCACCCACTGCTAGACAAACTACAAGAAACAGCAAAGAAACACAATCATGGTTTCTGAGTTTTAAATACACTATTTTTTTCTTTTGCAAAACTTTGGTCAAGTGCAAACATTTCAAACTTGAATTCAGCACTTTTCCCAAGCAAGGCAATCAGTATATACCAATACCAATTTGGCATGCCCTTGTACAATGTGATATTCAACATAAAACTGGGTTATAAGAAGCAAGGAATCAAACTGCTAAAGGAGAGGAGGGTAAAAAAAAATCTAATGGAGCTCAGGACCAAAATTGAGCTGTCCAAATCTATTGTTTATATGTGGGCTTAATTTTACCAGAACTGCTTGCTCAGCTTAACATAAATCCAGGTGCAGGGGGGTGGGATGGAAGGAGGAGCCACTTCCACAAGAAGAAATATGAACTGGAATCTATAGATACAGCAAGAAAAAAAAGTTCAGCTCTCACCTGAACTTTCAACTCTCATCTGTCTACATTTGCAAAATCATTTCACATATGTTCTTTCTGATTCATGGTTTCTACTTTGTGACAAGTTTTCAGACAGAGACCAAAAAAATAAAAGCTCTCTTTTCCCAGAAGACAGCAAACAATTTGCTCTTCATATTGAGCCAAGAGATGACAACTAACTCACAGATGTTTCCAAAGATGAGATACTGCTGGGTTTGCAAGTCTGCTCCTTGAACACGGGCCCTCTTAGGTTGGGTGGGATCGACATATTCAGAGTTCTCACCAAAGAAATCAAGGAGAATGCAGATTATTTCTGGCATATGCTGTTTATCAGTCTACTTTAGATCTTTGAGATCTGAGTTCAAGGAATACAAAGCTGACTCAGTGAGGCAGGGCATTCAAAAAAGATGCTGAATATTACCTTCACCCCATCCCGCTCTGGGAGACTTGGGTTAGATCCCTGGGCTGGGAAGATCCCCTGGAGAAGGGAATGGCTACCCACTCCAGTATTCTGGCCTAGAGAATTCCATGGACTACACAGTCCATGGGGGGGTCTCAAAGAGTCAGACATGACTTAGCAACTTTCACTTCCCATTTCACCCTTAACCTACTTCATTTTAGAGTTCAAACAGGAAATGAAGGGAAAAGGAGAAGAAAAGTTGTGTTGTTCAGTGGCTAAGTCATGTCCAACTCTGTGACCCCATGGATTGTAGCATGCCAGGCCTCCCTGTCCATCACCAACTCCCGGAGCTTACTCAAACCCATGTCCATCAAGTTGGTGATGCCATACAACCATCCCATCCTCTGTCACTCCCTTCTCCTGCCTTCAGTCTTTCCCAGCATCAAGGTCTTTTCCAATGGGTCAGGTCTTTGCTTCAGGTGGCCAAAGTATTGGAGCTTCAGCTTCAGCATCAGTCCTTCCAACGAAAATTCAGGGTTAATTGCCTTCAGGATTGACCGGTTTGATCTCCCTGCTGTCCAAAGGACTCTCAATAGTCTTCCCCAGAACCATTCAGCACCACAGTTCAAAAGCATCAATTCTTCAGCACTCAGTCTTCTTTATGGTCCAACTCTCACATCCATACATGACGACTAGAAAGATCACAGCTTTGAATATATGCACCTTTGTCAGCAAAGTGGTGTCTTTGTTTTTTAATACACTGTCTAGGTTTGTCGTGATCACTCACCTAGAGCCAGACATCCTGGAATGTGAAGTCAAGTGGGCCTTAGGAAGCATCACTATGAACAAAGTTAGTGGAGGTGATGGAATTCCAGTTGAGCTATTTCAAATCCTAAAAGATGATGTTGTGAAAGTGCTGCACTCAATATGCCAGCAAATCTGGAAAACTCAGCAATGGCCACAGGACTGGAAAAGGTCAGTTTTCATTCCAATCCCAAAGAAAGGCAATGCCAAAGAATGCTCAAACTACCACACAATTGCACTCATCTCACACGCTAGTAAAGTAATGCTCAAAATTCTCCAAGCCAGGCTTCAGCAATATGTGAATGGTGAACTTCCAGATGTTCAGGCTGGTTTTAGAAAAGGCAGAGGAACCAGAGATCAAATTGCCAACATCCGCTGGATCATCGAAAAAGCAAGAGAGTTCCTGAAAAACATCTATTTCTGCTTCATTGACTATGCCAAAGCCTTTGACTGTGTGGATCACAAGAAACTGTGGAAAATTCTGAAAGAGATGGGAATACCAGACCACCTGACCTGCCTCTTGAGAAATCTGTATGCAGGTCAGGAAGCAACAGTTAGAACTGGACATGGAACAACAGACTGGTTCCAAATAGGAAAAGGAGTACGTCAAGGCTGTATATTGTCACCCTGCTTATTTAACTTATATGCAGAGTACATCATGAGAAATGCTGGGCTGGATGAAGCACAAGCTGGAATCAAGATTGCCGGGAGAAATATCAATAACCTCAGATATGCAGATGACACCACCCTTATGGCAGAAAATGAAGAACTAAATAGCCTCTTGATGAAAGTGACAGAGAGTGAAAAAGTTGGTTTAAAGCTCAACATTCAGAAAACTAAGATCATGACATCCAGTCCCATCACTTCATGGCAAATAGATGGGGAAACCATGGAAACAGTGTCAGACTTTCTTTTTGGGGCTCCAAAATCACTGCAGATGGTGACTGCAGCCATGAAATTCAAAGATGCTTACTCCTTAGAAGGAAAATACCTAGACAGCATATTCAAAAGCAGAGACATTACTTTGCCAACAAAGGTCTGTCTAGTCAAGGCTATGATTTTTCCAGTAGTCATGTATGGATGTGAGAGTTGGACTATAAAGAAAGCTGAGTGCCAAAGAATTGATGCTTTTGAACTGTGGTGTTGGAGAAGACTTGAGAGTCCCTTGGACTGCAAGGAGGTTCAACCAGTCCATCCTAAAGGAAATCAGTCCTGAGTGTTCATCGGAAAGACGATGTTGAAGCTGAAACTCCAATACTTTGACCACCTGATGTGAAGAGCTGACTCATTTGAAAAGACCCTGATGCTGGGAAAGTTTGAGGGCAGGAGGAGAAGGGGACGACAGAGGATGATATGGTTGGATGACATCACTGACTCAATGGACATGAGTTTGGGTGGACTCCAGGAGCTGGTGATGGACAGGGAGGCCTGGCGTGCTGTGGTCCATGGGGTCACAAAGAGTCAGACACGACTGAGCGACTGAACTGAACTGAACTAGGTTTGTCATAGCTTTCCTTCCAAGAAGCAAGAATCTTCTAATTTCATGGTGATTTTCGAGCCCAAGAAGAGAAAATCTGTCACTGCTTCCACATTTTCCCCATCTATTTGCCATCAAGTGATGGGACCAAATGCCACGATCTTAGTCTTTTTAAATGTTGAGTTTTAAGCCATTCTATGGTGAGCTTCCTTGGGCTTGATGACATAGTCTCAGACTATAAAAGGCTGCCTCAGATACAGACAAATTTTCCTGGTCAACACCAGTAGAATTCCCAGTTGAAAGGATAAGCAGATTATTGCTTCCCAGAGTAACTATTTCCTTAGAATGCTTTAAGGAAATGTTCTCTGGGCCTGTGACCTCTGCTTGCTTATGATTTCCGCTATCAGTTTGGGTTCTGCTCTGTTGAGTTATAGAGAACAAGTGTGTTTCTTCCACCATAGCTCTTTAAAGTCTTAAAGTCTCCTCTTAGATTTATTTTGTTCTTTATTAAACAGGACATCTTCATTCCTTGTATCCAATCCATTCAAAAAACAACACAAACTTGTATAACTATAAAAATGTGGCATTGATATCTTGAGTAGCACCAAGGAAATCTATCTGTAGGGGACAGACAGCCCTAATCTTTTCTTCTCTATAAATACTGTTTTCCAGTGAAGCTGAAATGTAGAGTCATTTGTAGATGTCTAACAAGTAAACAAATGCTAGAAATATTTCCAGAAGAATCAACTTTCATGGCATTCAGCTTTATCCCCACTGGCAGATCTCCCAAAAGAAAACTTCCTGTCCTTATTTGACATCTACCTCTCCAGAATACGAAGCTACTCTTTCAGTTAGATAAGTCAGTAGGTTGGTAATCATGAATTGAATTTCTAAGTGGGATCTACAAAGGAATTCAGTGCAGTGAGAAGGCCTATATCTATCAGAGATGAACTTAACCACAGAGCTATACACTCAGTACAACTGTTGCAAATTAATGAGTTCCTATCAAAAATGATAAATTTTATTGAGCAGCATCATAGATTCTGAAGCCAGATGTGCAGTGTATTCATGAGATAACAGAAGATGAATGCTTTTTGCATATATCACCCTGAATTTGGTTCTTTGTGAAATACCGAACAATTTTTCCCTTTACTTTTGAGTTTATCAAAGCCAAAATACCTAATCCATTCTCAAGGTGAAGAAACAGATTTTGAGTTATTATTCACTGAATACTTTTTTCTTTTTTTACAAATGCCCAGGCTTTTATTTCCCTATTCCCACAGTCAAGATAGTCTGTAGCCTTACCTAAACTATAAAGGATAAAATAGAGATTTCAGATAACAACACATAGCTACTGAAAAAAAGTAGAGAGAGGGCTTGCTTCTTGAAAACAATTTGGTGTGTTCATTTTCCACAAAGTTCTCATCAGATGTCATCAAATTCAACACACTGTACAGATGGGAAAGACTGACTATTGAAACAATTAACTATTGTGAGTCATTTCCTCAATCTGCTTTTGTTTTAGCCAATATGTCATATGGTGACAGACACTGTTAAATTTCACAAGCTCTACTGTCTTCGTGGAAATGGCATAATGCAATTGACACAACTCAGCTTGATAAATCTGCCAAACTGATAGCGGGGCCTCTTCACTCCTACTTCTCAATGCCAAAATCTAAAGATACGATACAGAACCTATTCAAAATGAAGAGAATAACGTTCATTTTACTCTCTATGAATAGTCCCACTTGATCACCTACTGGCTGTTAGTAGTCTGATTCCTTTGAGTTGACATTAAGATGAGTAGGGTAAAATTTTCATTAATTCAGTCCCCACTATCTCAGAAAAATGCTATCACGGAGCCTGAGTTTTCCTGAAGTCTGCCATTTGCTTCATCTTGGTCTGAAAGTGTACTATTTATTTTTAAGTTACTACTTTAGAGGACCCTAGGTTACCACTTCCCACTTTAGATTACTGTTATTTTTTTTAATTTTATTTTTAAACTTCACAATATTGTATTGGTTCTGCCATATATCGAAATGAATCCACCACAGGCATACATGTGTTCCCCATCCTGAACCCTCCTCCCTCCTCTCTCCCCATACCATCCCTCTGGGTCATCCCAGTGCACCAGCCCCAAGCATCCAGTATCGTGCATCGAATCTGGACTGGCGACTCGTTTCATATATGATATTATACATATTTCAATGCCATTCTCCCAATCATCCCACCCTCTCCCTCTCCCACAGAGTCCAAAAGACTGTTCTATACATCAGTGTCTCTTTTGCTGTCTCGTATACAGGGTTATTGTTACCATCTTTCTAAATTCCATATATATGTGTTAGTATACTGTATTGGTGTTTTTCTTTCTGGCTTTTAGATTATCAAAAGCCACTTGCCCTAATCGAACTGAAATATTTTCTTCTCTTGAATATGTGACTTTACTATTCCATTACATCCTGTCATTTGCATGGCTAAAAAACAGGGGGTGAAGGAGCATGGTGTTGTCCCAGTCCATCTTATTTCAACCAATGAAAGATTCCTAGGCAGACTCTCTTGCACAAGCTTCTAACTCACTAACCATTCCTTTATCACTCCTTCATCTATGGCAAAGTAGCTCACCATCTTCTACAAGTCAGCTCTGACTGGTTCTAGAGGAAGTACAGTGAGTCCTCAGAAACTCAGTAAGCCAGAAGCCAGGCCACAGACCACTTATTAAGGCTAAAGACATGTTAGCAGGTCTGAGCCAGCTGCAGAGCCAGCTCCAAGAAAATGAGCCATTACTCAAAAGGAATGACCAGTCAACTAACATTTGATAAGGGAGACAAAAATAGGCAATGGGGAAAGGATAGTCTCATCAATAAATGATGTTGGGAAAGCTGAATAGCCACAAAAAGTAAACACGCTTGCTCCTTGGAAGAAAAGCTATGACAAACCTATACAGCATATTAAAAACAGAGACATCACTTACCAACAAAGGTCCGTATAGTTAAAGCTATGACTTCTCCAGTAAGTAGTCATGTACAGATGGTGAGAGTTGGACCATAAAGAAGATCTGAGCACCAAAGAATTGATGCTTTTGAACTGTGGTGTTGAAGACTCTTGAGAGACCCTTGGACTGCAAGGAGATCAGACCAGTCAATCCTAAAGGAAATCAACCCTGAATATTCATTGAAAGGACTAATGCTGAAGCTGAGGCTCCAATACTTTGGCCACCTGATGTGAAGAACTGACTCATTTGAAAAGACCCTGATGCTGGGAAACACTGAGGGCAGGAGGAGAAGTGGGTGACAGAGGATGAGATGGTTGGATAGCAACACCGATTCAATGGACAGGAGTTTGAGCAAACTGTGGTAGATAGTGAAGGACAGGGAAGCCTGGTGTGCTGCAGTCCATGAGGATGCAAAGAGTCAGACACAACTTAGCAACTAAACAACATATAAAAAACTCATACTCAATAACAACAACAAAAAGAACAATTCAACTAAAACATAGGAAGAGCTGAATAAACATTTTTCCAAAGAAGACATCCAAATGGCCCACAAGTACACAAAAAGATGTTCATCATCACTAATCATCAGAGAAATGCAAATCTGAGATAAGACCTCACACCTATTAGAATGCTTATTATCAAAAAGGCAAGTGATATCAAGTGTTGACAAGGATGTAGAGAAAAGGGAACACTTGTGTACTTTTGGTGGGGATGTAAATTGGTGCTGCCACTATGGAAGACAGGAGGGATGCTTCTCAAAAAATTTAAAATATAACTACCCTATTATCCACTTCTGAGTATGTATCAAAAGGAAATGAAAATAGGGTATTAAAAAGACATCTGCACTTCCATGTTTATGGCAGTGCTATTCACAATAGTGAAGATGTGGAAACAACCTGAGTTCGTTTCTGTGTTGTAAGTTCATAGCAGTGGGTATGAAAATGCGATGTATATGTACAATGGAGTATTATTTGTCCATCAGAAAGGGAACTCCTACCATTTGTGACAACATGAATGGGCCTTGAGGGCATTATGCTAAGTGAGATATGTCAGACAGTGAAAGATAAGTACTGTATAATGTGACTTATATGTGGAATCTAAAAAAAAGTTTAACTTGTAGAAACAGAGTAGAACAGTGCATACCAGGGATGGCAGGGGGCAGGGGGCTGGAGGGGAGAAATAGGGAGATAAACGTTGTCCAACCGGTACAAACTTGAAGTTAAAGATGAATAAGTTCTGACGCTCTAACGCACAACATTGTCACTAGGGTTGATAATACTGTGTTACATACTTGAAAGTTGGTAAGAGAGTACATCTCAAATGTTCTCACCACAAAAAAAAAAAAAAAAAAGACACGGAATTATGTGACATAATGAAAATACCAGCTACTAGCCAAGGCTATGGCAGCAATCATATTGCAACATATAAGGGTATCAAATCAACGTTTCACACCTTAAACTTATGCAGTGTTATGTGTAATGTCAATCCTATCTCAGGTAGGCTGGATAAAACAGACAAAAGGAGTGACCATTCCAGAAAGTACAAAGGCCACAAACGATACATTAGGTAGAACAGAGCAGATGCTATGCAGGAAGAAATCAACATTTGGGATTTGAAAGTGAGCAGAAAGACTGCCCAAACCTGGCAAGCTGGTCTCACTTCAAATCCAGTCTCAAACGCACCCTGGACTTGCGGCAGTCATACTACATCTCTCTGGTACATTTACCCTCCGTTGTCACAGATGACTTTTTATACCTCACCTCTTTTACAACCTCTCCAGCACCTCCTTGCCTGTCCGTTCTGATGACCTTGCTTCTTCCTTGTTTAAAAATATTGAAGTGAGCAGAAGAAAACCTCCATGGATTTCTACCACTGTACCTACATACCTGTCAACATCTGCATGGATGTAAGCTCAGTTTATTTTCTGTGAACATATCTCCATTCACTATCTAAAGCCAATCCCTCCACCTTTCGTCTTCTCAAAGGTATGGATCCTACAATTCACCTACCCTCTTCTATTCATCAAACTCTCCTTTCTACTGGGTCTTTTCCCTTCCCATACAAATATGATCGTAATTCTCCCATCTTAAGGTATACACATATATACATACCTATATATGCATATATCTGTCTATCTGTATATATGGAGCAGGGAGGGAGGGAAAGAGAGAGACACACCAAGGAATCCTCAGAGATCACCTAGGCCAGTGGTTCTCAAATCTGAGTCAACATTAGAATCCCCTTGGGGAGCTTTCACAAGAATCCCAGTGTCATGTCTCTGGCTTCTCAAGAGACTCTGACTTACTTCTCCAGAGACTCTGACCTGGGCATCAGTATTTTGTGCATTTCCTGGGATTCTAATGTGCATCCAAAGTTGATAAGCACTGATTTAACCTGGATTTATCATTAAATGAAGTCATGAAAGTCAAGAGAGGTGAAGCAGCCCAGGCAAGTCCAGAGAATCATTACCGGTAGAGCCAAGACAAAACTCTAGCCAAGCTGGTTCCCTGTCCACTGCTCTTCTGACAATGCCAGCCAATACATGATACACACAAGTGCAATCTTTGGCAAAGAACTATAAATGCCACCGTAAGTAATGAACTCTCGCTAATTGTTCATCTCCACAGAGGAAGCTGGCCTTTTAGTCTTCAGTCACAACAGGAGAGCTTAAAACTAGGATGCTGAGAAGACGACTGTAATGGGGAATGTGAAGAAACACCTGCCATGGTACCCACGCCAGATGTTTCAGAAGTTTTGGGGATGGTGAGGAACCCAGGGGAGGGTGCCAAGGAGCAGTATGAAGTGTGGTGTGATAAATGGACCTGTCTTTTTCCCATTACAGGAACATAGCAAGTTTCAAGAAACAAATCAGAAACCAAGAATGATTAATTGTGCGGTCTACAATGAGTCCTGTTGTGTTTGTCTATGAATTCCTCTGCTCTGCAGATCAGGCACTCCAGGGGCAGAGAAACACCTGGCTATGAGGAGCCTTCTGAATTTCCTGCTAACCCAGGCCAGAAAAGGTGAGGAAGGGTGTTCTTTACAGGTGAACAGTACAGGGAATCAAAGCTGGTGAGAAAAATGATATGGTGGGATGAGAACGAATGCATCAACCAAGCTGTTGTCATAGCTCTGGCTTTCTTTTCTCCTTTTCTAGACCTGTGTAGCATCAGTGAGAAACAAAATACTGTACGGAAATCACAACTTCAATCTTATGTATCCCCTCCACTGATTCAGCTGACCTGGCAATCCCCTTATCACTCTCCATAAGGAAATTTCAGCAAAGCATCAGCCATGGAAAGCAGAGCAGTTGAGCTCATAAGTTTCTGGGTCCAAACCCAGATTTTACTACCCATATAACACTGCACAAGTGACCTAAAGATTCTGCGTTTCTCCATCTTCTCCACCTATAAAATAAGGCTCATAATACCTTCCTTGGGATTCTTGTGATGAGTTATGAGACAAGGATGTAAAGTGCCTAAAAAAAAATCAATAAAAGGTAGCCATCGCTGTTCAACAATATGGCAAGGAAGATTTCTTGCTATTTCTCCTTGTAGTGTTACAAGCTTTTTAACAACACTATTTGCATACCAAGTGAACATGTCAGTTATCCCCAGTTGTTGCCCCTTCCTGAGAACTGATGAAATACACTAATATTTAGTTAGTTCATTTTATTGAATTGTAGAGGCAGCATGACTTGGTAGAAAGTTTTAGATTCAAGTATCAGCTCTGTTGCTTCCTAATTGTGAGTCTTGGAAAAGTTGCTTAATCTCTTTATGTCTCACTGGTTTTTTAAAAACGGGGGAAAGAAAACATTTCATTTTCAAGGTTGTTATGAGAATTAAATGAGATAATGCAAACATTTAGTACAAAATAGGTATTTCAGTTCAGTTCAGTTCAGTCGCTCAGTCATGTCCGACTCCCCACAACCCCATGAATCACAGCACGCCAGGCCTCCCTGTCCATCACCAACTCCTGGAGTTCACCCAGACTCACATCCATCGACTCAGTGATGCCATCCAGCCATCTCATCCTCTGCCATCCCCTTCTCCTCCTGCCCCCAATCCCTCCCAGCATCAGAGTCTTTTCCAATGAGTCAACTCTTCCCATGAGGTGGCCTAAGTACTGGAGTTTCAACTTTAGCATCAGTCCTTCCAAAGAAATCCCAGGGCTGATCTCCTTCAGAATGGACTGGTTGGATCTCCTTGCAGCCCAAGGGACTCTCAAGAGTCTTCTCCAACACCACAGTTCAAAAACATCAATTCTTTGGTGCTCAGCCTTCTTCACAGTCCAACTCTCACATCCATACATGACCACAGGAAAAACCATAGCCTTGACTAGACGAACCTTTGTTGGCAAAGTAATGTCTCTGCTTTTCAATATGCTATCTAGGTTTAGTAATGGATAATTGACAAGATAGCACATACAGCCTTTATGGTAATAAAACTGCTCTCCATGTGTCATGGTCTCTGATTGTTTTCACTAATTCACCACAGCATTTCTCCAAGTTAGTTTGAATTTGTATTTTTCATATGGTTTAATTCCACGTAAAGCCAGATAACAAGCAACTATCTCAGAATGGTTCTTGCAGAGATTATTATCTAAAACAGATTGATGGAGACATAGCTCTTTTAAAAGATATTCAGGGGAAAAAAAATTTAACCTCTTTTAGTCAACCTCAAACCCTTAGAGAGTAGAAGAAGCTTTTACATTTATCTTCTCTATGGGCAAACAATTGGGTTTAGATTAATTGAAACAAGGAGAAAAAACAAAGAACACAGATTTATGTAAAACAGAGAATGTCTATGATGAATGTTTCCAAATATGCAGTAAGAAAATTGGTACATTAAATATCTCTAGCCTGTCTGGTTTCTAAAAAGCCAAGGCAGTTAAATGAGGCTGATTTATTTCCTAAAGTGGTCATTTGGATTATGTTACCAATAATGGAACATCAGTATCTCTAGAAGCAAAAGACTCAAAATACATAAAGACATTTTTATGGTCTGCCAAGCCTATTTCCAAAGTACTCTAAATCTGATAGTGCCTTAGGCTGGGTTCCCTGGAAGTAGACACTGAGACAAAGATTCATGGGAAACAGTTTATTAAGGAAGTGCTCCCAGAAAAAGAGCTGGTAAGGGAGAGAGGAGCAGGACAGAGCAGAGAAAGACAAGCAAGGAGGGCTTTTCCCCTGGAGAGTAGCCTAGGCCTGATGCTGCAGAGCACTCTGGAGGGTCAGTGAGACCTCAGAGTGGTCCCACCTTAAAGGAAACTGGAGCCTTCCTCTGGCTACACCCATCAGCCACTGGCCAGGGCCATCCTGGGAGATGAGACATAACCTCCCAGACACATCCTGCTCTCTAGGGCAATCCACCAAGAAGAGTCATAGGTTCTGGCCCAAAGATGCTGGGGAAAAGATACCCAGAAACAAGAAAAGGTAACCTTCCCTGGAAGAGGGAAGGGATGAGAGAAAAAGTCAAAAATAGTTAGCTTTTCTCTCAATTTTTCTAAAGCAATTTTTCTCTGTCATCAATGTTATGAACACCAAACAGGAAGGTTGAGATATATACATTGCCTCTTATAAGTAGTGTCGTATCAATCTGACCTAGATAGGTAAACTAAGCGGGAAACAAGCGTTAGTGTGTTCTGATCAAAAAAATAATCGTATTGTACACTTGGTTAATTTAACACGTGCACACAGGTTGCTTAATATGAATGAAAGAATTGCCACTATTTAGTTATGCTTGTGAGACAGCAAAAATTTACAAGTATAATAGCAATTCCTTATATTAATATCCTATACACACACTTTTAAGACCACCCATATGGTTTTTGTAAATCTTTTTGCCAATGTTATTTTGCTTTGATTCCATTTATTAAAATGTAATTTCATGCCTGTTGAAACTAAAAGTAATAAAATCGAGTGTGGATTCTCTATGTTGTTTTAATTTCATTTTTCCAGTTACTCATTTTTATGTTGCTTGATGATATTGTCAACCCACGACAGCCTGGAAAATGTTAACAAACTTGGTCGAGCACCACAGCTAGTTTGAGCACCACTGCTTGACCCCAGGCTACAGAACTGAGAGGAAAAGGGGAGGAAGAGACACACCCACGTTTATAATAACGATACCATGATCAAAACAGCTCTGTCTGAAACATGGTAACACACTGAGACAGGATATGAAGTCAGCTTCATAAATTATGAACCCTAAATCCAGATTGCATTTGTTCTGCAATGATTTGAACAAGTTTTTCCTGAAGATTGAAACTAAAAGCAAAGATACCAAAGTAGGGGTGCCATCTTGTGGCAAGAGCCACCAACACCAGGCCCAGCTGTGCCATCGTCCTCCTCACCCCCAAAGCACGCCTTCGCTCCCCTCGGAGCCTGAGAGTCTTTTTCAGAACCCCAACACTTCTCCTTTGAAACACAGGACTCCAGAATAAGAACAAAGCCCCTGCCTGCCCCCATTTTTCTTCCCAGCAGAGCTGTGTGTGGTGAGCTAGGTTTTGAGTCAGCTTCTTTAGTCATAGGACATAAGGATGCCACCTGCTCAGGGTGGTTCAGACGGTAAAGCGTCTGCCTGCAATGCGGGAGACCCGGGTTCGATCCCTGGGTGGGGAAGATCCTCTGGAGAAGGAAATGGCACCCCACTCCAGTACTCTTGCCCGGAAAATCCCATGGGCGGAGGAGCCTGGTAGGCTACACAGTCCATAGGGTCGCAAAGAGTCGGACACGACTGAGTGACTTCACACACACATCACACACACAGGGCTGGAGAAAAACACTTTTGCCCTGGGCCCCGCACCCTGCTGTTTTTTCCCATTTTAATCTGTCACAGAAAGCTGAGGAAGTAGGCAGATACCTGGGGCCCAGCCCAGGATTGGCTTCACTGTTGCAACAGATAGGAGGCATGTGATCAGGGCTTTTAAGTCAAGTGCTGCCACCAACAGAACTGTTTCCAGGAAATGATGGCTGAGAGGGATTTAGGAGGTCATCTGTCACCTGCTTTCAAGCAACACCGCACAAATTGGCTAGACCTAAAAATGGCAATCCCATTTCAATGCCTTTTTTTCAACCATCCCCTGAGACTTAATTTAACATATAAAAACCATCTACATGCAGAAATATGTCCTTATAGTGAACATGCCGTCTCAACCTCTGCTGTTTGTATGCATAGGCAGTGGACACGAAAAGGAAAATATATAGAGGTGATCGCCTCTTCTTATACTTTTTCCTGGATTTCTAATTTTTCTAGTTTTATAGTTTTTTTAGTTTTTAGTCATAATTTAAGACCATTTACAGAATATCCTTATAAGATGTTGAGTTGTGAAGGACAGGAATACAACTCAAATACCCTGGGAATAGAGAGGAAAAAGAAAAGGAAATGAGTTGACTTATACTTGACTTCTATGTGGGCTTCAGGCATGGCTGAATCCAGGGGCTTATATAATCCCACTGGGTATCTGTCTTACTAGCTCTCAGCTACACTCCCTTTTATATGCGCCTTTAGTTTGAAGATAGGCTATCTCCATATGGCACGGCTAATGACAATCTGCACTGGAAGATTCACATCTCCATCACCAGCACCTTGAGCTCAAAAAGCACAAAAGAGTCTTCTATGGTTACTCGAGCAGAGCAGTCTCAGGAAAAACTACCCTCACCTCACTTGTGATATGTCAGCCCCCAGCACCACAATAGAACCATGCAGAGTGGAGGACAGATGGTTCAGGAAGAAAATGATCTATAATTTGACATAGGATACTGAGCAATTTCTATTACATGCCTGGATTAGTCTAAGAATCATCTCATGTTACTGCATTCTTGGCCCCAGTCTCTACATCCAGGGACCAAGTTTGTTGATGGTAATACACAGATCTCCAATCTAAGCAGCAACATGACAAACACATGTTAAGACCTTGCCTAAATTCTCTCAAGAAAAGCAGGAATGAGATAAGCCAAAATATCCCATCTATTGGTAGTACAGGGTACAATCCAAAAAAAAGCCGAGCCTTTGACTGTTTTTATTTCCTGTGGAGATAATTAATACCTTAAAGTAATTAATTACCCACTCTTTCCTTCATAACCTTTGCATTCTCTCTGTGTGTATGTGTGTGTGCTCAGTTGTGTCCAGTTCTTTGTGACCCCATGAACTGTAGCCCACCAGGCTCCTCTGTCCAGGGAATTTTCCAGGCAAGAATACTGAAGTGGCTTACCATTTCCTATTCCAGAGGATCTTCCCAACCCAGGGATCAAACCCATGTCTCTTGCATTTCTTGAATTGGCAGGTGAATTCTTTACTACTGCACCACTTAGGAAGCCCCTTCTGACCATTTTTATCACATCCTCCATAATTTAGCTCATATATAGCAGAGATGGGGAAAAAAAGCAAATTTTCATATTTTATGGGGAAAAGAATCTGTATAAAACAATAACAAGACAAAAAGATCCCAGAATAAATTTTCCTCTAGCCCTAGATCTGCTCTCATCTTACTGAATACCTTTAAACAAGTAATTTAGCCTTTCTGGTTTAAAAAAAAATGAAAAGGAAAAGACAAGAAACATCTATGGGCAAAATTCTTTCTGTACCAGGATGTCAAAAGGTTTTTGCTGTTGCTGTTGTTATTCTTATTGTATTGTAAAATGTCTCAAAGCTGAGTACCCAAAAATGTCTCACATTTTGAAGAAGGTATTCAGCCATCGGGATCAACTATCCTTCTAGGACTTTCTGTGATGCCCTGGGACAGACCCAACCACCACCACCACCTCATTACAGGGCTGCAGGAGGAGGTAAGCGTACCCAGTGGGTAGCATGGGCTGGTGGTGAAGCATCAAGAAATGTTTCCCAAGATCCCATCCCACCCTCACTCTCTGCTCCCTCCGAGGGTGCAGAGGAGCATATTCTTAATTTCACACGCAGGAGCCCAGGGGCTGGGGGAGGAGCACAGCAGGAGCCCTAGGTCCACCCTGGCCAAGTATGTACAGTCCATTAACAGAAAGAGTTGCTACTAAACTCACAGCCCTTTGCTGTCTTGCAGTGGTGACTAGGGAAATTATTAGGACAATAATGATTCCCCATAAACCACCTGCAGACACACTTGTACATGTGTGCTTGTCTGCAACTATTTTTAAAAGTCTGAAAAGGAGCATGACAAGTGAATCCCAAAAGGACACAGATGGCCCCCCACAGGGGCTCCCTGGTGACAGCTGCTGCTGCTGCTAAGTCCCGTCAGTCATGTCTGACTCTGTGTGACCCCATAGATGGCAGCCCACCAGGCTCCCCTATCCCTGGGATTCTCCAGGCAAGAACACTGGAGTGGGTTGCCATTTCCTCCTTCAATGCATGAAAGTGAAAAGTGAAAGTGAAGTTGCTCAGTCGTGTCCGACTCTCAGCGACCCCATGGACTGTAGCCTACCAGGCTCCTCCATCCATGGGATTCTCCAGGCAAGAGTACTGGAGTGGGGTGCCATTGCCTTCGAGTCCCTTAAACTCTTAAACCCCAATGATCACCATGACAACAGTATCAGACAGAACTGGGTGGGCCACCTGAGCCAGAGTCCCCTGGGACCAGGATCCCTTCCACTGGCATCTCAGCAGCTACCTGAAGGGAGTTCTGCCTCCCTACCCTTCCTCTCTGTCCCTGAGCAGTGAGTGAGCCAGCACCACAGAGACAGGCCAGGCCTCCCTCCCCTTCCCAAACAGCCAGGATCACAGCCCAGGCCTGGGCTGAGAGCAGAGGAAGATGAGCTGGATACTGAGATCACGAACAGGGCTGGAGGCTGCAGGACAAGAGACGGAAGAGTCGGCGTGATGGAGGTGAGCGTGGTACCCGGAGCAGCAGGCAGGACTGAAGCCCGGGTGAAGAAGCTGGACCCCAAGTGGAGTCAGAGCCTGGGAAAGAAATCTCTGAAGTAATCTTCATTGTGGGACCTGCAGTCTGGCATCTTTCATGGCTGGTGACAATCCTCTTTATATAGAGAGACAGTAAAGAAAGGAGACTGGTCCCTGGCCCAGCATGCCAGGCATTAATACTAGCTAGCTGTGTGTTCTTGGGCAAGTTGCCCAACCTCTCTGAGCCACGGGTTCTTCATCTTAGAATGGAGACTATAATAGTACCGAACCCAGAGGACTGCTATGAGAATTTAATAAGTTCAACTACTTAGAACCATTACTGGCACCCAGGAAGACTACATTAGTACCAACTAGTATCTCTTACCCAGAGTGCTTCCTCTCATAACTAAAAGAAAATGATGATTTCCAGAATAGATTCTATTAACGATGACAAACTTCTCAAATAAATAGAATACAGGTAGGTCTCTGCAGCAGAAGAAACTCAAATCACTGAAGGACTGAATTACTATTAAATGGGCTTCTCTGATGGCTCAGACAGTAAAGAATTTGCCTGCAATGAAGGATACCTGGGTTCAATCTCTGGGTCAGGAAGAACCCCTGGTGAAGGAAATGGCTACCCAGTCCAGTATTCTTACCTGGAGAATTCCATGGACAGAGGAGCCTGGCAGGCTATATAGTCCATGGGGTCCCAAAGAATCAGACACAACTGAACGCTAACACCAAGTATTGTATTGAATACATAGTTTGGTCTGACCTATTCCAGGATAAACTAGTAAAACCTTAGTTCGGATTAGAAAATATTTTTAAATATTTTAAGATTCTGTAAGATAGAAAATAATGGACTATCTATATTATCTAGTCTTTTACCACAAAAAAAGAATGTCTTTCTCTTAGCATTTGAGCAAATGAACAGAACTAAATCCAGAGGACAACTCTTCTCTACTATAGCACTCTCCACTCAGCAGCCAGAATCATCTTTCAAAACATGAGTTAGGTCTTTCATCTCCCTGCACACTGCAGTCCAAACTCCCTCCAATCATGTGCCAGGCCTCACCCTATCTTGCCAAGACACCTCTCCAGCTTTCCCACCCTGGCCTCCCAACCCCTAACTACACTGGCCCTATCCTTTAAGCCTGCCAAGCTCTTTCCCGTCTCAGGCTATTATACAAGTCATTCCCTTTGCCAGAACACTTTTCTCCATGGCCTACTCCTTCCCCTCATTCAGGACATGACTCACAGCCCTTTGCTGTCTTGCAGTGGTGACTAGGGAAATTATTAGGACAATAATGATTCCCCATATTAAACCACCTGCAGAGAGAGAGAGATGCCACCTCTCAGAGAGCCTTGCAGGGTCACCTTTTTAAAAACAGCTACCCCATTTCTCCCATCACTGTAGCCCTGACTTTATAGCACTTACCCAGCAACTCTCTCACTTTGTTCCTGCCCCCCTTGCATATAAACTTCCACCAGAGTAGAACTTGGCATATCTTATCTACTGCCAATGTCCAGTGCCCAGAAAAACACCTGGCACAGAGAAGGGAATACAGAAACTTTTATCAAAGGAAGAGAAGAAAGAATGATAAGGAACTCTCCTTCTAAGATAGCCCATTTCATCCCTCAACTGAAAACTGACCAATTTTTCATTCATTGTACCCTAGTGCTCTTTGTTCTGAAGCAAAATATGGAACACATGTACCATTTGAAACGATAAAAATTTGTTGGATGGACAGATAGATTTTGGTCTTAGTCTGTGTATACCAGAACTCTTACACACTGTTAAATCACTTTTAAATAAATAAGCATTCAGAAAAAAGTACAGTTCTTTTCATTCTTTTGCTCTCCATCTGTCTTCTCTTTGTGTCATCGTTTGTCAATTAAAAGACACATTTCAGGTGATCAGTGAATATTTTCTTGGCTAGAAGTCTCCTATCAATGTCAGTCCTGAGAAAAACATGCCTGAATATTTTCTATGTATGGAAAACTGTTACCATGATGCCTTCTCCCCACAGGTCTATAATATATTTCATTTGTATCAAGTAAGCTTTCTAATTTCATCTCCCAAACAGTAAAATCGCACACCTTCTGCACAGTATCCAATCATCGTCCTTGGCAGTTCCAAAAAACAGTCCTTACTTCAACCCCTTTCTTCTTTGTCAGATAAGATGGTCTACCCTCCTCCAAACCAGCGCCCTCCCACCCTTACGCACAGCTCCCATCCTCTGGCCCTTTCCTTGTCTCGGCTGTCATTTTTCTTTGCAGCACATTGAAAATGCCAGGTCCTCACCTTCTCTAACAGGTCCCACCCACTTCAGAGGTGGCATCAGCAACATCCAGAGTGATCAGAGCTCTGCAGCTCAGCTTCATCCATCAAAAGCCTATCCGCACATCCCAGCTCTGTGGGCTGATTTGCAGTCATTTGGTTTTACAAGAAAACTAACCATGTAGAGTATCTGAGGTGAGATGAAACAAAAAAGAAAAATGGCTGCAGCCTTAGTCCTGAAGTCTAATCAGGAGAGGCAAGGAGCTCCCGCCAAGAGGATTCGACATTGCCCAATGACTTTCCCGTGGACAGGGCTGCAAAGAGTTGGACACAACTGAGCAACAAAACAGTGACTTTTTAGGTGGAGGACACTGCTCAAGGTTGACACTCCTTACCCAAGAGAGCCAACAGTGGCTCAGAACTCACAGTTGTTCTGGAACTGTGGCCCCTGCCCTGCGTTTTCTGCACATGTGTGTGTGTCAACACACACACACGCGCACACACACACACACACGCACATATCTTGCTCACTTTATAGCAAGCCCTCTAGCCCTTAGCCTAATATCTGGTCCATCATAGCAATGTCCAACATCTTTCATCTAATGACCCTGTGTTAAACATTCTACCCAAAAAAAGATCTTTTTGAACCCTTCCAGCCACACTATAACCATTGTTTTCTCCATTTTATAGAAGAGGATTTTTTCACAGGTTTATCTCTTCTTATCTATTTCTCTTATTTAGTCAGCATTCAGAAAGAAGCTGTTATTGACCATATTTTTTTTAGCAAGGAAACTAAGAAATGAAAAAATTGAATAACTGAATAATCAAGGCCACCATTTGGTAAGTGCTGTAGGCTGGATTCAAAACCAGGATTCTCTAACTCTGACACCCATGCTTTCTCTTTGATAAGCTGCTGCCTGCTTCTGCTTCCCCCAAGTAGCCTGCCATAAAAAATCTAAGCTTGATCATACAGCTTAATGATCAAGAATACATTTTAACAAAAAGAGAAGTAGAGGTACACAAATAGCTGGGATGAGTTAGCTGCTACAGTTGAATTTTAACTGTGAGCTTCTGCAAGCCAGCTAGAGCAAAAATCATCAATACTGGCCTGGTCCTCTGAGTGAGCCAGCATACAAAAGCTGCATTGGGTTGCTAATTTTCTGTATCTGGCAGATTCAGTTTTTAGATACCTAAGAATACATGTGCAATGCCCTGTGTCGATGTATTAGAAGGGATGCATTTTAGAGTTGTCAGAGGGCTTCCCAGGTGCTGCTAGGGGTAAAGAACCTGACTGCCAGGGCAGGTAGATGTAAGAAACGTGGGTTCGATCCCTGGGTTGGGAAGATCCCCCAGAGAAGGGCATGGCAACCCACTCCAGTGTTCATGCCTGGAGAATCCCATGGACAGAGGAGCTTGGTGAGCTCTAGTCCATAGGGTCACAAAGAGTCAGACACGACTGAAACGACTTAGCACACACAAAGTCGGCAGAACTAATGTACATGTAGAAAATAGGGGTGATTTACAAGGATTTGGATGCTGCCCTTGTGCAGAGCCCAACATGTGGAACAGTGGAGACAGAAAGAGATCATAACAGAGGGAAATGAAGGGAAAAGAACAAGCATTAGCTAGGGCATTCTGCCACCGCCTCCCATCCACACGGCAGCCCTGTGAAACAGGGATCAACAGTCCCCATTCTACTCCTGACAGCACTAAGAGCCAAAACAGAACTAGAGGAATACGACTTGAAACTAGATCTGCAGCCCCATTTCCAGAGTGAAAAGATGGGTGTCTTGATCCAGTCCCAGCCCTTGCTGATTCTGTGACCTGGGGCAAGTCACAGAAGTTTTCTCTTGACACCTGACTCACCATCTATCACTGGGTAAAAGGACTCACTGGGTTGGTGGGAGAGTGGAAATGAAACGATGGGAAGAAAAGCTAGTTGGAAAAGAATTAAAGGACTTCATAAATTTGAGCCTCGCTACTTCCGATTCAACTTGCACAGCTTAGCTCAAGTCCTTTGTACAGGGACACTCTCCCTAACCTTCTTGGCAAGTCTGCAACCCCACAGTCTACCTTATCCTGTGCATTCCTTAGGAGAGTCCCAGTTTGACATTTATGCACTTACTAGCTGATCTGCCTGCCTCTCCAGCCAGTAGCTCCAGGAAGGTAAAACCAACCTGGTTTTGCCCAGCATTATTTTAGCCACCATGTCCGGTGCTTAATAGGCACATAATAAATACATGTGCATTAAGTCCATTAATATATTAGCATTAAAGTAAAAGCATACATTTATATAATCCTAAAGATACAATTGGGCTTCCCAGGTGGCGCTAGTGATAAAGACCCACCTGACAACACAGGAGAAGACATGAGAGACCTGGGTTCAATCCCTGGGTCAGGAAGATTCCCTGGAGAAAGGCATGGCAACCCACTCCAGTATTCTTGCCTGGAGAATCCCATGGACAGAGGAGCCTGGCGGGCTACAATCCATTTGGGAGGCAAAGAGTCAGACATGACTAAAGTGACTTAGCATGCTTGCACAAAGATACAGTTATAATTTAGAAAATTTGTAATTTCATAGAAATTATAAAAAGAAAAATCAAGGCCCTATTTACTTCCTAGAAGCCACACTTCTAACCATCACTACCATCCAGAATCTCAAGGTTAATAAAGGGAAAAAATACCTTCTGTGTGGAAAATGACTGTCATAAAGTCCATACACTTGGCTCCTGAGGAGAGGTGGATCCACCCCCAAGCCATCATTCTGACAAGCGGACATAAAAGAAGGCAGGGGGTGACAGCGTCAGGGGGACACCCGACAGCTGGTGAAATGACAGCCGACGGCAGCAGCAGGAGGCAGCGCGGCGTGCGGGCGGGCTCTCCAGCAAAGCAGCCCAGAGGTGCTTAACACGGGGACCACCAGCCCGCACACCCCCACGGCCCCCTCAAGTCACCCGATCACCACACTGGGAGATGGCCGATGTCCAGGGGAGGACACTGAGCATTCAGGGAAGGGAAAGGAGCCCTGAGACACTCAGTGTAGAAAGAAAGTGGCTCAGTCAGAGATCCCAGCAACACCTGTGTCTGCTAGGGTGTGTGGGAACAGTGTTTCAGCTGTAAATAAACTTCCCAGAAATGGATGTATGTATCATCTTATGACTGCTTTGCAGAACTGAGGTGCTGGTGGTGCATGCTTTTCCTCAGGCATAGGGTAGGACCAATTATTTGTGTTTGCACCTCCTTTCTCTGATGTCTTTGCACTTTTTACTAAGGCCTTACAAGTGATTCCCCCAAAACAAACCTCAGAGCATCACAATATTTTCTTATATAAGGGACTTAAGTAAGGACAGAATTCAGTCCTCTTCTTGCCAGCTGGGAAAGCATGGAGTCTAATTTCAACCTACAATGCAGTGGGCGAGGGGGTAGAGGGGAGAGTAGAGAAGGCAGGATGAAAAAGATGAAACTACAATCATTTGCAGATTTAAACAGAGAAAAGCTTTTAACTGGTACAAGGCATGAAAGTCTGAGTAAAAGCCAAGCTGAAAGAGAGGTTTGCTCTCTCGGTTCAAACTCATGCATCCATTCACTTAGGCATCCATTCACTTAGGCAGTTTACTAGCCGTGTGTGTGCCTATGAGTGTGGGTATATGATTTAATTTATACGTGTGTGTATGTGTGTGTGTGCGTGTGCTCAGTCACGTCCGACTCTGCAATCTCATGGACTGTAGTTTACAAGGCTCCTCTGTCTATGGGATTCACCAGGCAAGAATACAGGAGTGGGTAGCCATTCCCTTCTCCAGGGGATCTTCCCAACCCAGGGATTGAACCTGGGTCTCCTGCATTGCAGGCAGGTTCTTTACTGTGTGAGCCACCAGGGAAGCCCCACTATTAGTATCTACTATTTAGTAGTATGATTATTGCATTATTATATGCACCTGTTCTGTGCTGTGCACTAAGCTCTGAATAACAGTGTGGGCAAGGAAGAAGACAAATGATAAACAGACAAAATCAATTACTGTAGCTTCAGATAAGGGAGAACATAGAAAACGGTAGTGAGGGGGTTACCTTTGCCAGTCTCTCTGAGGAGTTAATATTTAAGATGAGACGTTAACTGGTCCAAGATTAGGATGAAACTTGCTACCGGCGCAAAAAAATAAATAAAAACAGAAAGTGCAGTGACCAAAGAACAGAACGGATGGGACAGGGCATGTTCTAAGAACACTTAGCAGACTTAATATGACTGCAACTGGGTATGCCAAAAGGAGAACAAAGACCAAAAAGGCTGGAAAGTAAGCGAAGGAGAACAGAAAGGCAATCTGAAGCTAGAGACTTCATCCCCAGTACAGATGCACCCCAGTTAAATCATATACCCACACCCGTAGGCACATATCTAAGAGAATGAGCTGGGCCCTTGTTCAGTCTAGCTCACTCTCCCTCTTTCTCTCTCTCCTCATTTTATATATCTATGGATACCCATAATACAGGACTACACCCGGGAGTAATCATCCTGTTCACCTAAGTATCCCAAATAAATAAATAAATCATGCATTCCTAAAGGTAAATAGATGCTTATAACTGATTTGTGAATACCATATTAAATTCTGGTAAGAAGAAGAGGTTCAGGGAAAAGAACCAACAAAAATCCAGCCCTTTCCATGCATCAAGCACTGTTTCAGACACTCAACAGGTATGTTAAATCTTTTCATTCTCACAGCAGCTATATGAACAAGCTATTAAATCTCTCCATTTCGCAGGAAAAGATACTGGGCTTACTATCAGAGATGTTAAGTAACTGGCCCAAGGTGACCCAGTTAATGGTAAGACTTAGATTTGAACCTAGATCTCTCTGGCTCCACCAGGAATTCCAGCTATGACTACTCACTCAGTTTTAAGCACTTCACCTGACAGATTTCATTGAATTCGATCCCATTTCCCTTTGACATTTTTAAAATAATTTTATTTATTTATTCTTCGTTGCTGTCCAGGCTTTCCCTAGTTGCGGCAAGCAGGCTTCTCATTGCGGCGGCTTCTCTTCTTGAGGAGCACGGGCTCTAGGGCTCTCGGGCTTCAGTAGCTGTGGCTCACAGGCTCCAGAGCACAGGTTTAACAGTTGTGGTGTACAGACTTAGCTGCTATGAGGCATGTGAGATCTTCCCGGACCAGAGATCAAACCTGTGCCTCCTGCACTGGCAGGCAGATTCTCTACCACTGAGCCACCAGAGAAGACCCTCCTTTTGACATCTGACATTGGACCTTCCTTATGACCAGGGGCATAGCAACTAAGAGCCAAGAGTTTGGCAGACCCAGTGGAGAAAGGCTGACACTAAATTCATTTGCTATAAATAAAAGACGCCATGAAGAAGATCTGTATGAGCTACTCTACTAGGGACTTCTTTAAAAATAAGTGTTTTACTATGAAAAGAGAAGTTTAGACTCTTGAGCATCCTGCAAATAGAAAACTAATTTGCCTTATCAATTTTTGTCCACTGTGCTTGATCCTTGGGATAATCTGTGAGGCACTGTATCAGTCTCACTTATATTGTAGTCTTTTATCATATGGATGCAAGATATATTTCTTGCTGTCAAAACTAATCATCAAAGCATACAAGAAAACCAAAGCAACCTTATTTACTTCCTCAGAGATCAGAGCAAATGTCCTACTGGTATTTTTTTTTAATACTAAGTTGAATTTTTTTGGCTGCACATCAAAGCACTTAAATTAAGAACAATATATCTTCATTTCAAATGTCGGTTGATATCCCTTAAATGTTTGCTTTAAAAAAATGAATTCAAGTTTAAAGCTGGCAATAATTGGCACTGTATTATTAACAATTTAAATCAAAGTTTAATGCTTTTGACATCACAAAGACATGGATCCCACGTTATAATAACCTTTGGCAAATGAATAGTAAACTAAACATAAGCTTCCAAGATAGTTAATCCTGAAAGGTACGACACAGACGAGAGTAGTTAAATATAGCAATTATTGATATATGCTCTCATTCCAATACAGGGGAGGGATAGAGGTTGTTTAATTTTAATAATGTCCCCAGAGGTTGACTTTGCTCATAACATTTATAAAATATTGAAAGACAAGAAATGGTACAGATGTGAATTCAACCTTTTTTTTTTTTTGTCAAGTTGCCCTTGAAAGCAGCTGCCATAAATCTTGGATGAAGGCAAATAAGGCTGATGATTTTGATCTTCAATTCATTCTTTTCTATCCTTCAAAAGGTAAATGATCCTGATGGAATTAGAGCTGAGTAGAATGGCTTTCTTCTGTGATATGCATAGCCAATGATGCGCGCTGCCATCATTAGCAACGTGGAGCCAGTTGCCTCTGCGGCTGTGCCTGTGCACTCGGGCTTGAAGGCGCTTTTGAGAGAGACGCTTAAACATCAAGCTCAGAAGCTTTCCATTTCCCCTCCCCTTTCCCCTTCCTCTGACTTCTCCCTTCTGTGTCGTCTCAGCAGAAAGCCAAAGTGTGAGCTGAATGTTTGAGAAGCACAGAACGCGAACGCGGCCTCCCATTCCTGGGTTGGTATTTGAAAAAGTCTCAGCCGAGGATGTTTTGAGTGTTTTTTTTTTTTTTTTTCAGTCTGACTGAAAAAAGCACGACCAAAGTTGTAGGAGAAATTGGATTTAAGGCAGTTCACAGCTTCCCTTACGGAAAATACCAAGGTCTCTCCCACTGAAACATGTAAATCAGATGAATCCTTTTCCATCCCTATGGTAAAACAATGCCATTTTCCTAAGTCCCACTCAGCTATACAGAAGACAGCGTAGCCTATCATTACAGATGACAATAAATGTATTTGTGTGGGTTTGCAACTCTGCTTCAGACCACAAGGCAAACCCAGTTAAAACAACCACAGAGAGAATCATCTATCTTCATAAATTCACTTGCAAAGAGAAATTCATCATGTTTACTGTCTTTAAGAAAGGAGCAAGTCTTATAATAAAATGTTCTCTGGTCCAGATTCTTTGTATTTATAGGGTCTTTTTCCTTCTGCCTTTCACAGAGCGTGGCACATTCTAACTGCAGGCTGTACCCTCATTAACATAACATAATAAATAAGTTATGTGTCTTGAAATGAAGAAAGTGCTTGGAGAGGAGGAGGAAAGGGCGACCAGTCCCTGGTAAGTGATTTCCTAGAAAAGCTTCCAGCATGAGAAATTGCAGAGCTGAGCATTTTGAACCAAACTGCAAAAAAAGACAAAGGGCCTTTGTTAAGATAAACCCCACCCTTTCCTCCTGCCACACTCTCAAATCACAGAGAATTGTTGTGGAAATGTGTTCATTCACTCAACAAACACTGAGCACTACTATGTGCCAGGCCTTACTCAGATAAGAATATAAAAATACCTGTGGCGATTCATTTCGATATTTGGCAAAACTAATACAATATTGTAAAGTTTAAAAATAAAATAAAATTTAAAAAAATAAAATAAAATAAATAAATAAATAAAATAGGAAAAAAAAGAATATAAAAATAGTGAAAGGGCTCAGGAGCAGTGTTGTTTGCTTGCTATACTTTGAAACATTGTTGCTATTGTCTACAACACCCCCATCCCCTGGCATAACAGGAAACTGATCACTTTTCTAAGAGAAACTTCCCAGAACCGGGTTTTAGGCTCATTTGCTGTTTTTCTCCCTCCTTTCCTGGGTCATAGAAAAGTGAGAGCCAATGTAATAAGCCCAGCGAGGAGCCACAGAAGTTCAAGGGCTGGAAGAATGTCTCTGAGCCACAGTGATCTTTGAGCACTTTTATGGCCTGTTTGTCAGAAGATTTCTGGGGTGTCTGTTAGCTTTGTCCTTTAAATCATGTAACCCCTCCTGCTCATGGGCTAGGAAATTTATATCACATTCATTTTATTACCTAGCTTTAAATGATGTTCTAGGAAGAGTATTTCTGAACCCAGTTTCTTTCATTTCTTTTTGGTGTCACAGATTTCAAATGAGAAAAAGGCTATATTCTGGAAATTAGTGGGACAGAGTAAGCCCTCTGAAGTCCAACTGCCTGGATTTTGAATTCTGTTTCTATCTTTTATTAGCTCTGAGACCTTGGGGAAGTTATTTAACCTATGATAGCTCACTTTTTTAACCTGTAAATTGCAGTTCCAATCCCTACCTCACAGACTTATGATGAGGATTCAAGAAGATAAAACATTTGGATGAATGCCTAGCACATATAGCTCACAATAAGCAAAAACTGTAATTACAGACTGTTAAATTTAAATCTGGGGTCTTCCCAGGTGGTGCGAGTGGTAAAGAACCTGCTTCCCAGTGCAGGAGACATAAGAAACTCAGATTCAGATCCTGGGTTGGGAAGATCCCCTGGCGGAGGGCATGGCAACTCGGTGGCCTATGGCCCATAGGATCGCAAAGAGTGGACACGACGGGAGCAGCTTAAGACAGCACAGCACAAATTTAAATTTAGTTCCCAACAGGAAAAACAGTTGGACTCTTTGAAACCATTGAGGAAAACAAATAAAGGAATACTAGGAGCAAGGAACAGATTAAGAACAACTTTGGCAAATAAATTTCATTTCAATGTATGATAGGGCTAGAAACTGGAGGATCTGAAGAGCCTATGAATATGGTACCTAGAGTGCCCCAAGTGGTTTGCTGTGGTCTCTGACAACATCTAGGATACTTCTGAGAACCAAAGGAGGTACTGCTTAATTAGGGCTAAACAACAAGCATAAAGCAGGTAAGTCCAGTCACTCCTGGAAGAAAAACCAACCCAGATGGTCATCCTATCTATAATACCCTTTCGATGACAAGGCAATGAGCTTGGGTGGTTAGACTGACTCCTGTCTAGTTAAACAATCATACCCCGAAGGAGAGGATCTGCAGAATTCCCTAGGGCTCTGCCCGCCCTGCTGTCTCTTCACCACTTTTATCAATGACCTGGATAAAGATACAGACAGCATATTAATCAAGTTTACAGATAGCATGGACTGGGACAGAATAGCTAATATAAGAGATGTCAGAACTCAGGTCCGAAATGATCTTTAAGCTGGAACATTAAAGCAAAGCCAAATCAATAAAATTGTAAAGAAATGAATGCCAAGTCCTACTTTTAGATTCAAAACAATCAATTGCACAAATGGGATGCAGAAAAGGTTTGCAACCCTCTGTATGAATGTTTAAAAATGTGTGCAGGTTTTGATTGACCGCAAGCTTAATATGAACATTTAAAAGGCTGCTAGGATAGAGTATATTTGCCGTGCCTTTTCCCAGAGAGTTGTAATAGATCTAATAGAGTAAAAAAATAAATAAGCAAAACTTATAGTCATAATATAAGGTGACTGGTGAAGGGATCCTTGCATTGAGGAGATGGGACCAGATGACCCTCTTGGTCTCTTCCTATATTAAACTGCTCTGAATTTTAGGACTAGGAGCTTCCCAAAAGGCAGAGCCTAGCTTATGTAAATACTTAATTGTTTGAACAATAAGTGGTTGGATTTTAAAAAGCAAATAGTGAAGGGCTGAACATAAATCTATAGTCTCCCATCTTTCCTAAAGGATATTTCTGCCATCACCATTAGAAAAAGTCTTCTTCATAAAAAGAAAAATGTTAGAGGGGACTTTAGCCGACTTCTGCTTAAAATGTCCCCTGAACCTGATATAATTCAATCTAAGTGTTCTTCTCAATGGAATCAAAAGTTCAATTCTCTCACAAATTACAAACGAATGTAACTATTTCCCCTCTACAGAGAATCTCTTTTACCAAGTGAACCAACACTTGGTATTAGGAAAGCTAATGTTTCGGTTGTATTGCTTTTTAGAATTTAAAGCACCGATGACCAAACATCCACACTTCCCTTGGAATATCGAGACAGGGTCACACAGACACTTCCCCAGTGAGTTAGTTATTGTAGTTGTAAAAACCAAACCCTCTGCAGCCTACAGTAACACTGATTTAAGGCCCCATTCTCTGAGCGCACAATATAAATCCTTCCAGCCAAATGTCCACTGATCTGGAACTAGAATCCACAAGACAATCATCTTCAAAGAATCTTATAGTGAAACTAATGTAATGCAATAAATTTAAAAGACCAGCTTGCTTTTCCCTTCTTCTGCCACAGTGGGAAAAAAACAACTGCAAAAAGACATGAACCGATAATATTGCAAAATGGAGCCAGATCAGTAATATGTGTATTTTTAAAGTTCCATAATTTGGATATTGAATTTCATGTTTTTTTTTCTTCCCCAGCTGTTTTTCAAGAATGTTGTAAAATTGAACAAGTGGCTAAGACCCCCATATCCATGCTCCTACTGTGTATGGTACAATATTGATATCAAATAATATCAACTACCCATCAGAATGCAATTTCTTGGGTTTAGCTACCATTCAGCACTGTTAAACTCTGCAAATGCCTTACTGACAAATGACTGATCTGAATCCAGTTGCTTAATTTTAACTGAGCATCAGCGCAGTCCTTTTTCTACTTAATCTTTATTTCCTTTCTTTCTCTTTCTTTTCTTTTACTTTTTAAAATTCTGGCCAAAAATAAAGAGAAGTGCTTTAATCCTTTACTTACCTTTAAGTAAAATGTTCGGTTATCTCAGGCAAACAATAAGTCATAAAGTAGACACAGTGATTCAGGCAGTAATCTATGGGCACATAGATCATCCTGCAAGGGTCCATTAATCATCACGCTTAAAGACAGGGCAAGTGGCATGACATCTTTTCAATTGTGTCTGTTGCAACTCAGCGACATTAAAGTATTTTTAATCTGGACCATTTGCGCAAACAGTATTTTAATCTAGAAACATTTCAAACTACACCCTGCACAAAATAAAAGCAGCACCAGAAAAGAACTATTCCTGCATACAAAAATTTTTAATAGTTAAGAAATCGATAGGAATCATTTCCAAAATGATTCAATCCTGAAAATAAAAATGCTCCATGACGAAACCCAAGGTCAGCTACCATCAAGCAATAGGATCTTGACCAAGTTACTTAACCTTTCCAGCTCTCAATCCACTTATTCATTAAAGGTGAATAACTGGGTCAACCCCATGACGTGCTGGTAAGGAGTACTAGTTATACATGCCAAGTCCCCAGTAACTTGCATCGTGTGTACTAGACATTAAAATTCGTCCCAGTTATTGTTGCAGTTTTTATCTTAGACGCTCCTTGTGCTTTTGATATGCTTACAGGGGCTTCCGATTCAGCAACGGAGACTATAAACAAGGACAGCTGAGGACGCCAGAAGCTCCTTCATAGATGCGAGCTTGACTCTAGAATAACAGCCCCTACCCCTCTCACTAAAGTTCTCTTGTCTTTTCACAGTGGAATCTAAGACTGAATGCCAGCACCTGGTACTTGCTACAAAGTCTTCTAGTAAATAAAACGTTACTTCTCCCCCACAGAAAATTTGGGAGCCCTTGATTCACTCTATGCCAAACAGGTTGTTGGTTGCAAACGTAAACATATTGGGAATCACGTAGCTCCAGGATATCAATAGGTGACGAACCCCTTTGTATGGCGGGATCCTATAACTGTGTAGACACAGCCTACTGTAAACATTCTAGGAAAGATAATGAGATTCCTTTAAATAGTTCTTTTTATGTTGCAAAATACTTCTTCATTGCTTCCATTGTCACCTTAAATTATAGCATTGTAATTTTTAAAGCTAGTGAATTCATAAGAGAGTTTTACTACCATTCTGGCTAGAATCCCAGGTTTGGGGACAATCCCCAATTCTTTGGTATAATCAGAAGGCTTTTGTGGCTCCTAATTATATGGAACCATATTTGTATCCTCTAAATCTGACTTGGAACAAGTCTAGGTGATCCAAGGCTGAAAACTGGCCAGTCATTTATTTGTTGAAGCGCAAGTCACAGCATTAAAAAAAAAAATTTTTTTATTGAAGGATAGCTGATGTACAATTTTATACCAATCTCTGTTGTACAGCAAAGTGACTCAGTTATGCACATATATACATTCTTTTTCTTATATTCTTTTCCATTATGGCTTATCCTAAGAGACTGGGTATAACTCCCTGTGCTATACAGTAGGAATTTGTTGTTTATCCATTCTAAACGTAATAGTTTGCATCTACCAACTCCAAATTCCTAGCCCATCCCTCTCCCTCCCCCTCACACTCCTTGGCAACCACAAGTCTGAGCTCAATGCCTGAGTGTCATTTCTGTTTTGTAGGTAGGTTTATTTGTGCCATATTTTAGATTCCACATACAAGTGGTATCATATGGTCTTTGTCTTTCTCTTTCTGATTTATTTCGCTTAATATGATAATTTCTAGTTTCATCCATGTTGTTGCAAATGGCATCATTTCATTCATTTTTATGGCTGAGTAGTATTTCATTGTATATATGTACCATATCTTCCTTATCCATTCATCTGTTGATGGACATGTTTTGGCTACTGTGAATAGTACTGCTGTGAACATAGGTGTTGTATGTATCTTTTTGATAGTTTTGTCCAGGTATATACCCAGGAGTGGGATTGATGGATCATATGGTAATTCTATTTTACTTTTCTGAGGAACCTCCATTTTGTTTTCCACAGTGGCTGCACCAACTTACCTTCCCACCAACAGTGTAGGAAGGTTCCCTTTTCTCCACACCCTCTCCAGCATTTGTTATTTGTAGAATTTTCGATGATGGCCACTCTGACTGGTGTTAGGTGATACGTAATTATAGTTTTGACTTGCCTTTCTCTAATAATGAGTGTTGTCGATCATCTTTTGCCATGCCCGCTGATCATATGTATGCCTTCTTTCTTAATAGACACATCTATTAAGGTCTTCTGCCCATTTTTAATTGGGTTGTTTGTTTTTTGTTGTTGAGTGGCATGAGCTGCTTGTATATTTTGGAGATTAAGCTCCTCCCAGTTGCATCATTTGCAAATATTTTCTCCCGTTCTGTAGGTTGTTTTTTTGTTTGTTTGTTTTCTTTTGTTGTTGTTTGTTGTTTACAGTTTCCTTTGCTGTGTAAGCCCCCTCATTTTTAAGTCTCAAAGCCTAGAAGAGATGGAAAGCACAGCCATACCCTGACTTTGGAGGACTCTAGGGTGACAAGCACTTAGTCATAGATTAAGAGAAGACTTTGCAGATACTGAGAATAGTCACTACTGGGAGAAGTGAGAACTGCTGGGTAGGACTAAAGAGAGCAAAGCTTGCAGTTTGGGGGTAAAAAGATGGGTGGATTCTAAAAAGAGTATCCAATAGAAAGGTGAAATGAAATACTGTTACAACATGGTTAGCACAATCCTTAACAACGAGTAACTACTCAATAAACAGCAGTGATGATCATCTTGATGCTGATACTCTGCCTAACAGACTCTCATGTGCCAAAGGCTTCCATGTATAAAAACTACTTTTGACTTATTTCTATGTGTCCAATATCTACTTCAGTGGCTAGGAGACAGAAAAGGCTCAATTATCATTTGTTGAGTTGAACTGACCAGAAATGAACATAGAATTGCCACTGATAAGGAATTTAAAAAAAGGGAAAGGCCAGAGGAATAAAAAGCAAAGAGCTCATGGTTGAAATCTAGGTGTATAAAAACAAAGTGGAAAAGGTAAACATCAGGCCACAGTTGAGGAATCTTCTAGGAAAACACTGCCCACCAGGTAACTAAACATTCCCTCTGCTGAGCTCCACAGACCACACTCACCCGAAATCAACATGAAATAAATGATTGTTTCAAAACATGGACCTCTTTGCATTTCAAAGTCTAAAATAAATTTTTGCAAGTAGGATGAGTCTTAGTATTATAGCTAAATAGAAATTTTTAAAAGGGAAGACAGGTGGGCATTCAAGAATGTACAACAGAGTCTGTTTCCCTGAGGCTGGCAATTGTAACTGACAAGCAAGGGAAGAAAGGGTGCCCTGCCTTAATCAATTCTGAATAACACTTCCCATTATTAACAAAAATGACAATCACTTATATGTCTCTAGGGTTGACTATGTCCCAAGCCATGTGTATATCTCAGCAACCCAATGAGGCAGATGTTATATTACCATCTTAACTTACACTTACTCCTTGGAAGGAAAGTTATGACCAACCTAGACAGCATATTAAAAAGCAGAGACATTACTTTGCCAACAAAGGTCCATCTAGTCAAGGCTATGGTTTTTCCAGTGGTCATGTATGGATGTGAGAATTGGACTATAAGGAAAGCTGAGAGCCAAAGAATTGATGCTTTTGGGAGAAGACTCTTGAGAGTCCCTTGGACTGCAAGGAGATCCAGCCAGTCCATCCTAAAGGAGATCAGTCCTGGGTGTTCATTGGAAGGACTGATGTTGAAGCTGAAACTCCAGTACTTTGGCCACCTGATTCGAAGAGCTGATTCATTTGAAGAGACCCTGATGCTGGAAAAGATTAAAGGCAGGAGGAGAAGGGGACAACAGAGGATGAGATGGTTGGATGGCATCACTGACTCAATGGACAGGAGTTTGGATAAACTCTGGGAGTTGGGGATGGACAAGGAGGCCTGGCGTGCTGTGGTTCATGGGGTTGCAAAGAGTCAGACACGACTGAGCAACTGAACTGAACTGAGTGAGGAAACTGAAGCTTAGGTTAAGTAATTTCTCACAGAACTAGGGAGAAGAGTCATGTTTTGACTCAAGTTTGCCTAACCTGAGAGTGAATCTTAGTCATTCCCACAAACCAGCCAACTGTGATTATTCTGTACCACAATGTACTCGGAGATGCTACTCTACCCTAATTTTCCCACTGTTTCATAGGCATTGCATTTGACCGTAGGTTTTTAACTTGGGACTAAGGACTCCAAGAAGGAATTGTTTCAGAGAATATGTGAATTCTCTAAAATCAAAAATGAGATGGCATGAATTTTTTGTTAAGTGCATATTTCTGGGGAGAGGAAGGTTTACTGTGACAGCAGTTCTCAAGAGGGCTTATGGCCCAAAAATACGTTAGGAATGACTGCATTAAACTGTGCATTCAATACAGGAGGCTCAGTCTCTATTATTCTGTTATGATAATGTCTCTCTGGAAATTAGTAAGGTTACATCAACACTAAGCAGGTATGGATGATGAATCTGAATAAATTTAAGTCTATTACCATTGTCCTCGTAATCTTGAATTTAAAAGAACAGATGAACATGAGAAAAAGAAAGAACAAAGTGGTAAATGTTTTTCAAAGAAAAAGAGATACTATTCAAGAAAAACCAGCTGTGTTAACTATTCTTAAAATATTGTGACTATTCTAGAGAAGAGAACAGTCTCACTTGTCCATTTCAACGCATTTTCCCATGTACGCAAAGAACTGTTTGCATGTGTGTGTGTGTGCTCATTCACTCAGTCATATCTGACCCTTTGCCACCCTTTGGACTGTAGAACACCAGGCTCCCGTATCCATGGGATTTTTTCAGACAAGAATACTAGAGTAGGTTGCCATTTCCTACTCTATGGGATTTTCCCAATCCAGCAATTAAACCCACGTCTCTTGCATCTCCTACACTGCAGGATTCTTTACATGCTGAGCCATCAGGGAAGCCCAGAGAACTGTTTAACTCCCAAGCAAATACAAAGACAGGAAGTGCTCTGGTGCTGCACCAATAGAATCCCAGCTCTCAGCACAGAACCTAAAAGGATCCAGCTCACAATAGCTGGTAGATAGAGTAGCAGACCCATCCCAGAGACCTGCCCAGGGTTTCTACTGATGCTATGGAGTGTGAGCAGTAGGGAGCTGTGGTCAGTAAGGGCAACAATCCTTTTTAACACCTGCTTTCTCCCCGGTGAGATTCAACTACCCCACCCAATTGCCCATCTCTCTCTCTCTCTCCAAAAGTTACCAGGTATAGGTCACCGGAGACATTTTTTTCTCCCTGGACTTTTTGTCATGTAGATGTAATACTTTTCACTGGTACTTCCTTGCTGGTGCTTTTCAACTTTCAATTTTCCTTTGGTAAAAGCATTTCTGCACACACAAACACACACACACACACAACTAGAAATCACACAAATATAGACACAGCCCTAAACACGTGTGTACCACAGCACAACCTGTATACCATGTTAGTGATCAGGGAATAAGTTCTGTGGCTTAAACTGCTTGTCTAATTCAGCTTCTCAGTGGTACCCTGTCTCTCACTTGCTTTAGCACATTTGCCTCTACAGAAAAATTATTTTCCTTTAAGGATATCAAGAGTTTTCTCCAGAGGCATGTAGTCAGCTGTCTTTTTTTTTTTTTTTTTTTCCTTTAAGGGAAAAAAAAAAGGCTAGGCATAAGCATTTTAGTTATTATTTTATTTGGGATCAAAAGTTGTTGGGTTTTCTTCCCCATTGAAAAAATAAGATAAAGTGATTTGGCCTTTCCAATCTTATACCAACCTTGAGGTCCTGAGTTCAACCTCTCTCCAAAAAGAAAAATGTCAGGGCTGAAATGCACCCAATTTCACCTAATTTTCTGTGCCTCTATCTTCAAGAAGATGGACTGAGATGGCTCACCACACAGAATGGCCACAACTTACTTGAGAAAATAAAAACTGCAAGCCTGCGGGTTAAGAAACTGTACCATTCTGGGGCAGGTTCTAGGCCCTCTGCACAATTCTCATTTTACAGCTTACCCAGACCAGTTGTGTAATTACACAGAGCACTCTTTCTATTGGCAAGATCCATTGATCCTTAAGTGTACATTTTCTGGCATCCCGTAAATAAGGACAGTGTGTAAGCAGTGTTTTCTGCTCCTGGAACAGTAAAGGACTAATTAGTTGCATTTGCAGATTAATGACTTTCAACTAGAAAGGGTGAATGCAAAAGGATAAGCCACAGCCACAGTGACAGAAGGCAAATACAAGTATTTATAAGGGCAGGAGGAGGGGGTGGGGGCCAGGAAGGGCCATCGATTGCTTCTGGCCTCTGTACTGTGGACACATTCCAATGAGGGCAGGTATTCCAGCAGCCTAAGAGGTTTCCGCAAAGGCAAGGCATGAAAGGCATCAGGTACAAGGATGGCCGTGAGGGGAGGCAGAGAAAAGAATTCTCTGCAGAAAGAGTCACAGGGAGCAAGGAACCTCTCCCTCCTCTCACCCCAGCCAGCCTTTGCCGTCTCTTTGTCAGAGCAGCTTTCACTTTCAACTTGCTCTCCTGCCCTGTCTCTCACCCTCATCTATATAAAGGTTGACTTGATAGTCTGCGAGGAAAATTCCCAGCAAGAATTAAAAAATAATGTTTAAATTATCTGTTTATTCCCATTTCCTGAAATAACATTATGCCTCTGAGTTTGTCTCATTATTTTTAATCCTATCTCCCACATAAGTGCAAAGGTACAATTTTATTCCTAGACATATTAGGTTAGTCAAAGCAGAGGTCTTTACTTCACTCATAAAGTAAAAAGAAGGTGTGAGGCTGGGGATAGATAGCAGGATAGAGATCACTGGTTCCAGACTTTGGGATTTCATTAACTAGAAATATTTTAAATAAAAGTGGGGAGATGCTGTAGGATTTGAGATTTTCTATAACCCCAAGTAATCCACTGAAAACAATTTTCATTAACCATAATACCTATCATATAAAAGAAAAGGTGTTTTAAAACTAAATAAGAAAAGACAGTCTCAGAAATGAGAAAGATTTTTATCTTAAATGCATCTAGTTTGATGAAAAACATACTACCATCTCATGATACTTCTCATTTCTCCAACTAGGATAAGCTTTCTGACCAGAGGCTAGTCTACTGGTGTTGAGCTCTCATTAAACTATGAGCCAGGATTACCAGTCTGGTAATGTAAATATCACTTCTCTGGGCCAGCCTTTTCTGATCCAAACCCCATCTCCATGCCTGGGGTTATGATCCTTGTAAATTCTCACTGTAAT
Source organism: Bos taurus (assembly GCF_002263795.3). Classification (NCBI taxonomy): domain Eukaryota; kingdom Metazoa; phylum Chordata; class Mammalia; order Artiodactyla; family Bovidae; genus Bos; species Bos taurus. Next base: position 17,544,915 of record NC_037335.1, on the reverse strand, counting down.
GTACTTTTCTTGCATTTACACCTTTAAAAATTGCAATAAACATATTTTTATTTGCTGTTTATTCCTTCTTTGTCGGTCCATACTCTGCCCCCAGGGCCTACTTTTCTTACCTATAATATGCAATAGTAAATTTTCTTTAAAAACTAGGTAAGACTAAACTCTCATACTAGCTTCTACTCCACCATTTACAGTCAGGTGACCTTTGGTAAATAATGTAATCAAGCTGTTTTTTTCCTCCTCAAGCTGGTTTTGGGGATCAAATCAGATGACATATGTTAAAGAGCTATGTCAGCTATAAAATTCTATGTAGTTGCCATTTACCAAAAGGAAGAATGGATGAACAAGAGTCTTCTCTTTCTTCAAGTTATATTTCTCCATCTAAACAAATTTGTTAATTGCCTTTCACATAAGTCTCATCAACCCTACATTCCAGTCCACAGGAATGATTCCATCAGGATGATTATACATGAAATAAGCTCCACTCAGCAAAGACTTTACTCCTTGCCACTTAATAAACATTCCTGAGCATTTGCAATTTGCTAAGCACTTTTATCGGAGAAGGCAATGGCACCCCACTCCAGTACTCTTGCCTGGAAAATCTCATGAACAGAGGAGCCTGGTAGGCTGCAGTCCGTGGGTCGCTAATAGTCGGACACGACTGAGCAACTTCACTTTCACTTTTCACTTTCATGCATTGGAGAAGGAAATGGCACCCACTCCAGTGTTCTTGCTTGGAGAATCCCAGGGATGAGGGAGCCTGCTGGGCTGCTGTCTATGGGGTCGCACAGAGTCGGACACGACTGAAGCAACTTAGCAGCAGCAGTAGCAGCAGCAAGCACTTTTATGGGGCTTCCTTGATGGCTCAGAAGTAAAGAATTCGCCTCTAGTGCAGGAGACTCAGGAGACCCAGGTTGGATACCTAGGTTGGGAAGATCCCCTGGAGGAAGGCAGGGCAACCCACTCCAGCATTCTTGCCTGGAGAACCCCAAGGACAGAGGAGCCTGATGGGCTACAGTCCATGGGGTTCCAAAGAGTCGGACACGACAGAAGCGACTGAGCACACAAGGCACTTTTATACAATATCACTCACTTTAAATTATTCCAAAGAAGATAACTCAGCTATGTATTTTTTTAATTGGGGGGAAATTGTTTTACAGTGTTGTGTTGGTTTTTGTCATACAACAGCACAAAACAGTCATAATTATACATATATCATCTCCCTCTTGAGCCTCTCTCCTCTTCCTCCATCCCACCCCTCTAGGTCATCACAGAGCACCAGGCTGGGCTCCCTGTGTCATATAAACTTTCATTAAAAGAGAATATCATCCCATTCTTCAATCTGCACTTGACTGTCTTTCTGGTGTAGATATCTTGATCCTTCTAATCAAATCATTTCTCCTTGTTTTATAACATTCCTCCCAGCATTGGTATTCTTCAGAAAGACTTATTTTTTTCCTAAACTGATGCTGTATATGAAAATTAAAGACTTGAAGCTCTTCAAGTTCAATCCAACAACTGTTGACTGCTATAAAAGAAAAACTGCACTGTATCAGTTACACAGGTAAGTAAAGACTTTATTCAAAACTGTTACAATAGGAGAAACTCCTTTTAAAAACCAGGCGGGAGGGATTTTTAAAGCTGGGGTGAGTTAATGGAAGAATGCTGGAGAACTTCAGCTTGGAAGAGTGGTCAATGGGACGAGGCCATCTGTGCTTAATTGTCCTCAGAAGTGTTAGATTCCTACCCCCACCACACCACTCAGACGCTGGGAGATAAGGGCTCTAACTTTCTTGATGATTACATTTCAAAGGGATGGTTCCCAGTTCCTTAAGAAAGACATTCTAAAGATAATGATATTTTCTTTTCTTCCCCAAATACAATTTTAAGCCAATGTATCTGTTTGGCAGTGATATAGCATTACTCCAGGGTCTTTTCCATCCTACCCAAATCCCTCTGCCCCTATTACTAATCTTCATCCTTTTGAAATGTTTGCCCACCAATATTCCATCAAATTTGTGAGTAGCGTACTGTTTTAAGTGTCAGCTTTCTTTGGTGTTTTTATTTCTGTCACTTGCAAATCCAGTTCGTCCAGGTCTCAGAATTACTTGAGTCCTGTCTTTCACCACAGCACTCTTTGCTGCACTTTAAATGCCCCTCATCTCCCTTTTATTACATTTAATCACATGGTAAATTTAAAAGATGAGTCCAGATAAAGAAGGCTCATTAACTTTAATGGGTCACTTTTTATATTTGGGTGAAAGGCCTTAAACCCTTGTAAATTAGGCTGGGATTTATAAACCATGACAAACGTGATGACAAATACTGATTTCCTAGTAAATTCCTTCAACACACTATATCCCCATGCATGATGAATTGGTAGTGTTCCTTTCTGTTATTATTTACACAAATGACTTTGACACTGTCTCGATACATGGGCAATATACTTAAACCCATGACAGATCTCACAGATGAAGATAGAGCCATATATTTCCTTTATTTGACTTCTACGAAAATCAAAAGGACAAAAGCACAACAAAACCTGACTATAATACATATATGCACGCAGGCACAGAGAATTAAAAACAGACTTTCTACCCTGTTTAAAAAAAATAAAAGCAGATCAATTTGAGACGAATTCCGAGTTTCCCACATAACTGCTCAAAGTACCGACACTAAATGGTTCTATTTCCCAAATTATACCCCTGTGGTAAGATTCCTCTTCAAGAAAACTATAGAGATCAATCAGCTACAGCCATCACCCCTTAATCCCGCTGTTAGACTTTAAGAATTTTCTGCCACCAGTGAGTTATTGCTTGACAAGTGTTTAAATATAATACATTATGAAATTTAAATAAGAAATTATTTACACAGGAATATAAAAAAAAAAGCATATTACCAATTATATAGTTCCCTGAACACTTAATCATGCAGCCAAGTGGAAAACCCTTCAGGAAATCTGTCCTCTACCATTTCCCCATAATGAAGGGCGCCTCAAAAAATACTCATTGAATCTCTGCAGCCACATTTCAAGCACCTAATCTCACCCTGCAGCGCACTCTGCCACTTTTTGTCATCCAAACAAAACGCAAGTAAATGATGGAGAAGCTGAGCTTAAACCCTTTAAATATTTACTGGCGAAGTCTACTCTTAGTAATACATGCTGTAGTGTTAGACTCAATTTCATCCTCGAGTGGCTGGCAGACAATTTGGGCAGGCTTACTGAGAAGTGGAGGCTCTTTCCTTGCTTTACCTTTGAGGAGAAGCCATCCCCTTATCGTAAGTGAATTAGTTCAAGAACTTTCCCCGCCTGTCCACTGTATCAGCAAATCAGTCAGGCCTGATGAATTGACGGCCCACTTAACCCGGCTCTGTTAGCTAATGGGAGAGAAGGCACAGGAGGCTGCCTCTGTGGAACTGGGGTCCCCTCCCCCTCCCCAGGCCCTGAGTCCCAGTCAGGCAGCATCCCCTCATTTCCCAAAGGGAAGTTGCTGCAATTTGCTGGACAGAAAACCAACTTGATTAAGGTGTCATTTTCTTTCACATCAGGGGTCTGAGCCTCTGTGAACAGGAGACATGCTTCTTAACCATGCCTGAGGCTGCCTTTTAAAACAGAACCATTTCCCAGGTCAGGTGGGTCAGAGGCAGAGGCCTCCGACTGCAGGTGGTGGCGGAAGCCTTCTCCCTTGCTGGGCTTTTATTGAAAGTCAGAAGGAATTTAACGTCCCCGGGAAATGTGATTCTCATTCTTACAAAGTGAGATAAATCCAATAAATCACAGTAACATGAAAATGTATCAAGAATATAAAATTAAAGAAAAATAAAATCCCATCTATATTTTTAATCTGTGTAGTATGTGTAGATATAATTATGTGTGTGCATTTTTTATATATTTATATGTACAGCTTCTCTGGTGACTCACTCTGTAAAGAATCTGCCTGCAATGCAGGAGACCTGGGTTTGATCCCTGGGTTGGGAAGATCCCCTGCAGGAGGGCATGGCTACCCACTAGTATTCTTGACTAGAGAATCCCCTTGGACAGAGGAGCCTAGCAGGCTACGTGCCATGGGGTCACAAAGAGTCAGACATGACTGAGCAACTAAACACAAGAGTGAGTGAGTGAGTGTGAGTGTGTGTGTGTGTGTGTGTGTGTATCTGTCTATACAAAGAAAAACTCCAAATGGATCTGGTTTCAACTATTATCAGTTGTTATCTTGAGGCATAGGATTCAGAAAATAAAGAGAATACCAGGAATTGGCTATGAATTTTTGCACCATTAGAATTTCTACAGCAAGCATAATGGTCATTATCATTTTTGAGTGTAAATAAAGAAATAATTTGCCCCTGTTTACTTAATAGATTATCACACTGGCCAATTTAAGCCTTACGGCTCAGTGCTAAACTGCAGATGGGAAAGGCAGAACCTAATCTCCTTCTCGGCTTACAGCCAACAGATAATCTGACCAGAGTAGTTACAGAACAGATTGTAGACCTTCCCAGGAGCCGCCACGTGGGATTTTTGAGATCTCATTCTGAATCTTTTCATGAATGTTCTGATATCATTACAGACCCAGCTCTGCATGCTTTATGGCTAATGAATTAAATGCATTTAGAGCTTGATCTTATCCCTCTTTTTCAAAGCATGTTTTCTCAAACACATCCCATGCTTTACATGGTATTAGCCTCTTCACAGCTTTGTGAAAAAAATATTTAAATAGTATTGTGTTGAGATTTTGTTTAAGGTGTATAAGAAAAGCAGGTTAAATTCCCTAGTTCCAATTCTTCTCCCAACACACAACCACTCTAGATATCAGAAAGACCTGCCGGTTGCTTTTCTGAAAGAAGAGGAAGGCCCATCATTCCATAATTACTCTCTTGCACAGACTGGCACAATATCAGAGCTCACACAACAGAGTACATAAAAGACCAGGGTATAACATCTCTGCTGCTGTAAATTGAAATAATAAACTTTGGCAAACTCGAAGGACAGCAGATTCAATTTGACCATCCTCTCAAAGCAGACTGAGAACAACAGAGGGAAGCTGACTAAATAGGATTAGAATCTATTTTATTTGATTATTACATCATTGGATGAGGCAAGATGTAATGCAGTTCCCCCAAATTGTTAATTCAGCATTCACAAAATAATGATAGAAATCAAATTTTATATTCCATATTCAAAATCACTGATTTTCAAGCTGAAAGAGAATTTTCTAACTTCGTTTAGCTTCAAGAACTCTTTCTTGAAGCAAACAGTAGGGCCAAAGTCCAATGTATAAAACAGGAAAGGAAAGCTTGCTCTCTTCTATGGGAGAGCAAGGGCTGTAAAATTGTGCCTACTTTTCCCACTTTTCAGACCCTCTGCAAGAGCCTTTGGAGAATTCCCAGGTCTACTACAGAGCACCATTTAGAAAATGATCAATCCAGGCCATCGCCTTCATTTAAAACATGCAAATGTTAACTCTTAAGACAGACGGGTCATGGTGGAGAGGGCTGACAGAATGTGGTCCACTGGAGAAGGGAATGGCAAACCACTTCAATATTCTTGCCTTGAGAACCCCATGAACAGTATGAAAAGGCAAAATGATAGGATACTGAAAGAGGAACTCCCCAGGTCAGTAGGTGTCCAATATGCTACTGGAGATCAGTGGAGAAATAACTCCAGAAAGAATGAAGGGATGGAGCCAAAGCAAAAACAATACCCAGTTGTGGATGTGACTGGTGATAGAAGCAAGGTCCGATGCTGTAAAGAGCAATATTGCATAGGAACCTGGAATGTCAGGTCCATGAATCAAGGCAAATTGGAAGTGGTCAAACAAGAGATGGCAAGAGTGAATGTCGACATTCTAGGAATCAGAGAACTAAAATGGACTGGAATGGGTGAATTTAACTCAGATGACCATTATATCTACTACTGTGGGCAGGAATCCCTCAGAAGAAATGGAGTAGCCATCATGGTCAACAGAAGAGTTCGAAATGCAGTACTTGGATACAATCTCAAAAACGACAGAATGATATCTGTACATTTCCAAGGCAAACCATTCAATATCACAGTAATCCAAGTCTATGCCCCAACCAGTAATGCTGAAGAAGCTGAAAGTGAATGGTTCTATGAAGACCTACAAGACCTTTTAGAACTAACACCCAAAAAAGATGTCCTTTTCATTATAGGGGACTGGAATGCAAAAGCAGGAAGTCAGAAACACCTGGAGTAACAGGCAAATTTGGCCTTGGAACATGGAATGAAGCAGGGCAAAGACTAATAGAGTTTTGCCAGGAAAATGCACTGGTCATAGCAAACACCCTCTTCCAACAACACAAGAGAAGACTCTACACATGGACATCACCAGATGGTCAACACCGAAATCAGATTGATTATATTCTTTGCAGCCAAAGATGGAGAAGCTCCATACAGTCAGCAAAAACAAGACTGGGAGCTGACTGTGGCTCAGATCATGAACTCCTTATTGCCAAATTCAGACTGAAATTCAAGAAAGTAGGGAAAACCACTAGACCGTTCAGGTATGACCTAAATCAAATCCCTTATGATTATACAGTGGAAGTAAGAAATAGATTTAAGGGCCTAGATCTGATAGATAGAGTTCCTGATGATCTATGGACTGAGGTTCGTGACATTGTACAGGAGACAGGGATCAAGACCATCCCCATGGAAAAGAAATGCAAAAAAGCAAAATGGCTGTCTGGGGATGGCTTACAAATAGCTGTGAAAAGAAGAGAAGCCAAAAGCAAAGGAGAAAAGGAAAGATATAAGCATCTGAATGCAGAGTTCTAAAGAATAGCAAGAAGAGATAAGAAAGCCTTCCACAGTGATCAATGCAAAGAAATAGAGGAAAACAACAGAATGGGAAAGACTAGAGATCTCTTCAAGAAAATTAGAGATACCAAGGGAACATTTCATGCAAAGATGGGCTCCATAAAGGACAGAAATGGTATGGACCTAACAGAAGCAGAAGATATTAAGAAGAGGTGGCAAGAATACACAGAAGAATTGTACAAAAAAGATCTTCACGACCCAGATAATCACAATGGTGTGATCACTGACCTAGAGCCAGACATCCTGGAATGTGAAGTCAAGTGGGCCTTAGAAAGCATCACTATGAACAAAGCTAGTGGAGGTGATGGAATTCCAGTGGAGCTATTCCAAATCCTGAAAGATGATGCTGTGAAAGTGCTGCACTCAATATGCCAGCAAATTTGGAAAACTAAGCAGTGGCCACAGGACTGGAAAAGGTCAGTTTTTATTCCAATCCCAAAGAAAGGCAATGCCAAAGAATGCTCAAACTACCACACAATTGCACTCATCTCACACGCTAGTAAAGTAATGCTGAAAATTCTCCAAGCCAGGCTTCAGCAATATGTGAACCGTGAACTTCCTGATGTTCAAGCTGGTTTTAGAAAAGGCATAGGAATCAGAGATCAAATTGCCAACATCCGCTAGATCATCGAAAAAGTAAGAGAGTTCCAGAAAAACATCTATTTCTGCTTTATTGACTATGCCAAAGCCTTTGACTGTGTGGATCACAATAAACTGTGGAAAATTCTGAAAGAGATGGGAATACCAGACCACCTGACCTGCCTCTTGAGAAATTTGTATGCAGGTCAGGAAGCAACAACAATTAGAACTGGACATGGAAGAACAGACTGGTTCCAAATAGGAAAAGGAGGACATCAAGGCTGTATATTGTCACCCTCCTTATTTAACTTATATGCAGAGTACATCATGAGAAACGCTGGGCTGGAAGAAGCACAAGCTGGAATCAAGATTGCCGGGAGAAATATCAATAACCTCAGATATGCAGATGACACCATCCTTATGGCAGAAATTGAAGAGGAACTAAAAAGCCTCTTGATGAAAGTGAAAGAGGAGAGTGAAAAAGTTGGCTTAAAACTCAACATTCAGAAAACGAAGATCATGGCATCTGGTCCCATCACTTCATGGGAAATAGATGGGGAAACAGTGGAAACAGTGTCAGACTTTATTTTGGGGGGCTCCAAAATCACTGCAGATGGTGACTGCAGCCATGAAATTAAAAGACACTTACTCCTTGGAAGAAAAGTTATGACCAATCTAGATAGCATATTCAAAAGCAGAGACATTACTTTGCCAACAAAGGTCCGTATAGTCAAGGCTATGGTTTTTCCAGTGGTCATGTATGGATGTGAGAGTTGGACTGTGAAGAAGGCTGAGCACTGAAGAATTGATGCTTTTGAACTGTGGTGTTGGAGAAGACTCTTGAGAGTCCCTTGGACTGCAAGGAGATCCAACCAGTCCATTCTGAAGGAGATCAGCCCTGGGATTTCTTTGGAAGGACTGATGCTAAAGCTGAAACTCCAGTACTTTGGCCACCTCATGTGAAGAGTTGACTCATTGGAAAAGACTCTGATGCTGGTAGGGGTTGGGGGACGACAGAGGATGAGATGGCTGGATGGCATCACTGACTTGATGGACGTGAGTCTGAATGAACTCTGGGAGATGGTGATGGACAGGGAGGCCTGGCGTGCTGTGATTCATGGGGTTGGGGGGAGTCGGACACGACTGAGCGACTGAACTGAACTGAACTGAACTGAAGATTTCTAGCTAATGATAAATTTAGGGAAGGGGGAAGCAAGGGAAACCACATTGAGACAGAGATGCCTATTTGGGGATCAATAGTAGATACATCCTGTAAGGGGATTAAGTGATACTTGTTAACTTTGACCCTTTGTTACATGCCAAAAATAGCGCTAAGCACTTCATGAGCAAGCAGTCACACAACTGATTTTTATCGGCTCCCCATGAGGCAGATATTATTACTATGAACACTAAACAAATGAACATATTTAGGCTCAGCAAAGTTAAATGACCAGAGGTTAGGCTCACACAACTCAGAAATGGCAGAGCTAATTCAAACCCGGGCAACCCATCTCACATGGCTTTGTGTCTACCACTGTGTCCCTCTAACTGTGCTGTCCTCCCTCTCCAGCACCACTCATTTTTTTTTTTTTTTTTTTTTGGTACCATTACTTTACCCCTAAATAGTAGGAAGGCACATGTTACTGGTTTCACCACACACTATGCACATAACTACGTACATCTACTATTGGAACTAATATCCTACTCGATACGTCTGTAAAGACTGCCAAGGCTACAGTCCCTATTTTAATCAATCCAGCCAACAAAGACTACGTCTATTAAGAGTAAGATCCTCAAATCCAAAGAAATGACCAAATGAGACAGAACAGCACACATTCTGAAAGATAAGATAAAAGTCAAAGTGGGCTTGAAAACCAGAATACACATCTCCTAAGAGCCAAAAAGAAAAAAAAATTTAAAAAAGGTGGAGCATTTGGGACAAAACCGGACCTGAATAAATACAAGATGGAACGAGATAGCCAAGGACCAAGTCACAAGTAATTCTGGCAGGAATCAGAGTAGACAAATTGAATGTGAGTCAGCAATGAAGTACTGTCATTGGGAATGTGAGGAAAATGATTACAGAATGCCCTGAAAGGAGTGTGATCCCCAAGGACTCCAAAATAAACCTTCCAATGTCCCATTCATCAACTCACACCTTAGATCCATCCTGTGTCTAGTATTGGCCGTGATACTTTTTAAATAATGGAGAGAAAAGGATAAAGGCCAAAAAAGGCAGAATTGACTAGAAAGAAGAAAAAGGTTTTTTGGAGGAAGATTAAAAGACGTTGAATTATTTAACCTACATGAGATGGTATTAAGAGTACCATAAAAAGGGGTGTGGGGAGTTCACAACTGTATAAAATACTCCTACATAAGAATGCTGAGCCCCTGCTCTCTGTTTACATTACAGAAATCATTCATTGGTTCACTGAACAAGCATTTGTCAAGAACCTACCGTGTTCTAGGGACACAAACATGGAAAATGTGTCTAATTTGTGCCATGGAAGGAATTCACAATCCAGTGGAGAGCTAGAGATGTAAATAAATAATTATCATTTCAGTGGGACAGATGATCACAGAGACATATGCAGGACACGGGGGCACAAAGCTGGGAGTGGTAAAAACGCCAGTGCAGTGAGGCTGGGGCCAGGGGTGGCAACTGAGCAGAGTCTTGAAGAAAGAGGAGGAGATTTTTCAGAATTCAAGGAAGGGAAGAACACTCTGGGCACAGGGAAGAGTATGTGCAAAGGCACAAAATTGGGAACTCATGGAGAACATTTATGGAATTTCAACTAGTGCACCAAAGCTGGAGATTGGTGTATAGGAGAAGAAGAGCAGAAAATAAGCCAAAGGCATCAACTGGGGCAAAATAATAGAGATGAATCTATGTCAGTCGGGTTTACATCTAGCTGGTTACAACATCCTGCTACAAAACCAAAATACCTCGTTGCAATGGGAACAGGCTCCCTGGTTGCCATCCTCCACTCTAGATCTAACTTCCCTGCACTAGGACTTTCAGAGCTCCTCACAGCTCAAGGGTAGTTGTGGGAAAACAGTCATGTATCTTTTTGAAGCCTTGAGAATACAACAAGAAATATCGTTAAAAATAAGCAGAGTATGTGGGCTGATTAGCCGAGGTCAGTGAGTCCTGCATGATCAATTGGAACGCAAGAGGTGCGGACTTAGGAGCGCCAAGTCAGCACAAATTAGACTGCTTCTTGTGCATGCGCTGATTGTTTCTCTGATGTTCCTGCAGGGATCTTTGCTCCCAGTCATCTGGAACCCTTGGTACAGAAAATAACATAGACGTTCAAAGAAAAACATTAACTGGGGATGTTACTAGGAACATGGGAAACTTATGTTATCTAAAAAACCAGACACTTTCTGCATACCAATAGCTCAATAAAAGCCATGTGGAATTGATCAGCAGGGCTCTTGATCCTAGAGGTCTTGAGTCCTCCAGTCCCATTTTTAAAAACTTTAATTCTGTCACTAGTTCCTTTTTTCCAAACTGCATCGACCACTTTAGATCCTTACCTGCTACACTGGCCACAGCAGGTAGTGACTGGAGCTGAGACCTCTCCTTTCCAGTTCTTAGACCAGTGTCCACTTGGAAGCCATCATGGTTGTTTACAGTGTTCAATATCATCCTTGCTAACATTTTGGGAGTTTCTCCTTAGGTGAAGGGGAACTGCTGAAGAGTTTCAAACAAAGATGTCACATGATCAGAATGACATAAAAATTTTTTGAAGGATCCTTGATTGCAAAGTAACCAGAAAAGAGTGAAGCTTCTCTCCATGGAGAGATCTAAGAAGACACACAGTTTTCTGGTTTGGAAGGATAAGACATTTCAATGCTGGTCATCCTGTGTATGGACGACTTGGGGGAGCTGACTGAAGAGTTTGCACTTCATTTGTGAGACCATTCCATTGTCAAACACTGTGAAAATGCTCTATGGTTAAGTTTTCCTCTCACCTGTTTAAAGGAGATGAGAAGTGTGGAAGAGAAGGCCAGGGACTGGGCTCTTTGAGTGACAACCTCTATCTCATAACTTTGTGGTTATTGTTCAGTTGCTAAGCTGTGTCTGACTCTTTGAGATCCATGGACTGCAGCATGCCAGGCTTCCCTGTTCTTCACTATCTCCTGCAGTTTGCTCAAACTCGTGTCCATTGAGTCAATGATGCCATCCAACCATCTCATCCTCTGTAGTCCCCTTCTCCTCCTGCCTTCAATCTTTCCCAGAATCAGGGTCTTTTCCAATGAGTCGGCTCTTTGCATCAGGTAGCCAAAGTACTGGAACTTCAGTTTCAGTCCTTCCAATGAATATTCAGAACTGATTTACTTTAGGATTGACTGGTTTGATCTTCTTGCAGTCCAAGGGACTCTCAAGAGTCTTCTCCAAAACCACAGTTCAAAAGCATCAATTCTTTAGTGCTCAGCCTTCTTTATGCTCCAACTCTCACATCCATACATGACTACTGGTAAAACCATAGCTTTGACTAGATGGACTTTTGTTGGCAAAGTAATGTCTCTGCTTTTTAATATGCTGTCTAGATTTGTCATAGCTTTTCTTCCAACGAGCAAGCATCTTTTAATTTCATGGCTGCAGTCACCATCCACAGTGATTTTGGAGCCCAAGAAAAGAAAACCTGTCACTGCTTCCACTTTTTCTCCTTCTATTTGCCATAAAGTGATGGAAGCATGATTTTAGTTTTGGGTTTTTTTTTAATGTTGAGTTTTAAGCCAGCTTTTTCACTCTCTTCTTTCACCCTCCTCCAGAGGCTCTTTAGTTCCTTTTCACTTTCTGCCATTAGAGTGGTATCATGTGTATATCTGAGATTGTTGACGTTTCTCCCAGCAATCTTGATTCCAGCTGGTGATTCATCCAGCCCAATTTCCACATGATATATTCTGCATAGAAGTTAAATAAGCAGGGTGATAATATACAGCCTTGATATACTCCTTTCCCAATTTGGAACCAGTCTGTTATTCCATGTCCACTTCTAACTGTTGCTTCTGACCTGCATACAGATTTCTCAGAAGACAGGTAAGTGGTCTGATATTCCTATCACTTTAAGAATTTTCCATAGTTTGTTGTGATACACACAGTCAAAGGCTTTAGCATAGTCAATAAGCTGGAGCCGTAAGCATCGCTTTATGTTGAAATTCTTCTCACGCTGCTGTGGCAGGTAACCCCTGACAGCAAGTAACCCCAGGCTGGGGCCTCTCCTCCCACGGTGCTCCACACCGTTGCCCTCTCCTCACCAGGGACAGCAGGCAGGCTGAAGCATGGGACCAACTTAACATTCAGGAGTCATGAGGGCAAGCGGGCAGGAGCTGCCAAGGAGGAAGAGAGCACTCCAAGGTCATGCAGCAAACCAGGTAACTGAGGAGGATCGGAATCCACACTTGAGCTTTGAATCTCACCACTTAAGCTCTTTCCAAACGTACTGTTAGTCACTCAGTCGTTCACCTAAATCCAATCATCTCCAAATGATATTGTAAAAAAAATGTTAAAACTCAGCTTTTTCTTTGGAAAAAGAAAAAAAAATTGTATTTCTTGGTCAATCATGTAACCCTAGCCCTGAATTTTCCCCTGCTCATTTTTCTCATCTTTAAATTACCTGCTGATCTACTACTGTGCAAGCATTTTCCTCTTCATTTACTGAAGCTACCACTTTCTTTTTTTTTTCTCTTAATGCTCACCTAATTAACAGTCAAGAAGTTCTGCATACAAAATCTCCATGCTTTAACATTTTCCTTGTGATTAGAAGTTTAAAGAAAGAGCTGTTGAGGTTCAAAAAAAAAAATTCTTCCAAGAATTTTATCTGCTCAAACATCACACTATCCGTTCTGAACAAGGACAGTGCAAGTAGCAGCCTCTAAAATCCCCAGAGATTGGGAGACCTCTGCTCCCTAAGATGATCACTGGATGTTTCGGGAGTCGGCTCCTTTAAGGCCCCATTGTGGCCAGACAAGCTTGACCGCAGGTAACACACTAGAACCATTCAGAAAAAGCCTATTCAACTAATCTCTTTTTAATTGTGCTATCCTCAAGAGTTTTTCAAAAGCCATGCTTTCAAACTTTTATCAACTCACCAAACAATCATTTGTTGAGCACCTACAAGATGCTAGACACTGAACTAGGTGCGAGAATACCATGGCGAGCAGAAGATGTAGCCTTTTACCTCAGTGAGTTTACCATCTATAACAGCAGCTCCTAACCCTGGTTGCATATTGAAATCATCCAGGGAGTTCTGACAATTACCAGTGCCCAGCCAACCCCAGACGAATAAAATCAAAACCTCCTGAGGCGAGGAATAGTTTTTAAACGTCCCCAAGTGACTCCAAAGTGTAACCAAGGTTGAGAACTAGACATATCAGTCAAATAATCATACAAATCATACAAATTATAGCATGCTGCAGGCCATGGGGTCCCAAAGAGTCAGACACGACTGAGCAACTGAACTGAATCATACAAACAGATGTAAAATTATAATATTAATAAGGGGCATTAAGAATTAGTCACACTTTGAGAAGGCTTTCATGCCACTCATTTATACATGCAGCCAAGATTTGCTGAGCCCCTGCTGCTTGTCAGAAACTACAAATGTAATAGAACTATGGGCCATAACCTGAAGACACTGGATGACACTGGTCATCCAGCCATCCTTAGCAATAATGAGTCAGAAGAGAATACTGAGCACTAGGAGATTTCTCGTCATCCCCACCTGCTCCAGCAAGTGAACCCATGTGATTCACACCAGGCAGGAACGCTGACCTCGGGGCGCAAGTAAAACTGAGAGCCTGTCCCTCCTAAATGCTGGCAGGAGATCTGAGCAAGGCCACGTGATGAAATTCAGTGCTTAGGGGACCGACTGGAGTAGAGGAAAGTGGTTCGATAATTTGGACTGACAAGGGATGTCCAGGAGGAGGAAACAGGAAACCTGATCTATTAGGTCTGTTAGCTGATTTAAAAAGGAAAATAAATTCGGTAAGGCTCTAAGCAAGATTGTCTTGGATTTGCTAACGGATATGTGTAGAATCCTTATATAATGAACTGCTTTAAATAAACAAACAGCATAAGCTTCTGGATACTGGAGAGGTTATTAAAATAAGAGAGGTGGTGATTTAGCCCCACCATTGCCGCCAGACACCCCTCCCATATTTGAATGCCTTCTTGCTCCTACTTATTTGAAAGATGGTCCTTCAAGAGAATGCAGGTTTTTTCTTGTTTCATTTTGTGGTGTTTTTCATTGTATCAGATAGAACTACACCCTAAAAAGCACTTATTTATTTGTTATATTCTTCTTTTTTTTCATCCTTAACATCTTTAGGTTGTAAACCTGACTTCATACAAGTCACTACAGCAACCATCAAACTGTCACAAAGCTGATAACGTTCGATACCAAGGATCAGGGATACATGGATATATACTTATCTTCAATGAGAAATGATTTTTTTAAATCCTTAGCCATCCATTTTTAATTCCAATATGATGATAGCATATTTGTTCTTTTAAAACATGTACTCACATGTACTCACAAACATGTACTCACTGTAGGAAGCAAATGGGCTGAGAATTCTCCACGTTTCCTATGATTCCAAGGAGAGAGTTGCTAAGACTATACTTGATTCCAAAGGGGAAGAGAGCTCCATTTTTAATAAGTACAGAAGATTTGGATTTAATGTAAACAGCACACAATATCCATACTGTGAACTCACCAACTTTGTTCTGATACCACATCCTTTGTCTGTCCCATGAAGGATTAGGCTTTAAGTCCGATTTTCTGAGGAATGGAACAAAAATGGAACCCAGAAGCTCTGCAGGAACATAGTGTTAGGAAAGACCCCCCCATTCACATAAATCCTCTCTTATTATAAAACATAATAAATAAATGTGGAAACGGGGTGGGGGAGGAAATAGAATCTGCAAGGTTATTACCCGGAGCTCATGCCATCACATTCTATACTAAAGGTAGAACCTTTGACACAGAGCTTCCTAGGAATTAGCCAAGGGCATAAGATGATGCTTGGCTGTTTCCTCAGGCTGTTGAAGCCCTATCTGCTGTACTGAAGAGCTTGAAGAATTCTCCTGCCACGTCACTTAAAATGTCTCTACCATCACAAACTCAAAGCTCAGTCTTGTCATCTGGAAACCATCCAGCCCAATGCTATCCTTTATAACATGTATTCCCCTGGACCCTGAACCAAATTAAGATTATGTACATTTCATGTGGGGTAGTTAACATTCACCACAAACACCAAGCCAATTTCCCAATTCTTCTGTTATAATATGGCTCTACCTGATGAGTTTAAGGTTGTAACAAAAAGTATTTGTTCCTCAGGCCATCTTCTGTAAAGCAATATCTGACCAACATATATGGAATTTTTTTAAAACACAAGGTCTGGTTAGGATTTCAAAAAGGATTGTATCTCCAAAGTAGTAATAAATGACAATAAAGCAAATCATTTTAATAGGACAAACTAGAGCTATTAAACTAAACACAACAAAAGTCAAACTGCAAAATAGTATATGTATTATAAATATATATATACATATATAATATATATACATATATAATATGTATATTATATACATAAATATAATATGTATTATAAAAATTTTCTCAATTCTTCCTTCCTTTTATTTTTTTTCCTGAGGACATGCTTTTTATAACTTAGTCATGTGTGACCATGTCACCTAAACTTAAATCTGAAGTTTTCCTTCCTTTGTAGGTATCACAACTACATTCAAAATACAAGATCAAAATTTCTAAGATCAATGTTTTTCAAAGGACCAAGAGCCCACTACTCAGCCCAAGTGCCCACCACCGTTGAAAAAACAAGTCAATGAACTGAGGTTGGGTTAGTTTAGGAAATGATGCCTGAAAAAACACACACGGCATTTCCTGTTCCCCACTGTCTTAATAATTTGCTTGCAAGAAAACAAACTAAAACAAACCAAAAACTTTTAGTGGGCTTACGTAAGCAAACCGCTACATAACAAATTCTGACTCAGTGATACTTTTGTAAATTCAGACTAAAATTCAGACAAAATAGTGTGCATTCAGACAGTTTTAATTAAATTTAAAAACAAAGATAGAGTTGGACTTTTATGGAAGTTCAGAGACAAACATGCCAAGTCTATTTATCTAAAGATATATTTGAAAAGTCTTGAAACTAAAAGAATCAAAATAAATTCAGTCAGCATTTCTCAAGCAGGAAAGGTACGCATCACAGAAGTGATAACCCTCATCTCTTGGGATCACTGAGAATGCTCTCTTCTTCAAGTAAATTCCACTTTGCCAAACCCTAGGAGGGTCTTATACAACAACAGCAACCTGTCCTAAAGTGATTTTTTCCCTGAGACAGCTACTTTAGAAAGATGCTATAACACGGACAGTCAGGAAGGGAAATAGCTGAGTATAGATGAGGAAGCATAAATTTCCCTTGTTAGAATCAAGGTCAAGATATCTGAATAACTTAAGACAATAATCAACATATGTTACATATCTGAGCACACCGTTGCTTTGTGAAATAATAATTTTTAAAAGGGAAAATAAATATGCTTAGAATTTTGCACAAGAAATTTAGAGTGAGCAAAAGCCAAAAATAATAATAATTTCTGCATGTTATGCATTTTGTCCTGCATGCTAGGTATCTTCTGCTTGCCTCCCCAGGTTACCATTCACCCTTTTCCAACCTGCTTAGTGACCTGGAGGCTAATCCACATAGACTGCATCAGTAAGCTCCCTTCATCTCTGGTTTCCAGCTGAAGGAGGTCAATGGAAGTTAAGGTCAAGTGATCAGGGGAGAAGGAGAGTGGAGGCTGGAAGCTGGCAGGGAAGGACATGAAATACCAATACTAACGTGAATTGGGACCAAATTAAAAGATCGAATGAGCTGAGAAAGATGGAAACATCAAATCAGAAGGAGGAATTAAATACGACACAGAGAGCCTAAAGGAAGCAATAAAGTAAAGGATGAGAAACCCAGGAGGTGGGCTTCGCTTCCTCAGCAAACAGAAGAACTGCTTAGCCCGTGTTGCACCATGGGTGGGGCTCTGCATGGGGATTTGCAGGCCTGAATGCCAACTGATAATGATACTCTCTAAAGGAGCTGGTTGAGGTGTCTTCATTTTCAAACGAAGGGTTTATCAGCCTCCAAGAGCTGCCTGAGATACAGCCCAACAAGCCTTGTTACAGGCCATAGTTGAAGTATTTCTCATTCCCTATTTTCAGGTACAAAGAGAGAGCCAGAATAAATGGTTCATGAGCCCACTGCAATGCCACACTTCAAGTATTTCATTTCCATTCAATCTGTTTAGAAAAGAGATGGAGTCAGCAGGTAATTATGTCCAGAAATATATAAATGTTTTAGTATGACTGGAAATATAAATCTGCACTATACTCCCTGATTTCTTCCAACCACCCCAACCATTCTCATTATTCAAAAGCACTCACCAAATCCTACTTCATGAAGGAAACTATCTAGTGCCAAAGACTATTACATATTCCCAGCATACTCCCCCAAACTTGAATGATAAGCAATTGTGTTCCCCCGGATGTGCATATGAAGCCTAGCAAAGAAGAACATAAAATAACAGGAAGAACAGGAAGAAAACAAACCCAAAGCTAAAATTATCAGTGGAACTGATTAGCATATGTATAAGAGACACTTGTACAGATGTGAGATGCTTTCTTTAGAATGTAAGTTCTCAGAGCTGTGATTCTTAATCAATTTTGGAGTTGTGACATCTTATCATCATTTATTTGCCTTTTATGATCATCACTAACCTCCTCCCAAAGTGTATTTTTAAATGAGAGCGAATAATTTTTATTCTCAAGCATTTGCTTTTATTTTTACTCTCCTTGAGAATCACCCTAGAGGCTCACGCTGGCCCATACAGTTAGCAGTGGGTAAGAATTTCATGGGTTCTGCCCTTTGCCTTTTTCCTTTTTTTATTGTGGTACTATAAAATAGCCACTGCCACAGCAATGAGTGTGGACAGAAGGAAGAAAGCTGAAATGCGAGCTATTTCTACAAGAAATCTTCAAAGTCCAGACAGGATCAAAATCTGGATGGGACATTTTGAAATAGACCCAAAAGCGGAGAGGATGAACACTGACATGCCTTCTCCACATACACTTCTATACCATTCTATTTAGGCAAATGTTGTGAATCCTGAAAATCAGTCTCCATGAAGGTTACTTCAGTGATTCACTTCATTGCAGACTCGATCATGCTAAACTGTTTTCATGGACCTTACTGATTATTTGAGACAACAGAGGATAAGATCGTTGGATGGCATCACCAATTCAATGGACATGAGTTTGAGCAAGCTCTGGGAGTTGGTGATGGACAGGGAAGCCTGGCGTGCTGCAGCCCATGGGGTCACAAAGACTCAGACATGACTGAGAGACTGAATTGACTAATTGATTATTTGAGTGAATGTGGCCCAATACATAACTTTTGGTTTTGCAAGTTACTTAAAGTATAGTTTAATTTTTCCTGTAAGAGTTTATTAGAAGCTCTCTGTAGGGACTGAAATGTAAGACATGATGCTAAGTGCACCTCTTTTGGGCAAGGCAGGTCATCCTAAACATGTTCCTTAGAATCTGAGTTGGAAGAGTCCTTTACTGTTGCGTCCAGAAATGTAATGTGAGACTACATATACACCCTGTTCTTTCTAATGACTTTCAAATGCTCATTAATCTTCGTGACCCTTTTGCCAGGTGTGGAGCTACCAGATGTTAATTACACTTACCAAACAAAAGTGCTGAGAGAAGAAATGTTGAGTCCTAGATTCTAAAACAAGCCAAAATACTTGTAGCCTGAAGGTTTTTATCTGCTCTCAACAGTGATTCTTTCTCTCAGTAGTAGGCTGATGGGTCTCCAAAGGAGCCTGGCAAAATTTTATCAGGGAATCAAGTCCCTGTGGGATGGTGTCAGCACACAACAATGATGAAACCCGACTGTAAGGTCTACCTTAGAGCTAAAGAAGGGACACAAGATGGTTGTCAATATCATAACTCAAAGACTGAAAAACACTTGCCTTGTGTGTTACCAGAACAAGGGATCTGTTAGACCCATTTAGGGGGAGGAAAGGCCTTTTGAACCGCCTAGTTGTTTGCACAACCAAGGGTTCCTCTGGTGGCTCAGGCAGTAAAAAAAATCTGCCCGCAATTCAGGAGACCTGGGTTTGATCCCTGGGTAGGGAAGATCCCCTGAAGTAGGAAATGGCTACACACAGCAGTATTCCTGCCTGGAGAATTTCAAGGGCAGAGGAGTCTGGTGGGCTACAGAATATGGGGTCACTAAGAGCTGGACACAACTGAGAGACTAATACTTTCACTTTTCTTCATGTGCACAACCAGGTCAGGTTGTTGACTTTGTAATTCCAGAGAGACAAAGATTAGTTTTACTTTTTATCTGCAAAGTGATAATACGCAACCAACACTTCTGCTCCTCCCTTCAGGAAAAAAAAAAAAAATCTTGAAATTCCTTAAAAATAAACTTTGTGTTTTAGTCAGAGCAAAATGCAAAGACAGATAAATCATTATAATATCATTGAGGAGCAAGTGCTTAAATTTCATTTAAAGGAAATGTCGTCACTGTCTATCACGTTTCCTGTTGAAGGCTACATCAGTGTCATCAGAATGATGCCACCAAAAGAAAGAGCATAGAGAAGGGTGGGCCCAAAAAGACAGGGAAGGAAGCTCGAAGCAGATATAATGAAAAAGGGAATAACCTTACAGCTAAATAGTTTACTTTTCAAAGGCAGTACAAGGGCAAAATGCTTTGTGCAAAGAGAAAATTAGTTTCCAAAGTGTATGCATTCTACAAAGAGCCAAGTTAATTATTCAAAGCAGAAGCCCATGAATTCCCACAATTTAGTCATTCTATTCTGACACATTCAGGCCCAGCGAGCTGCTTCTTATCACTAAGACTTTGATAATTGGCTTAGACATATCAAATAAACTTTCTGGAGAATTCAGTCGTAAGCAGGTATGACATCCTAATAGGGGTTTTATTAGGCCTTTCTCTGCACAGTAATGTATTAGCAATCACTGTGACATTTTCTGCTCTGGGGGGTTTGGGCCTTGCTCGTTTTTTACACTTGCTAGAAAATAAATTTATTCACGGTAGAGATCTAATCCAATACACTACTCTGTTTACCCTGGTGTCTAAAGGAACAGGCCTCTCAGAATTAATGAAAAGTGACATATACATCATAGAAGAAAATGCACCGTCTTCAGCCAGGCATAACTGAATAGCAAGAATCCCTTCTGATTCCACAAACTTGGGAATATACTCAGTACAGCTTCGCTGTCCCTTTCCCTGATCATACCTTTGCCTCTCATTCCACCTAGGGGGAGAAAAATTATAACCAGTAGCATGTGAAAATTAAATTTCTCCCTTTAGTAACAACTGTAGTTTAAAAAAAGATCTTCCCTGAGAAGACGTCTATTGGATATTATCTAATTCATTGCAATTTGTTCTTTTGCATTTAATACTCCTGTTAACAAAAAAAAAATTTTTTTTTCTGAAGTCTTACTGCTGTGTATTTACATATGCAGTAAATATGAGAGTGGAGTTATCATTTGGGTGAAGCTCACTGTGGATGAAAATGGAGCATATCTACCAGCAAAGATGAACAGGGCAGAATGGATGACAACATCAAGTATCTTTCTACCTTCTTTCATTCTCTTCCTTTCTGTAAGAACGTCACTAATGAAAGGCACGTAAAGCCCCATCAAGTATTAGTAACTTGGTCAGAGAGAAGAATATGGTAAGATAATATGAAGGTACTTCTATCAACCACATAAAAAGGAGCAACAGCAGAAGCCATCTTTGTGAAATCCCTACAGTTTCATGCTAGATATTCTACCATCAGCTCCCCACTTTCCACTTTAATGAAGACAAAGGTAATATGGACCAATATTCAGGAAATCTAAGTGATCGCTGGCTTTCTTTCTCCTTCCCTATCTAAACTCTTTTTGGCCTGATATATGTTCTAATTCAGAAACACTGGCAAGGTCTACTATCCCCTCAAAAACATCTCCTCTATCTGCAGGCTGATGCCTGAAATTTCCTCGTTCAACCTTTAATATCATGCTTTGTTCAACTGAAGTATTTCTCTGAAGTTTGTTAAAATTTGATCAGTTATTTATGTCTGTATGCAGACTACCCAGGATACTTCCTATCCCAAGATCCTGATTCAGTAGGCTTAGAGTAGGACCAAAGAAGTTATATTTCACATGAACTTTCTAGATGATTCTGATGTACAGTAACGGTTGAGAACCACTGCCTTGGTGTGAATGAGTTATGAAGCTCTTGTGAGAATAGGCATTGAGGAAAGAAAGTGAATGGAATTTAACTGACGACTTGTGAAACATCAGGAATCATGCCAGGTAATAAATACAAGCTATCTCATTTCATTTTTACCTCCTCTATGAAAAGACTTTTATTAATCCCATTTTACAAGTGAGAAAACAAGCTCAGAAAAATTTAATAATCAGCCAATGATTACATGGCTAAGAAGACTAGCATTCGAATCCATACATCTAATAATAGGAGCAATGGTTATATAACATTCATAGTCTTTCAGAGATGAAAGAAATGGTGATGATGCCATCTTGCTGAACATATACTCTGAGTCTGGCAGTTTATTAGACATTTTCCATATATGGCCTTACTAAATTCTTGCAACTACACTTTGAGATAATCAATATTAATTTACTATTTTATATGAAGAGACTAAATCTTACAGAAGTAATATAACTCATCCAATTATACATACTTGTATTATGTAAGTAGAGAAGCTAAGCTTCAAATCCAGATTCCGTACTCATTTCCACAGACACCACCGTGAGAGTCCTTAGTAACTGAGGGGTGAAAACAGTATTTGTGGCAGGCAGAATAATTTCCCTTCAAAGATGCCTGTGTACCTCGTCTTTAGTACCTGTGAATATGGTAGATTCCACGGCAAAGGAAAATTGGGATTGTAGGTGAAATATGACCCTGCCATCCCACTCCTGGGCATATTTATCTGGAGAAAAACATGGTCTGAAAGGATACATGCACCCTAATGTTCAGTGCAGCACTATTTACAATAGCAAAGACAAGGAAGCAACTTAA
The DNA here is from genome assembly GCF_002263795.3 of Bos taurus. NCBI lineage: Eukaryota > Metazoa > Chordata > Mammalia > Artiodactyla > Bovidae > Bos > Bos taurus. The sequence continues at coordinate 17,522,357 of NC_037335.1, read as the reverse complement.
CTTTCCATCAACAGAGGAATGCATAAAGAAGATGTGGTCCATCTATACAATGGAATATTACTCAGCCATCAAAAAGAATGAAACAATGCCATTTGCAGCAACATGGATGGATCTAGAGACTGTCATACTGATTGAAGTAAATCAGAGAAGTAGAGACATCATATGACATCCCTTATATGTGGAATCTAAAAAGATATGATACAAATGAACTTATTTATAAAACAGACTTAGAGAATGAACTTATGCTTGTCAGGGAGAAGAATGGGGTGAAGGGATATTTAAGGAATTTGGGATGGACAGGTACACACTGCTATATTTAAATGGATAACTAACAAGGACCTTTTGTATAGGACAGGGAACTCTGCTTAATGTTATATGGCAGCCTGAATTGGAGGGGAGTTTGGGGGAGAATGGATACATGTTTATGAATGGCTGAGTCCCTTTGATGTCCACCTGAAATTATCACAACATTGTTAACTGGCTATAATCCAAGACAAAATTTAAAAAAAAAATTTTTTTTAAGATTTCAGGTGGAATTAAGGTGGCTAATCAATTGACTTTGAGACAGAAGATTATCCTGGATCATCTGTGTGGGCCCAATACATCACAAAGTTCTTTAATAGGAAAGGGAAGCAGAAGAGAGAAAACCAGAGAGATGATGGCAGCATGGGATTGGGGGCAGGAGGAGAAGGGGACGACAGAGGTTGAGATGGCTAGATGGCATCACTGACTTGATGGACGTGAGTCTCAGTGAACTCTGGGAGTTGGTGATGGATAGGGAGGCCTGGCGTGCTGCGATTCATGGGGTCGCAAAGAGTCGGGACACGACTGAGCGACTGATCTGATCTGATCTGATCTGAGAGGAACTCTGCCTGATTAGGTTGGCTTTGAAGATGGCCTGGAGCCAAGGATTACAGTCTACAGAAGCAGGAAAAGACAAGGAAATCCATTCTCCTCCAGAGCCTTCAAAAGGAATGCAACCCTGCCCAAACCTTGATTTTACTCTGGTGAGACTCATTTCAGATTTCTGACTTGCAGAACTATAAGATAATACGTTTGTGATATTTTAAGCCACGAAGTTTGTGATAATTTATTATGTCAGCAATAGAAAACTACTACAGAATATCTCCAAGGTAGAAAGAGAATGGAGGCTTGCTCCACAACTGTGATAAAGAGTTTGCCCTGCCAAACTTAATCGAGGGACTGATACACACATCATGGTTGACCATGATTTGTTGCAGACACCGTCAGTTACCCACTGAATAGCCATTCCTTTCCTTCTTGCTTTACAGAACCTCAGTTCCGGTTGGATCTCAGGCAGTTAGGTGCTTCAGGAGAGATGGCCACTCCTAAGGCTCAGTAGATGCCTTGATTAATCTTAGTCAATTGTGTTAGTTCTAATCCTCTTAGAGTAAATGGTTTAGAAGAACTATAATATAATCCTGGACCTGAGGAAGGAGGGAAAGTCTGAAGAGGAACTTTTGAGAAAGTTTTCCTATTATTCAAAATGTCCATGAGAAAAGATTCCTTTTTCTTTCTGGCCTTTGGATACTGTTCTGTGCTTGAAGCTGCTGTAGAAAGCTGGCACAAATTAGCAGAAAAGCTTGAAAATGGAAGTCAACACATTGTGAGTGGAAGAGTAGAAAAATGTAAAGAATCGGACCTTTGATTATATCTTTGAGTCAGTGTATTAGTCAACCCTGGAGTCTGCCTAATTCTAAACTCTTTTTGTGAGATAATAAGTGGTTTATTACTTAAGTCAGTTGAGTTGGAATTCTCTATTACTTACAAAAATAAACATCACAAAAGGTACAATGGGAAGTATATCAGTCATCAGTCTTGGTGCAACTTTTATGGTGTGTGGCTTGGTCCCCTTCCCTGTCCTGGCTAACTGTGACTCCAAGCTAGTCCCAGTGGACAGGAACATTACAGCTGATCTCCTCAAAAGATGGTGTATCTTTTGATGATGTTAAGTTAAGTGTAGTCGCTCAGTCGTCTCCAACTCTTTTCGACCCCATGGACTGTAGGCCATCAGGATCCTCTGTCTATGGGATTCTCCTGGCAAGAATACTGGAGGGGGTTGACATTTCCTTCTCCAGGGGATCTTCCTGACCCAGGGATCGAAGCTAGGTCTTCCGCATCACAGACAGATGCTTTACCCTCTGAGACACCAGGGAAGCCCCTTGATGAGGTTAGGACTATTTAACTCTTGGGTTAAAGCTTCTTTTCTAAGATTTCACACCCTGGAGGATGTGGATTCATTTAGTAATTGTGGAAGTAAAACTTCATTATAGTTGATATCTATCAGAGGTAAGACAGCCAAGGTACCAAGAACAGTCAACTCTCACGCAACTTTCTATTGGGTGCTGAGGTTACATGTGCTCAAGCATTAATGGCAATGAAACAGTCATATCTCTTCAACCACTGGTCTTGGGCACTAACCTCCAATATGAAATTCCCTGATAAATTCCACAGGAGTCCTTTGGCTTGGGCACAGGGGCCGAAAAGGAATTTCAAAAGTTGAACCCCACTTCCAACCTTCCCACTTGGGGAAAAAAAAAAAAAAGAGTTCAGTGTTCCAGGTACAACAAGGGAGAGAAGAGAGGTGAATACTGGGTAGCCTGGCCTTCTCCCAGCAAGAGGCAGCCTTGCCATCTTGCCACACAGGAGATGAGAACAGGATAGAGTCACACCCATGGGGATAACCTTTTAATGTAGAGAGACCCACTGGCCTCATCAGTGTCATGAAGCCTAAACAATAAGGGTAGCGACTCCTCTTCCAAAGGAAGGGACAAGCAATGCAGAGAGCAGAGAGAAGAGAATTAAAAAGTTCCTCATCAGAAGGCCTCAGTATCTAGTTTTTGATCATCTAAGGCTTTTGTATGATAAGGTGCTCAACACTGTTGTCGTTGTTTTGTTGCTCAGTTGTGTCCAACTCTTTGTGACCCCACGGACGTCAGCATGCCAGGCTTCCCTGTCCTTCACAATCTCCCAGAGTTTGCTCAGGCTCACGTCCATTGAGTCGGTGATGCCATCCAACCCTCTCAACCCCTGTCGTCCCCTTCTCCTCCTCCCTTCAATCTCTCCTAGCATCAGGGTCTTTTCCACTGAGTTGGCTCTTCACATCAGGTGGCCAAAGTATTGGAGCGTCAGCCTCAGCATCAGTCCTTCCAATGAATATTCAGGGTTGATTTCCTTTAGGATTGGCTGGCTTGATCTCCTTACTATCCAAGGGACTCTTAGGAGTCTTCTCCAACACCACAGTTCAAAAGCATCAGTTTCCCGGTGCTCAGTCTTCTTTACAGTCCAACACTTACATCCATGCATGACTACTGAAAAAACCATAGCTTTGACTATACAGACCTTTGTTGGCAAAGTAAAGTCTCTGCTTTTCAATACGCTGTCTAGGTTTGTCATAGCTTTTCTTCCAAGGAGCAAGCATCTTTTAATTTCATGGCTGCAGTCACCATCTGCAGTGATTTTGGAGCCCAGGAAAGAAATTTTGTCACTGTTTCCATTGTTTCCCCATCTATTTTTCATGACGTGATGGGACTGGATGCCATGATCTTCATTTTTTGAATGTTGAGTTTCAAACCAGCTCAATATTGTACTACTCTGAAGACAATACAAGTGTCATTTATAACTGATTTTCACTTCACCTTGTCACTTGGGCCTTCTCTTATGAACTATTATATTTACAAGCATTTATTTCCCATGGCTCTCCTAAAAAGTGAAAAATCAAAATCACAATTAAGTCCAGACAGCATGCAAAATAATAATGCAATTTAAAAGCCTTACTAGAGCACTACCTCATTATACACAGATGGTATCTTTGTGGTGGTTAGCACACTCACAGGAAGAAACAACAGGTCTTATTGATTTTTTTTGAAAACTTCACTTTGGGAGATTTGGTGAGAATTTTTTGTCCTCCACAAATTCTGGGGTCCCAGAGTTCACCAGTGTGCAGTGTGAGCTCTATCATAAACCACTAAAGAGGCCAAGAAGACTTTATGCTACAATAGATAACCAGGCTCCTCCTTCAGGTCTCATCAGCCATGACTGGTGCTTTTACCAACACCTGTGAAACTTATTTTCCATTTCTACTTTTCTTTTCATTACAGTCTTTCTATAGGGGAATGACTATGATGAACAGTCACCACTTTGGCATGCAAGTTTTTCCTCAGTATTTTTCTAACTTACCTTTGCAGAGTTAGATCGTCTTCCTGAAGACTCTGCTTTAGTTAAGTCTTTTTTTTCCTCATCTCTAAGCTTTTCTCACCTTATTCTTTGTAATGCCTAGCATATTACTGCTGATTTTTCTTGGTCCCTCATTCAGCTGCCTTGTCCACTGAACTAGGAGGTCTAAGGGAACCTCACACACATATGGAAGTTGGTACTACTGTGGGCAGGGGGGTCTTGGGCTCCAGTAGCTCACCCTCCAGCAGGCTTCTTTATATGGTGGTCTCAGGAATGTGACCCATGATGATGAAAAGCAGAAGCTATCAGGGCTCTTATGGCCTAGACTCTTGAAGTCACATGTTTTTACTCCCAGTGTACTCTACTAGTTAAAGCAAATAAGCAATGCCAACCCAGTTTCAAGGTACAGAGAAATAGACTTCGAGATGAGTGGATCAGTAAAGCCATATAACAAAGTGAATGTATACCAGGAAGGGGGAAATTATGGCCATTAAAAAATACTTCACACAAGAGAGACAGCAGCTATCAGATTGCACTGATACCGAATCCATGGCATCCTGGACAAAGGCTCCTTAGAATGCTTCCGCCTAGAGACAGGATGGGATCCAGGGTCCAATGTAGATGTGGATATCAAGAAGCAAGCAGATCATTACAAAGCTGCCTTACCATCACTGAGCATGTTCTAGTGCACTTTAAAAGGACAAAACCACATGACATACTACTCCTGGTGGAAAGTCAGGGAGATGGTTAAACAGAGAGCTCCACCATGCTGGCAGTAAGTGAAGGCTGAGTTCCTGAGTCTGGTCATCTGCTTTTTTACACCATCAAACTCAACTGTCAATATGCCAAGACTTGATTAGTATCCTGGAGTCTGGACCATGCTAATCAAACCCAGGCAAATAAGACCATGCTAATCAAAGGAATAGCTCTTGTGCAAGGAAGATTGCCATAATTTGCAAAGATAGAGACTGTTAGAGTTTGGTTGCTTGAGTTCCTACTGTAAAGCAACACAAAGATCCAACATGGATTCAAAAAATAACTTAGCAAGAATAGGATCCTTGTCAGGGAGACATGTCAGAATGAAAAAATGATGGGCTGGGTTCCAAGTATCCTTGCCAACTAGTAGTTCTGGGACCTCTCTCTTTACAGAAGTGTTACTCTCCCAGTTACTCTCAGTTTGTTCATCTGTAAAATGAGCACAGTTATGCTTACCTGGAGGAGTTGCTGTAAGAATTAGAAAACATAGTAGTGTTACAATAAACATTAATTATTAAAAATAACTATAAAGTGCTAAACGCTGTTGTGAGACATCATTAAATACACACTTCACTTCAGATGACACCAAGATCTAAGTGCTGGGTCAGACACTGAACACACCCTGTCCCATGGACTCATAAGATACTGTTAGCACGTGTAGTGAAATACAGGCCGATATTCAGAACATTGCATGAGTGCCACCTCCTCTGTCAAACCTTCCCGAACATCTCCTATGTTTCCATCCTCATATCACTACATATTTATTTGTAAAGGGCTTGGAAGCAGAGGGATAAACACACTAGAAATAAAAATCAGTCTCATGATGTCCCATGACCTGGATAGAACGTATTCACCAAGGTGTGAGAAACAGTTCAGCTCATCTCCCAAGATCAAGATGTCACTAATGAGGCTTTATTGTATAAAACCATAATGACAGTCTCAATACAACCACACTGGAGGTATTTTGCCCATCTTAACACTGTGCTGCGCTCAGTCGCTTTAGTCATGTCCAACTCTTTGCGACCTATGGACTGTAGCCCTCCAGGCTCCTCTGTCCATGGGATTCTCCAGGCAAAAATCCTGAAGTGGGTTGCCATGCCCTCCTCCAGGGATCTTCCTGATCCAGGAATCAAACTCATATCTCCAGCATCTCCTGCATTGCAGGCAGTTTCTTTACGCACTGAGCCACCTAGGAAGCCCATTTGCACACTAAGACCCCCTAAACCTTGTTCCCATTAGCTCATGGTATCAGACTGTGGAGAAGCAAACCCACAGATCTGTCTCCTGACTATTCATATGGCATGTAACTGCATCTTAACACTAACACATTGCAATTAAATGTTGAGATTAATTTCCCACCATGATTCCAAGGAGAATCGATGCTGTGTTGAATAAAATGACAGTATAAAGCTAGAGAGAGGTGGGAAAATGCATAATTTTCTTAAAAATAGAAAAATAATAGTATTTCAACCATAGTTCCTTAATTTCCCCCTTTTTTCCCAAAATAATTAATATATTATTCCTTCTTTTATTCTCTTTCAACAGTACCTCTCACTCATGATCTTGCTGAAATAACAGACCATGCCAATCATTTTGATGATCACTTTGGCTGTTATTCTTCCCACTAGTGAGCAGAAATAATCAGTCTTTTTCAGTTTAGATTCATCCACTCAAATAAGACACCTTCAACAGGGAGAAGGCATTCATATTTCCACATCTCGCTTTCAGGAAAACTTCCATAATACTCAAAACATTGATCAAAAATGAGCCCTAGTCTGAGACATACTGGGGACCAGGAAATTTCCCTGGGCAAAGGAGATTAGCCAAGATCAGGTAACCCTAAGATTCAGGTAAAACTCTGCTGCTGCTGCTGCTAAGTTACTTCAGTCGTGTCCGACTCTGTGCAACCCCATAGACAGCAGCCCAGTAGGCTCCCTCGTCCCTAGTATTCTCCAGGCAAGAACACTGGAGTGGGTTGCCATTTCCTTCTCCAATGCATGAAAGTGAAAAGTGAAAGTGAAGTCGCTCAGTCGTGTCCAACTATTAGCGACCCCATGGCCTGCAGCCTACCAGGCTCCTCTGTCCATGGGATTTTCCAGGCAAGAGTACTGGAGTGGGGTGCCATTGCCTTCTCCCCAGGTAAAACTCAGAAGCTAGCAATCCAGACCACAGAATCAAAAATGAAGGAATTTTCACTCTTCAACATTCCTAATAGTAGATACAGTTGATCCCTGAACAAATGAGGGTTAGGGGCACCGACCCTCCACAATCAAAAATCTGCCTATAATTTATAGTCTACCCTCTATATCTGGAACGCCTCTGCATTTCTGTATCAACCAACACACTTCAGATTGTTTAGTACTATTGAAAATCCATATATAATTTATAGCCTGGCCCTCCATAACTGAGTTTCCTCTCTACCTATGGATCTATATCACAGATTCATTCAATCTCGGATGGTGCAGTAATGCAGTATTCACTGTAGAAAAAAATCTACATATAAGTAGATCTGTGCAGTTCACGCCATGCTGTTCAAGGGTCCACTGAACTTGTCTACTTACAAGTACGTGTCTTACTTACACTGTACTTGTTCAAGGGTCCACTGAACTACTTAGTTTGCTCAGGCTGCCAGGACAAAATACTACAGATTAGGTGACTCAATTATATGACTCAAATTATATTTTCTCACCTTTCTGGAAGCTGGAAGTGCAAGATCAGGGTACCACAAATGTCAGGTTCTGGTGAGAGCTCCCTCGCTGGTGGGCAGATGATCATCTTCTTGCTGTGTCCTCACTTCATGCTGTGAAAAATATTTAAATAAGTAATGGACGAGTAATTCAAGGCATGAACAAAGGCATGAAGGATAACAGAACAACAAACAAACAATTCTGTTAAAGTGGCATATAAGTCCTTTAAAGGGGAATGTGAAAGGTATGACTGGAAGGCTAAGCTGGGACTAGATGGAAAAGAACTTGAAAATCAGGTTAAGCACTTTAATTTTATCCTATAGGTTATGGTTACATAAAGAAGGTTTTTGATCAGACAAGAACCATGGTTAATGCTGCTGCTGCTACTAAGTCTCATCAGTCGTGTCGGACTCTGTGCGACCCCATAGACGGTAGCCCACCAGGCTCCCCCGTCCCTGGGATTCTCCAGGCAAGAACTCCGGAGTGGTTTGCCATTCCCTTCTCCAATGCATGAAAGTGAAGTCGCTCAGTCGTGTCCATCTCTTAGCGACCCCTTGGACTGCAGCCTACCAGGCTCCTCCATCCATGGGAGTTTTCAGGCAAGAGTACTGGAGTGGGTTGCCATTTCCCTCTCCCTGGTTAATGCTACACTTTAGAAAAGTATCATGGAGAATGACTTTGCAAGGTAGTGATCAGAGGAAGGGAAATTGATTAGGACATCACTGCAGGCTCCAGTAAAGTTACTTTGAGTTCAATCTTTACAGAGCTGTTACTATCTAAGATGAATAGGGCAGATTCGTTCTCTCTTTGGCAAATGAGGGAAAGGAGCCTCTAATGTCCCAAGTCTCTGTGGATTAAGAGACTAAATAATGATCTCGGGGCTGGTAGATTGTAGAGTAAGTAACTAACATTCCAGATTTCTAACTCCAAGTCAGATCTCATTATTTAAACAAACATTTTCTAAGTCAAGAATAAAATGGATAATTTCCATATGGTTTCCTTCCTCCTGGAGGGCAATCTTTATTCTTGTCCAAAAAACCCAGAAGTTTTTTAAAAAATTAATCTACTTGGTTTTTCAAGTAGAAAAGGAAAGTTGAACTAAATTCTACATTGGTGGAAATCTACAGGAAGCATATCATAATGGTTAAGAGCATGGGTACCAGTAAGCAGCTGGGTCCAAATCCTGGCTCTGCCAAGTATTATTAGTGTGGCTCCCAAAGCCCCACTTTCCTGATCCATAAAATGTGAATGTATTCGAACATATCATGAGATAGCCATGAAAAGTGCCAGCTGCATAGCAAATATTCAGTAACCACAACCGTGGATACTCTTAAATACATCAAATAAGAAAAAATTTCAGTTGTTTAAGCTGAAAATTTGTTGAGCGAGTTCATGCTGGTCTCTAGAATCAAATGTGGTCTCCCAGTTGGAAGAATAAGTCATCTGTCGCCAGGCAGAGGGAACGAGGTTTACTTTAAACAATGAAAAAGGAAAGTTTACTCTGCACATTTTTGTTTAATTTCAAACATACCATCAGAGAGACAAAGAACATTCTATCTATCCAAAAAAAAAAAAAAAAAAGATCATGTATTATACCTCCTAGAAGGTCAAGCTTGTAGTTTCAATCTTTCAATGGTATATGGTATGCTAATTTACAAAGGTAAATTCTGTCGATTAAAATGAAATGATTTTGCTTGGCAGTGAAGTGCAGGATGACAAATATCAAATCTCAGTAGCTACACTTCCAGCTGTTTTGCAAACAGAGATAAAAGATAATCCCTGACTAAATAGCATCACTTTCCAGATAAAAATCAACTCTGAAGAGCACTGCATTGAATAGGGGAAGCCAGGTTTACTCTAAAAATATCCAATAATTGGGACTGAATAACATTTATTAGGAGAACTTGTGCACACCATTGAAACTGACAAGAGTGTTGCTCTTTGGCACAGCATGGTACAAATATCAGTAATTAAGGAAAAACTTAAAGTGCATCTGCAATGAGAATGCTTAGTCTGGCAAATCTCTCTGCAAGTAGATTTACCATGCTTCATTATTTGTATCCAACCAAAGACACATAAAACAATTTAAATGTCATGTGGTATCACATCACTTCATAGAGCTTCAAGATTTCTAAGCTCTACCACCATTCATGGAATTACCAATATCATTACTCACACTTTCCCCACCGCCATCAACATCCTCACTTCTGCTCTATTAGAAGTGAGGCCAACTCACTCCCTTCACCTCTTCAACTTTCATTGCGTCTTCTCCCACCACAAGCATCATCAGATCTACCACAAATGCTACCAGCTCTACCACCACCATCATCATCCCCATCTATCTCCGTAAGTCCTTTACCAACACTATCCACCAGCCATCACCGCCAGCGCCTCACTGTCACTGGCTGTAGCACACTTGTCATCACACACAGCACTCAGAGTCATCACCATAGTTCTTCATGGACCTCTGGTTTATCAAATGCTACAGACCCACGTGGTTTCCCTTTCCTCCATCCAAACTGCCAAACTGAGTGCTAATATAGCAAATTATTCATATAGCAATTCATCCATTTGTATGCATATGATGAGCCCAAACTCAGTTTCTGCTGAACTGCTCACAATTTAGGGTAGAGAATAGATGTGCAAACAACCGGAGGAGCCAAGATGGCGGAGGAGTAGGACGGGGAGAACACTTTCTCCCCCACAAATTCATCAAAAGAGCATTTAAACGTCGAGTAAATTCCACAAAACAATTTCTGAATGCCGGCAGAAGACATCAGGCACCCAGAAAAGCAACCCAACTCTTCGAAAGGAGAGAGAAGAAATACAGCTCCACCCACCAGAACACCGACACAAGCCTCCCTAACCAGGAAACCTTGACAAGCCACCTGTACAAACCCACACACAGTGAGGAAAAGCCACAATAAAGAGAACTCCACAAACTGCCAGAACACAGAAAGGACACTCCAAACTCAGCAAAACACCCCAAGACACATATTAATCAAATTAACAAAGACCAAACACAAAGAACAAATATTAAAAGCAGCAAGGGAAAAACAACAAATAACACACAAAGGAATTCCCATAAGGATAACAGCTGATCTTTCTATAGAAACTCTTCAAGCCAGGAGGGAATGGCAAGACATACTTAAAATGATGAAAGAAAATAACCAACAGCCCAGATTATTGTACCCAGCAAGGATTTCATTCAAGTATGAAGGAGAAATCAAAAGTGTTTAAGACAAGCAAAAGCTGAGAGAATTCTGCACCACCAAACCAGCTCTCCAACAAATACTAAAGGATATTCTCTAGACAGGAAACACAAAAACGGTGTATAAATTCGAACCCAAAACAATAAAGTAAATGGCAACGGGATCATACTTATCAGTAATTACCTTAAATGTAAATGGGTTGAATGCCCCAACCAAAAGACAAAGACTGGCTGAATGGATACAAAAACAAGACCCCTACATATGTTGTCTACAAGAGACCCACCTCAAAACAGGGGACACATACAGACTGAAAGTGAAGGGCTGGAAAAAGATTTTCCATGCAAATAGGGACCAAAAGAAAGCAGGAGTAGCAATACTCATATCAGATAAAATAGACTTTAAAACAAAGGCTGTGAAAAGAGACAAAGAAGGTCACTACATAATGATCAAAGGATCAATCCAAGAAGAAGATATAACAATTATAAATATATACGCACCCAACACGGGAGCACCGCAGTATGTAAGACAAATGCTAACAAGTATGAAAGGAGAAATTAACAATAACACAATAATAGTGGGAGACTTTAATACCCCACTCACACCTATGGATAGATCAACTAAACTGAAAATTAACAAGGAAACACAAACTTTAAATGATACAATAGACCAGTTAGACCTAATTGATATCTATAGGACATTTCATCCCAAAACAATGAATTTCACCTTTTTCTCAAGCGCACATGGAACCTTCTCCAGGATAGATCATATCCTGGGCCATAAAGCTAGCCTTGGTAAATTCAAAAAAATAGAAATCATTCCAAGCATCTTTTCTGACCACAATGCAGTAACATTAGATCTCAATTATAGGAGGAAAACTATTAAAAATTCCAACATATGGAGGCTGAACAACACGCTGCTGAATAACCAACAAATCACAGAAGAAATCAAAAAAGAAATCAAAATTTGCATAGAAAAGAATGAAAATGAAAACACAACAACCCAAAACCTGTGGGACACGGTAAAAGCAGTCCTAAGGGGAAAGTTCATAGCAATACAGGCACACCTCAAGAAACAAGAAAAAAGTCAAATAAATAACCTAACTCTACACCTAAAGCAGCTAGAAAAGGAAGAAATGAAGAACCCCAGGGTTAGTAGAAGGAAAGAAATCTTAAAAATTAGAGCAGAAATAAATGCAAAAGAAACAAAAGAGACCATAGCAAAAATCAACAAAACCAAAAGCTTGATCTTTGAAAGGATAAATAAAATTGACAGACCATTAGCCAGACTCATCAAGAAACAAAGGGAGAAAAATCAAATCAATAAAATTAGAAACGAAAATGGAGAGATCACAACAGACAACACAGAAATACAAAGGATCATAAGAGACTACTACTATCAACAATTATATGCCAATAAAATGGACAACGTGGAAGAAATGGACAAATTCTTAGAAAAGTACAACTTTCCAAAACTGGACCAGGAAGAAATAGAAAGTCTTAACAAACCCATCACAAGCACGGAAATTGAAACTGTAATCAAAAATCTTCCAGCAAACAAAAGCCCAGGTCCAGACGGCTTCACAGCTGAATTCTACCAAATTTAGAGAAGAGCTAACACCTATCCTGCTCAAACTCTTCCAGAAAATTGCAGAGGAAGGTAAACTTCCAAACTCATTCTATGAGGCCACCATCACCCTAATACCAAAACCTGACAAAGATCCCACAAAAAAAGAAAACTACAGACCAATATCACTGATGAACATAGATGCAAAAATCCTTAACAAAATTCTAGCAATCAGAATCCAACAACACATTAAAAAGATCATACACCATGACCAAGTGGGCTTTATCCCAGGGATGCAAGGATTCTTCAATATCTGCAAGTCAATCAATATAATATACCACATTAACAAATTGAAAAATAAAAACCATATGATTATCTCAATAGATGCAGAGAAAGCCTTTGACAAAATTCAACACCCATTTATGATAAAAACTCTCCAGAAAGCAGGAATAGAAGGAACATACCTCAACATAATAAAAGCTATATATGACAAACCCACAGCAAACATTATCCTCAATGGTGAAAAATTGAAAGCATTTCCTCTAAAGTCAGGAACAAGACAAGGGTGCCCACTTTCACCATTACTATTCAACATAGTTTTGGAAGTTTTGGCCACAGCAATCAGAGCAGAAAAAGAAATAGAAGGAATCCAAATTGGAAAAGAAGAAGTAAAACTCTCACTATTTGCAGATGACATGATCCTCTACATAGAAAACCCCTAAAGACTCCACCAGAAAATTACTAGAACTAATCAATGACTATAGTAAAGTTGCAGGATATAAAATCAACACACAGAAATCCCTTGCATTCCTATACACTAATAATGAGAAAACAGAAAGAGAAATTAAGGAAACAATTCCATTCACCATTGCAATGGAAAGAATAAAATACTTAGGAATATATCTACCTAAAGAAACTAAAGACCTATATATAGAAAACTATAAAACACTGGTGAAAGAAATCAAAGAGGACATTAATAGATGGAGAAATATACCATGTTCATGGATTGGAAGAATCAATATAGTGAAAATGAGTATACTACCCAAAGCAATTTATAGATTCAATGCAATCCTTATCAAGCTACCAACAGTATTCTTCACAGAGCTAGAACAAATAATTTCACAATTTGTATGGAAATACAAAAAACCTCGAATAGCCAAAGTGATCTTGAGAAAGAAGAATGGAACTGGAGGAATCAACCTACCTGACTTCAGGCTCTACTACAAAGCCACAGTTATCAAGACAGTATGGTACTGGCACAAGGACAGAAATATAGATCAATGGAACAAAATGGAAAGCCCAGAGATAAATCCACGCACATATGGACACCTTATCTTTGACAAAGTAGGCAAGAATATACAATGGATTAAAGACAATCTCTTTAACAAGTGGTGCTGGGAAATCTGGTCAACCACTTGTAAAAGAATGAAACTAGAACACTTTCTAACACCATACACAAAAATAAACTCAAAATGGATTAAAGATCTAAACATAAGACCAGAAACTATAAAACTCCTAGAGGAGAACTTGGGCAAAACACTCTCTGACATATATCACAGCAGGATCCTCTATGACCCACCTCCCAGAATATTGGAAATAAAAGCAAAAATAAACAAATGGGACCTAATTAACCTTAAAAGCTTCTGCACATCAAAGGAAACTATCAGCAAGGTGAAAAGACAGCCTTCAGAATGGGAGAAAATAATAGCAAATGAAGCAATGGACAAACAACTAATCTCAAAAATATACAAGCAACTCCTACAGCTCAACTCCAGAAAAATAAATGACCCAATCAAAAAATGGGCCAAAGAACTAAATAGACATTTCTCCAAAGAAGACATACAGATGGCTAACAAACACATGAAAAGATGCTCAACATCACTCATTATCAGAGAAATGCAAATCAAGACCACTATGAGGTACCATTTCACACCAGTCAGAATGGCTGCGATCCAAAATAATAAATGCTGGAGAGGGTGTGGAGAAAAGGGAACCCTCTTACACTGTTGGTGGGAATGCAAACTAGTACAGCCACTATGGAGAACAGTGTGGAGATTCCTTAAAAAACTGGAAATAGAACTGCCTTATGATCCAGCAATCCCACTGCTGGGCATACACACTGAGGAAACCAGAAGGGAAAGAGACACGTGTACCCCAATGTTCATCGCAGCACTGTTTATAATAGCCAGGACATGGAAGCAACCTAGATGTCCATCAGCAGATGAATGGATAAGAAAGCAGTGGTACATATACACAATGGAGTATTACTCAGCCATTAAAAAGAATTCATTTAAATCAGTTCTAATGAGGTGGATGAAACTGGAGCCTATTATACAGAGTGAAGTAAGCCAGAAAGAAAAACACCAATACAGTATACTAACGCATATATATGGAATTTAGAAAGATGATAACAATAACCCTGTGTACAAGACAGCAAAAGAGACACTGATGTATAGAACAGTCTTATGGACTCTGTGGGAGAGGGAGAGGGTGGGAAGATTTGGGAGAATGGCATTGAAACATGTAAAATATCATGTATGAAACGAGATGCCAGTCCAGGTTCGATGCACGATACTGGATGCTTGGGGCTAGTGCACTGGGACGACCCAGAGGGATGGTATGGGGAGGGAGGAGGGAGGAGGGTTCAGGATGGGGAACACATGTATACCTGTGATGGATTCATTTTGATATTTGGCAAAACTAATACAATTATGTAAAGTTTAAAAATAAAATTAAATTAAAAAAAGAAAGAAAGAAAGAAAGAAAAGAAAAGAAAAAAAATAGATGTGCAAACAAGCAGACCATTTCTGTTTTTATTTTTTATCTAGCCACTTTACCACTGCCATTTCAATGGCATGGATTATTTTTAACATGGCCACCACATATTGGATGGCCATTTCTCATCCGATCCCACACCCTCACTTTACAACACATTCCTAACAGTGGAATTCAGCAAGAGTATGTTACTTGGGTATAGGATAAAACAAAATAGTTTACACATTCAATCTTAAAGGAAATCAATCATGAATATTCATTGAAGGGACTGATGTTGAGGCTGAAGCTCCAATACTTTGGCCACCTGATGCAAAGAACTGACTCACTGGAAAAGACCCTGATGCTGGGAAAGACTGAAGGCAGGAGGAAAAGGGGATGACAGAGGATGAGATGGCTGGATGGCATTACCAACTCTATGGACATGAGTTTCAGCAAACTATGGGAGATGATGAAGGACAGGGAAGCCTAGCATGCTGCTGTCCATGGGGTTGCAAAGAGCTGGACAAGACTTGGCAACTGAACCACAACAATAATTGTAATAAAAGCAGTAAGCTTACTGATAAAAGCATACTTCAATCAAAGGAGCCACATCAAAGTTACAGTGTCAAGAAATATATAGGATCAGAGATTATATTAAAATGCCCACTTTGAAAAACCTTCAATTACATGTATATTAAAATGCCCACTTTGAAAAACCATCAACATACATGTATAGTTGACAATAACATGTGCTAAATATTATGGTACCAATAATGTATTTTGTAAGAATTATATTTTCTGATGACAAAGAACACAAACTCATGTATAAAATTTTTTCATGTCATTTAGAAATTCCCCAAGTCCAATTTGTTCATGTGAAAAAATTTGATCAGCTATTCCTCAGGTGAATCCCCATACTCATACATTACAGCCAAAAATACTTTCACTTAATGAATTAACAAGAAGTCAAGATGTTGCATTGTTAAAAAAAAATAAAAAGTATCTGATGGGAAGCAGATAGGAGGCTTAAGAAAATGGGGAAAAATCTTTGGTTGATGCTAAAGAACAATTATACTGGATATCTTTCAGCTTTCTATGCATGCTCAGAAGGATCCAACTCTTTGCAACCCCGTGGACTGTAGCCCGCCAGGCTCCTCTGCCCATGGGATTTTCCAGGCAAGAATACTGGAGTGGATTCCATTTCTTCTCCAGAGGAGGGCTTCCCTGGTGGCTCAGATGGTAAAGAATCCACCTGCAATGCAGGATATCCAGGTTCCATCCCTGGGTCAGGAAGATCTCCTGGAGAAGGGAATGGCAACCCACTCCACTATTCTTGCCTAGGAAATCTTACGGGCAGGGGAGTCTGGTGGGCTACAGCCCATGGGGTTGCAAAGAGTCAGACACGACTGAGTGACTGACACCTTCACACTTTCTTTTCACTTTCTCCAGGGACTCTTCCCCAACCCAGGATCTAACCCATATAAGTCTCCTGCATTGGCAGGTGGATTCTTCACCGCTCAGCCACTAGGGAGCTGAGCGGCAACTATTTCCCATGATTGCTAGCATCTGCCTGCCTCGATTCTTCTAAACCGGCCCATTCATCTGAAAGTAACCACTCTGCTAGGGTTCCTGAATCCCAGCCATCTGGAATGAAATCTAACTCCTGATAGCAGCCTGATTGAAACAGCAGTGAAAAGGAGATGTGACACTTACGCCGCTCTTCTAAATACCTTGAAAAGAGGTCATCATCCAAAACTGGCAGACAGGTAAAACAGTTCAGCAGTCTGCTTGAAACTAGCCTTTAGGGAGAGTCAGACAAGGTATTTTTTTCCCAGATGCATCTATCTTCCAGGCTTCCCTGGTGGCTCAGTGGTAAAGGATCCACTTGCAATGCAGGAGATGACGATTAGATCCATGGGTCATGAAGATCCCTGGGTCATAGAGGAGGAAATGGCAATCCACCCCAGTATTCTTGCCTGGAAAATTCCATGGATAGTGGAGCCTGGTGGGGTACAGTCCAAGGAGTCGCAAAAGAGTCAGACATGACTGAGAGACTACACAACTACAAGTCTCTCTCTCCACTTCCAGCTCCACCACCTGATCTTGAATTTATAGAAGACAGATAAAGGGAAACTGAACAATACATTCTAGTTTGTTTACTTCAAGCTATGGGGTAGAAGGCAGAGGTTCTGGGTGGGGTTCTGCGAGCACACAGAACAGTATGTAATTAGACTATCTTTCAGACCAATTCTCTTAAGAATCTAGGCAGAGCACAAAAGAGGAGGAAGATTCCATAATACTAACAGTATCTTACATTTTATAGTACTATTGCTCCCAAAATGTTTTATATCCTCATTCTATTGTTGTTCAGTCTCTCAGTGAGGTCCGACTCTTTGCAACCCCATGGACTGCAGCACGCCAGGCTTCCCTGTCCTTCCCATCTCCCAGAGTTTGCTCAGGCTCACATCCATTGAGTCGGTGATGCCATCCAGCCAACTCATCCTCTGCCAACCCCTTCTCCTCCTGCCCTCAGTTTTCCCCAGCATCAGGGTCTTTTCTAATGAGTCAACTTTTCCTATCAGGTGGCCAAAATATTGGAGTTTTGTATCCTTCATGTTATCTGACTTAGATATTGCCTAATTAGGAAATCAGACCCTAACAGTCTGATCGGAGAATGCAAACCTAAGAAGATAAAGCGAACACTGAAAATAGCTGTATTATAAAAAGTAAATAACATTTGCAGAGTAGGTATACTGGGCTATCTCATCTAATGCAACTGTTCCAATTCTTGTTTAAAAACCGACTATAAAGCAATTTTCTTTTAATCAAAATGTATTTTTTCATTAACTTCCATTACCAAGCCAAAGATACGTTCCCCATAGGCAATATTTTAGCCCTAAGTCTAAATAAAAATAACATTTAACAATGCAACAAACCCCTCTAAAGTCAATTATCTAAAGTAAAAGCTATAGTTTTCTGACCAAACAATAATCACACTCAAAGTAATACAGAAAAAGCAAATAAAGTCTCCAGAACAACATTACCTTAAGGATAGACCCACTTAGAGGCAAAGTCACTAACAGAGGCTTCCATGTGAGGCAGCCTGTGATGTCATGATTTATAGTAAGAAGTATATACACTCTTTCTTTCTCCCAGTCCTGGGAGGAAGAGTTCTTAAAAACCTCAGAATTTCTGTTAGAGGAGGTCATTGAGAGGACATGACCTCTCCTTGACCTCTGAATTGGCCCAGGGCAACTGGAGGTTCATCAACCCCCTCACCCTATCCCCTGTCCATGGCATGTACATACTGCACACGATTCCCGCGGTTGGAACTGTTTTCAAGCATGCAGCCTTTGAGAGAGACCCATGTTGTTGAGATGGTTGGCCCAGCATATATGAATGAACGGTTAAGTCTTCTACATAAACTTTTAAGATTCTGGACAGCTGGTGCAGAGATCTAACCCTCTTACAACAGTGGAAGACAGCTTCGTTTGTAAATTTCCTTGCTTATTCCAATCTCCACCTACCAGTCTGGCCAGTTCTTCTCTCCTTATGGACTAACAGTGTCCTAAGTGATAAGACCATTAGAGGCGAAAAGGAAAATCCTTTTCATCATTCATAACAAGTCCCTTTCAACCACAACTGAGTTTACTAGTTTAAAAAAAAAAAAAAGTGACTTTCAGAAAGCACAATTCCAAGAGAAGCAATCAGGTGAGTCGGGGGAGGGGTGAATAAGGGGGTGGAGTTCTACCCCCCGAGCTCCTCCTACCCCTCACCTGTATGTGGGACACAGTTTGAAGGACCCTGGGGAGGTTACACTCAAAACCTTCCAACATTTGATGTATGGCACTTCATTCCTGGTTACATTCCTTTAAGTTAAATAACACTTCTTTCCCTTAGAGTCATCATCCTCTTCTTTTTTTGGGGGGGGGGGGTGGGGATGAAGGGAGAGTTGGTGATGGTCCTACCCTGAAGCACCTGGAATAGACATTGAAGGGTCAATTCGATTAACAAGCGCCCAAATGAATTCAATTATACAAATAACTGACATCTCTAAATGTCATCTCAAGTGGCCATAGGCAGATCAGAACTTTCTTCTGAACAGGAAATAGGCTTTAAAAGGTTAACTTGTTATACCTTAGCAGCTGTGTAATCTACATCAGAATTACCAAAGATGCTCATTTTAAAATGTACATACTTATCCCCACCCTAGACCTTCTCAACCTGTATCCTAGAAATTGTTCTGGAAATCTGAAACTGAACATCAGCTCCCAGGGTCACGTGAACACTAGAAAACCACTGTGCTTAGTCGTGTGGTCATGTCCAACTCTTTGTGACCTCATGGACACTAGCCCACCAGGCTCGTTTGTCCATGGGATTCTCCAGACAAGAATACTGGAATGGGTTGCCATGCCCTTCTACAAAGGATCTTCCCAACATAGGGATAGAACCCAGGTCTCCTGCATTGCAGGTGGACTCTACCAGCTGAGCTACCAGAGAAACCCTGAAAACCACTGCTTGCTGTGAATAAGGTTATCAAACCTTCGCCTCAGCCGAGAAAGGAGAAGGGCACTAGCTTAGCCTCACTATCCTATTCTGTGTATATTGTGTGCCCTGAGTGCCCCAGAGTTCTTCATTCTTTGCCATGATAGAGCCCTGCATGCAAAGTCACTTCAGTCGTGTCTGACTCTTTACGACCCTATGGACTGTAGCCCGCCAGGCTCCTCTGTCCATGGGATTCCTAAGGCAAGAATACTGGAGTAGGTAGCCATTTCCCTTCTCCAGGATATCTTCCCGACCCAGGGATCAAACCTCTGTCTCCTGGGTCTCCTGCACTGGCAGGCAGATTCTTTACTGCTGAACCACCGAAGTCCATGACAGAGCCCTACAAGGGTGCAATCACATATCCTCCAGCTGTAGGGGGGCTGTACAGTTCAGAAAGCGTGTTTTCATTAACTTTCTTTTTAAACCTTCACAGCAGTCCTATAAGCATTATTTTTATACCAATTTTCTATGTTTTAAAAAAAAACAGATTTTCAGAGAAATTAAGTATCCTTCTCAAGGTTATACAGAACTGAGATTCAAACCGTATCTTTTGATGCTAATTCTCATGTTCTGAGTCTGGCTTGTATCACTTGAAAAGTTTAATAGCCCTTAAAAGGGGAAAAAAGAAAAAGAGGGTAAATGGGACTTTGAGTGAAATCTCAAATAATCAAAAGATGAGAGCACAAAACGGGATTAAAAAATTCTTATGTTGGACATTTACAATTCAAAGTAAATTGCCCTGACTCTTCATAGCACAGTCAGATTGTAATACCACAAAAACACTTGACTCTAATCAAAGGCCAACAGAACACTGGTTGTTCTCAGCCATTTGATTTTACGCTAAGCTCTAAGGATCTTTTCTCAGCCTAATGCGGAATTTTATATTTCGGCTGTGGACAAAGCACAGTAACACAGGCTATATTTTGGCTTAGAAAAATATAATCTTTTTAATCTAATTTTTATTAAACAAAACTCTAAGTCTGCACAGGCCGAGGGAATAGTATAATGATCCCACATGCATCCATCTCCCAGCTTCATCAATTATCAAGATTCCACCATTCTTAGGGAAAAATATAGTCTAAAAAAAACCTTTTAAATCATACCACAATGTATAAATTCAGAATTCCCCACTGCAAATCTCAAAATATTTCCTAAATAAAGAAGTGAATATGTATATTAACAAATAAATTTACATACACACATATATACACAATTTTAGGGGAATAAATTGTTTTCCTCGTGGGGATGCATACAAAAGGCCTGCTTACAGCTCAAAAATGTGTATGTTTTCACAATCTGTTTGATGGCAGGCACTAATGGTCAGGAAAAATAAAATTTGGTCCTTACAGTCTGTCCTGTCTTTAAGCAAAATGTGTGCCATTTACTTGGGAGCTATATAACAGATGTGAATTTAAAAGGAAGAGACCAGTTATAAAGCACCAGGGGGAAGCTGTGCAGATGTCCCTGTTTTTAATGCGTTACTGTGCGGGGTCCAATTTATCTCACTGCAAGTGATCTAGGACTTCATGAAACAGCTCCAAATTATAGATCGCCAACACCCTTTAAAGGTCTTACGTTACAAAAATAAAAAGCATTCTTAAACCTGGCCATTAAGGCACAGAGGGTAGTGTCCTGGACGCATTAAATCTGATAAACAAGATGGAAGGAGGGGAATGCTTGGGGGACTTCCAAGCAAGGCGATATAATACAAAGGCACATGTGGACAGGCTTCAAGCCCCTAATGGGAAGGCAATTTCTAAGAGCTCCCTGTGGAAAAGAGCATTAAACAGTTCATCACATCAGAAGCCTGAAACAGTGTCATTATCATGAGGATGAAGTATTCTTTTTGCTTTCCTAAAGATGCAGTTTTCAATAGGTCCGCTGCTGCTGCTAAGTCGGTTCAGTCGTGTCCGACTCTGTGCGACCCCGTAGACAGCAGCCCACCAGGCTCCCCCTTCCCTGGGATTCTCCAGGCAAGAACACCAGAGTGGGTTGCCATTTCCTTCTCCAAATAGGTCCGCTAACTATTGCATATTAACATCCGGTTTTGTGTCAGGCACTCTATTAGATCCATATATAATATGAAGATAATCTCACTTAATTTACATAACCTTTTGCAATCAGTATTGCTAATGGATTTCAGAGAAGAGGAAGCTGAGATTTGGGTACAAGGAACTTGAGATACAAAGCAGCTGATTCAGGATCTGTGCTTGGGTCTTTCTGATTTCCAAAGTTGTTTTCTCTCATAAACAATAGGTGTCAGTGACCTTGATATAATCCTTTTCAGGACAACCTAGCGGTATGTATCTCCTTGCTGAAGCGATTTCTTTTCTAGAAATTTAGCCTGAGGGAATAACTGACTAGTTTCCAAAGCAGTATATACAGAGATTTACTGTCGTGTTGTTTACAATATAAAAAATTGGCAACCACTAGTGTCCACTGAGACTGAAAAAATTAATTTTGATAAATCCATATACTGTAATGGTAAATATACCTGTTTCAAAGATTCAAAATGAGTTATATATTGATATATAACCTCTCTTTACTTTGAGGTGGGAAAAACAAACCATAGAAGATTACTGGAATTATGCACGTGTGTGTATGTGTGTGTAAGTGTGTAGGTGTTAGAAAGATACACAACAAACTTATCAGTGGTTTCAGCATCTCTGAATTACTTAAAATTTTGAACTATACTATCAGATGAGGATAAAATATTTCCATTTGAAACACTAAGTCCCTACTTTTTTCCTCTCAAAAGTCAAACTCCTGGTGCAATCCTGTCAAGCTTTTGGACAGTGTCAACAGGACTATTTTGTGAGAAAGGAAGGGGTCGTTTTTATTCAAATGTTGTCTAATTTGCCAAGCCTTCCCTGACCACTAGAGGCAGAAACATGCTCCCTCTCTGGGCTCCTAGGACATTCTTTATTATACCAGTTAGTTAGCTCACTGCTTACAACAGTTGCGTTGTAACACGTACATCTGCCACCCTCAGTTGACTCTGAGACCCTCAAAAATAGAAGCTGCATTTCTTTTATCTGGCACGTGACATATCTATTTAACCTGTTTGATGAATGAATAAGTAATAGAGGAAGGGGATGAGGGAGGGAAGGAAAAAGGAAGGATGTTTAACTTCAAAAATCTAATGGTGCATTCAAAGCCCACACCACTAAACCATAGTAGCCCTTCACAAATTAATCCATCAAAGCCTGGGCTGAAGGTGCTGCTGTAGAGAGAAAGCCCTGGGTCATGAAAAGAACATGGGCTTTGGGGTTGGACAACAAATGTAAATCCTGGATTTTCTAGTTAGAAATTTTGTAAGAAAGTCTTTATCACTGAGGCTTAGATTCACCACCTGTAAAACAGGTGCGATAATACTGACTTCATGTTTGCTGTGAGGACAAAATTAGACAAAATATGCACAAGGCCAACACAAAGTAGACAGTCAATGAACATTTGCTGTCCTCATTATTACAAAGCCTAAGTGAAAAGTATTTGTGCTAAGTGTGGCTCATTAGAGCCCAAGAGTATACAATTAAGAATTGTTTTTAAGCTGCTGATACTCACTTCAGATTCAAGACTGATCGGTTTCTGGAACAGAGATACCCTCAAACCGTCCAGCTGGTCAGATGGATCTCCCAGGTAATCTGTTTTGGGATATCCACTAGACCACTTTGAATCTTGGTCAAGGAAGTTGAAGTCTTTGGTGATCTCTTGGTTTCATGTAATCAAAGACATTCTCGGACTTACAAAAAGAAAAGCTATCAAAGACTTGGTTATATTGTTAGTGAGTATAGAACCTTGAATAATGTTTCTTGAGGTGGGAGGGGAAGGAAATTGATAATATGTATCAATGTATTGAATATGTATTACCCTTTGATTCAACAATTGTTCATCTGAGTTTATCCTATAAAATCACCTGCAAAAATGTGCAATTCTACAATGTGGAACACTTTGCAAGTGTGAAAAATCAGCAATGACTCAAATCCATAGGGAAATGGCTAAATAAACTATGATATATTCCTCCAGTGGTGTATATTCCAGCTATTAGAATGAAATTGATCTATGTATACATCCATGACAAAAATCTGCCAGATGTATAAGTGAAAAAAAGCAAACTGCAGGACAATATAAGCCAAATTCTGTTAAAAACAGTAGTTTTTATATACCTAGGAAAATGTATTCAGAATTTCTCTGTCAGGGTAATACGAGCAAACTTTCACTTTCTACTTATATAAAATACCTTATCATTTATAATCACTTATAAATGAGCATGCATTATTGTGATAATTCAAGCACAAAAAGTGTTGCATTTTAAAATCCAAGTTACTAATGGGAAGGAAGGTAAAATATAGGACAAAATTTGACTTTGTTAGTCTTCTCTATCCTGTTTGATGATTCTAGTCCCCACTTGAGGCTTCCCAGGCGGCTTACTGGTCAAGAATCTGCCTGCCAATGCCGGAGATATGGGTTCCATCCCTGGGTCAGGAAGATCTCCTGGAGGAGGAAATGGCAACCCACTCCAGTACTCTTGCCTGTGAAATCCCATGGACAGAGGAGCCTAGAGGGCTACCTGGGCTCACAGAGTCAGACACGACTGAGCGACTAAGCATGCATACAATATACAATGCACTCTGACCACTAGCCAGAGAAATCACTGTCCCCTGTAACTCTATTAGCTAACCTGACAGGTCTGACTGATGGTAAATGGGACAGAGAATATCTAGAATGGTTTTTTTCTCTTTTTCCAAAATGAACAAAAGCCTAATAGACAACCTGGCTGTGAAATATGTAATTAGAAAAAGTATTGCCCCTTGGTTAAAGAAGTGACCTCCAATGGGCGATAATTCCTCTAGATTGAACATTTTGTTACAATTGTCCACAGAAACTTAAAGAGGTTATTTCCTTGATCTGCCGGGCATTCATTCTCTACTATAAGCATCACACAGTGTAATGTATATACCCTACATATAGAAGATTAATAGCATTTCTCTAGTGCTTTCCCCCTGAACTTCTCAATATAAGTGGAAATGGTTTAATCTGAATCACTTTTGAGCACCAGCACTCAAGCACTCCTAGCTGTTCTTTCTGCTCACTTCCTTTACTGTTACACATTCTTCCTTTAAAATAAAATCATCTATATTCACTTAAACTAAAAAAATACAAACAAAAAATTTTTCCTATCCACAATTTTGTAAAGATTGAAGAAATGAACAAAATTCAGGGTTGGTGAGTAAACAGTCAGACACAGTTGTGGGGGTGTAAATTAGTACATTTTTTCCAGGTGACAGTTTGGCCATGTGTATCAAAATGGGGAGTGTGAATCCCTCTGACCTAGACAACTCACAAAGAAGTGAAAAGATGTATACTTAGTGAAAAATGAGATATAACCTGTTCTATCATTAGCAAAGAACAGGTTTAAAAACCAGAATATTTAGACAACAGGACATTAGTTCTGAGATATTTAACAGATTAAACTATACTATAGTACGGACTTCCTTCATGGTCCAGTGGTCAAGAATCTACCTCCCAATGCAGGGACATGGGTTTGATTCCCGGTTGGGGAACTGAGATCCCACATGACACAGGGCAAGCCAGCATGCCACAACAAAAGATCCCACATCCTACAACTAAGAGATCCCACACAACCAAATAAATTAAAAAATTTAAATTACATTATAGTAAATCCACTTGCCAGTGCAGGAGATACAAAAGACGTAGGTTTGATCCCTGGGTTGAGAAGATCCCCTGGACTAGGAAGTAGCAACCACTCCACTATTCTTGCCTGGAAAATTCCATGGACAGAACAGCCTGGTGGGCTACAGTTCACAGGACTGCAAAGAGTCAGACATGACTGAGCAATTGAGCACACACAGGAGATGAAATAGTGACCCCTCCAAAAAAAAAATTCATGAATATCAGAAAACTCAGAATGTAACCTCATTTGGAGATAGAGTATTTACAGATATAATTAAAAGTCTCAAGATGAGACTAAACCCTGGGTTTAGGGTGAGCTGTAAATCTAAGCTGACATCCTTATAGAAAAAGGAGAAGTGCTATAGCATGAGGGCTTAGTTTAAAGAAATACTGTGTAGATTCCAATGTATTGACATGGAAAGATATCTGTGAACACATTGTTGGACACAATAAAACAGGTCTTCAAGCTTATTGGTATCTTATAATTTATCCCAAAGACAGATCCTTGCAAGGATGTTTACCAAAATGTTATGCCTAGTTATTTCTAGATAGCATGATTTGAGTTGATTTCTTCTTGATGTTTTTTGTATTTGGGATTTTTTATAGTAAGTGTGTTTTTTTTTAATTTATCTATTTTCACCAATAGTAATAATAATAATAACAAATATCCCCCTCAAATTACACCATAGCAAAATTTCCTTCTTTACCCTCAATGTGCCTACGATAAGTCTTGACGCTTCCATTCCCATTTTAAAGAATATGGAGGGTCAGGGAGATAAACCAACATCACTAAGGATTTAGAGCAGAATTTTAAAATTAAGCCCAGGATTTACCAAAACTGAAGGTGTCATTGTCAGCTGTTACCTTAGACATTTCTTTCTCACTTTAAGAGGTTTGATCCCCACTCACATATCACCAAGAGACTGACCTTGAGGAGTAGGACAGGAACACCTCAAGACCAGAGTTTTCTCCTTGTATATCAAGAGAGTCATGCTTTAGTTCAGTGACATTGAAGTTGTGCTACAGGAAGGAATGAGATTCAAGAGAGATTCTCATCCTTCTAACCTCCCCGTCCTCCAGTCACACCTCTGGAAGGCAGGGGAAACATCCAAAGAGGGTTTAACATCCAATGAGTGAAAGAAATCACTCTAACATAGGGAGCAAATGCATGACACACTTGGTCCCACTCTCAGATCTGTGACAGCCATTACTAATCAATGGCATTATTTCAGACTGTGCTCGCTCAGTCATGTCCGATTGTTTGTGACCCTATGGACTGTAGCCCACCAGGCTCCTCTGTCCATGGGGATTCTTCAGGCAAGAATACTGGAGGAGGTTGCCAGTCCCTTCTCCAGGGGATCTTCCCAACCCAGGGATCGGATCAAACCCAGGTCTCCCGCAGTACAGGCAGATTCTTTACCAACTGAGCCACCAGAGAAGCCTGAGAATGGAGACTGGATGACAATCCCTACACAGTTGACTCTCCAGATGAAATCTATTCACCATGGTAGATCCTTTTCTGAAACAAATTCTGATCAAAGACAAAAGGAAGAGTTTGTTAGCAAAACAGCAAAGTAAAAGTGAGCAAAATCTTGGAAAAAGAATAATAATAATTATACATTTTATTTAGCATCTACTAGATAGCATATTAAAAAGCAGAGACATTACTTTGCCAACAAAGATCTATCTAGTCAAGGCTATGGTTTTTCCAGTGGTCATGTATGGATGTGAAAGTTGGACTGTGAAGAAAGCTGAGCACCGAAGAATTGATGCTTTTGAACTGTGGTGTTGGAGAAGACTCTTAAGAGTCCCTTGGACTGCGAGGAGATCCAACCAGTCTATCCTAAAGGAGGATCAGTCCTGGGTGTTCTTTGGAAGGACTGATGCTGAAGCTGAAACTCCAATACTTTGGCCACCTCATGCGAAGAGTTGACTCATTGGTAAAGACCCTGAAGCTGGGAAGGATTGGGGGCAGGAGGAGAAGGGGACGACAGAGGATGAGATGGCTGGATGGCATCACCGACTCGATGGACATGAGTTTGAGTGAACTCCTGGAGTTGGTTATGGACTGGGAGGCCTGGTGTGCTGCGGTTCATGGGGTCGCAAAGAGTTGGACATGACTGAGCGACTGAACTGAAGTACCTACTACATGCCAGCTCTGGTGCTATAAAGGACGCTAAAACATTCTCTGTCCTTGAGGAGTTTACAGGAAGAGACAGAGATTATGACGGTATATGTTAGAAAGACCAAAAAACAAGATACACAAGATTCTGTTAAGGGCTCCTTCTCCTTGGCTAGAACGACATCCATCCAAAGGTTCACTCAGAGCCTAGACTTCCCAGGACTACAACACAGAGGCTGCTCCAGTCAACATACAGACTTTATTCTTTGCTGAAACCATAAAACACAAGAAATTTAGGCAATCCTTCATCAAAAGAAAAAATGATAAGTATACATGGTGATGGATGTTAACTGGACTTTTTGTGTGATCATTTTGCAACATAAACAAATATGAAATCATTATGCTATACAGCTAAAACTAATCTAATGGTATATACAAATTATATCTATGTAAAAATATACTTGAAAATTAAAAAGAAATGCAGGGAATCCAAAAGTGCTAACTCTCTACTGATTATAGAAATACTTACTGCTATCATTTGTTGAGCAAGTGTCAACCACGTTTTATACACCACCTCCACTCCTCACAACAACTTGGCAAGGCAGATATTACTATTTTCATTTTACTCATGAGGAAAATAAAGTTCTGAGAGGTGAAGTAACATGATCAGGAAATAGCCTTTAAGGAGTGGAAATGAGATTCCAACTCAGGTCTTTCTGAGTCCATTTGCCACACCATGCCACGCCATACCCTGATGAGGGTAAAAACATATATGAGCTTGTAAGAACAGGTACACTCACATCTATCTATCTACCTACCTATCTAATCTGGTATATACATGGTCATGTACCCAGCAAACACCAACACCCACACAGCTACTGAGGAGAACAACTGCATTTCTACAAATTACCAGGATGCCATTAACACTGCAGAGGTATAAACTTGGGGGGAAAAGTGGCTTCTGATCATAGGAAATGCTCTCTAAAGATTGGATTCAATGGACTCAAATCAAGAAACTTCCCTTTATACAGCTTCTCTGGCACTTATATAGCTACCAAGAACCTAATTGTACTATTTGAAGGCTTCCCTAGTGGCTCAGACAGTAAAGCGTCTGCCTGCAGTGCGGGAGACCTGGGTTCGATCCCTGGGTTGGAAAGATCCCCTGCAGAAGGAAATGGCACCCCACTCCAGTACTCTTGCCTGGAAAATTCCAGGGACTGGTAGGCTGCAGTCCATGGGGTCTCAAAGAGTCGGACATGACTGAGCAACTTCACTACTTTCACTACTTCTACGGAAAGCAAGCAGGCGGTGTGTGGAATCACATCAGCAGAACAGCAGCAGGAATATTTCCACTCCTTTGGTATGGTTTTGCCTCTGCCTTCTTCAAACCTATTGTGGGGCAGAAGGACTGGAAATCAAAGCTGGAATGACAGAAAGGAAACAAAGGGAATGGAACGGACCTGCCAGACTTTGGAGGATAGTGAAATGAGGGGCAAAGTCTCATCTCATCAGTCTAGAGGTCTTCAATAGAAAAAAAAAAAAAAAAGTCTAAGGAAACTAAACCAGTTTGATTTAGAGGTACTGCAAAATGATTTTTTTTTAATTAAAATCTTTGCATCAAATAAGAGCTTTCTTCACATAACAAATGCCTCAGATTAATCACCGAAAATTAAAGCACACAGTTCTTGTATTTCGGTTGTTTTTTCTCATATTGCCAACATGTTCCAGCATTCAAGTCAAAGCCAAAGATTAAACGTCCTTATATTTTTGTTGTGATTTTACTGCCAAATGCAAACATCCAAGTGTAAGTAAGTCATTACTCTCCCGCTGTTGTGGTCTGATTAATTCTCACAATATTAGCCAGCAATTCATTTTATCCCTTGGCGTCACAAGTCCAGTTGAAGGAGATAAGTGGCTGATAAAAGATCTCTGAGAACAGTTATAAATGATTCACTTTAAAAGAATAATAAAGCAACCACTGGATAAGCGCAGCTGAGTAAACCCTCCATACATTGCACAAAACTAATTTAGTTTAAAAAACTTCGGCAAATTATAGTCAATAATCTTCACTGTCACCCTGCTGCTCACAAAACTTTTGAGAAGAAACTTAATGCTGAAATGCAAATATTTAATTAGATTTTAATGGTGAGGTTTATTTTTCCTAAATCTGGTCATCTGTCTCAATTATGTTCTCCATTTTTTACAGTTAACCAGGAATTGTCATCCCCATGGGCTTTGGGGAATGTTTTCTCTTTCCTAATTCCTGTTTAGCATTAGCTTTTTCACAAGTGTAGTTCTTGTAGAAAGGGTTTCCGTTTGTTCTCTTTTGGAAAAGAGAAACGTCGAGGAAAAAGAAAATACATAATTTTCTCAGTTCAGTTCAGTTCAGTCGCTCAGTCGTGTCCGACTCTTTGCAACCCCATGAATCGCAGCACGCCAGGCCTCCCTGTCCATCACCAACTCCCGGAGTTCACTCAAACTCATGTCCATCCAGTCGGTGATGCCATCCAGCCATCTCATCCTCTGTCATCCCCTTCTCCTCCTGCCCCCAACCCCTCCCAGCATCAGAGTCTTTTCCAATGAGTCAACTCTTCACATGAGGTGGCCAAAGTACTGGAGTTTCAGCTTTAGCATCATTCCTTCCAAAGAAATCCCAGGGCTGATCTCCTTTAGAATGGACTGGTTGGATCTCCTTGAAGTCCAAGGGACTCTCAATGTTCTAAGCAATGCTTTTAAAGCTAACTGTCCTTCTGTCCTAATAACTGAGGCTCATCAGTAGCTAAACAATTACTTGTCTTTTCCTACCTCACCACAAAGGGCAATTCATATGAGTTTTTATTTATTTAAAATCTAATTAAAGCAGTTCTGTGTATACCCGGAAAGTTTTAAACCTATATGTCTTCCAAATGTATTCTGTAGTTTAGATTTTTACATTAATTTATAGAAATTAGTTAAATGTGGCTGCTCACACCCCTTTCAACAAAACTAATACGACAATCGGCCATAAAATTCTTCAGAACTGTTACCGGGTGAAAAAAAAGAAGAGCTTCTCTTCTTTTTCCCGATCATCAAGCTATGCAAGTACCCTGCTTCAGACTCACCCTTTTACGCTGGGCTTTGTGATGCTGAGGCTACTCTGAACCCCTTTCTGTCCTTTTCCAGATGTTAGACTCCGCCACCAGGGGGCGCTAGGGAGACTGGCGGTCTGGAGAAGGAAGAAGGGCCTTGCTCATCCTCTCAGCTTCCAGTCCCTCTGATTATCCTCCCAGCAATGCTTCTCCACCAGCACCAGCAGGTGACTGCAGTTTGCCGTTTTTATTAATACAGCACTGGCAGAAGCAGCCTCATCTCACAGTCTGAGACACCAGCACCGGCAGATGGTGCACTCCTCCAAAGTGTGGGGGTGCGGCGCCGTTCCAGCCCCAAGGGTCGGTCCTCCAATCCTCTCCGCTTGATCAAGCCACTCTCATGCCTTGGTTCCCCCGGTGGCTGGTCACTGCTTTCTCGGTTGCTATCTTTGTGATATCTTAATATTCACTTTTTACATCTCCAGTTAATACCTTTCACACAATTGTTAGTAATGAATTCTGCAAATTAGTTGGGGGTACTTTCAGCCTCCTGAAGGGTCCTGACTGTCGTTGTTTAGTCACTAAGTCACCTCCGACTCTTTTGAGACCCCTTGAACTGTAGCTTGCCAGGCACCTCTGTCCATGGGTTTTCCAAGCAAGAACACTGGAGTGGGTTGCCTTTTCCTTCTCCGGGAGATCTGCCCAACCTAGGGATCAAACCTACGTCTCCTGCACTGGCAGGCGGATTCTTTAACACTGAACCATCAGGGAAGCCCTACCCTGACTAATACAACTTGTTTGTTTATTTTTAAATCAGATAGACCCAGGTTGAAATCCCAGCCTTCTACCACTTACTAGCTGTGTGCCATTGGCAAATTGCTCAAGATATCTGATTTCCTTTTGCCTTTGTACAAAAAGGGTTTACTATCCTATCAGGATTAATGAGATAATCCATATCAAGTGATATAAAATAATACTTTAAAAAATTGATTCCTTTACCCTTCACCTTCTATAGGTTCAAATTCTCCCATTTACAACAGATAGGAGTTTTGCTCTTTCCCTACAGAGAGTAAATTCATTCTTTATCCTACCTGACAACTTATATTGTGTCAATTGTAGTTCTAAAATCACTTGTCACCTTTTTCATGATGTCTTAATTCCAGGTGCAGTCATCACAATAATTCTGTCAATCCTGTCAATATCTTTTTATGTTAACCGTACTCTTTTCCATGGCTTCCTGGCAGCCTATCTTCTGTTTGAGTTATTTTGCTGATGTTCATGACATTTCTTTTTAAGACATTCCCACATCTCTTACTGTCTCTCCATGTGGTCTCTGGAGAGGTCTTCCCTCTCCCCTCCTCTCCCTCCCACTCAGCCTCGCCTTCACAACTGACTCCCCACATCCCTTCCCTTGCTTCCTGGAAATTTCATATGTCGGTAAAATATTTCCACATTAGGCCACATGTGTCTTTTATAAACATGAAATTCCTCTCTGTCCATTCACTTTTCCTTTGTGAAAGTTTCAGAATATGGCTCATCATGGGCCCGTGATAAATATCCACTGAGTGAAAAAAAAATAATGTAATCTCCATTTATCCCAATCATCAGTCTTTTATGTTCCACCCTTTCCAAATGCCTTGGCTTTTACCTTTTGAAAGCAGCTATTTCCTCACTCTGAGCAGATAAGACTAAACTTGGATCTTTCTTACTGTCTACATTAAGATTATAATACAAAAACAAAATGTCCAAGACACGAAGAGATGTAAGGTATTGAAAGATCTAAAGCAGTGTTGTTGTGTATAATCTACGTTTGCTTAAAAAACACTCTACCTTCAATTTTTTTGTATGATCTAATGTTTAAATAAGGCACTTAGGCATAGTTTCTACATGGACAGCCCAAACTGGTTACTGACGCTTACTCCTTGGAAGGAAAGTTATGACCAACCTAGATAGCATATTCAAAAGCAGAGACATTACTTTGCCAACAAAGGTTCGTCTAGTCAAGGCTATGGTTTTTCCCGTGGTCATGTATGGATGTGAGAGTTGAACTGTGAAGAAGGCTGAGCGCCGAAGAATTGATGCTTCTGAACTGTGGTGTTGGAGAAGACTCGAGAGTCCCTTGGACTGCAAGGAGATCCAACCAGTCCATTCTGAAGGAGATCAGCCCTGGGATTTCTTTGGAAGGAATGATGCTAAAGCTGAAACTCCAGTACTTTGGCCACCTCATGAGAAGAGTTGACTCATTGGAAAAGACTCTGATGCTGGGAGGGATTGGGGGCAGGAGGAGAAGGGGACGACAGAGGATGAGATGGCTGGATGGCATCACTGACTCGATGGATGTGAGTCTGAGTGAACTCCGGGAGTTGGTGATGGACAGGGAGGCCTGGCGTGCTGCGATTCATGGGATCACAAAGAGTCGGACACGACTGAGCGACTGATCTGATCTGATCTGATGAAATGATAGCTTCTGTACCTGAGTGCGTGGGAGTATATATATAAAATATTTACAACCTACATGGCTGGGATGGGGTAAGAGGGTGGGAAGGAGACTCAAGAGGGAGGAGGCATATGTATTCTATGGCTGATTCACGTCGCTGTATGGCAGAAACCAACACAGTATTATAAAGCAATTATCCTCTGATGGAAAAAAAAATTCTATAAGTTGCACTCATTTTCTAAAAAATGTATTTATTATTTTCTTATATCTACTTTATTATCAGCAAGGTTGTAAGACAGGCAGGCACTGTTACAAATGGACCTTCTTTTCATATGAATTTTTTTTTAATTGATCAGTGTGACTCATGTATTTCTGTTTGGTTAGCTCATACTGTAAACTGTTTCACAGTTTAATATTTATACTTCAACATTGCTACTAAAATGTTACTGCATCTT
Organism: Bos taurus; assembly: GCF_002263795.3. Classification (NCBI taxonomy): domain Eukaryota; kingdom Metazoa; phylum Chordata; class Mammalia; order Artiodactyla; family Bovidae; genus Bos; species Bos taurus. The sequence continues at coordinate 17,488,867 of NC_037335.1, read as the reverse complement.
TGGCTCCTAGAGTTTTACTCACAGTTTCACTTCTTAAAATAGAATCCTCATATTGTTTGTTTTTTTCAACAGAACTCTGTTTTTAACCTCCAGTGAGGAATTCCTGAGACACCTGATGAATTAGGTGTTGACCTTAATTGTTTCAAGACTCGAATGAGACAACAGAAACCATCTGTGTGGCGTCCCTCCTTCACCACCATTTTACAGGAGACTGAACCAAGGCCTAGAGAGCAGGTACAAACTGGCCAGATTCCAAAGCAGAGATAGTAGAGCCAGGAAGAAGTTACATCCTCTGAATCTCAAACCAGTACTCTTTCTCTTAATTTTTATCTTGTTACTTCTTGGAAACCCCTAGACTGCTTTCAAATCTTGACTATCTAAAGGGAATAATTTCATTATTTTTAATCTCTGTTCATTCCATTTTGATGCATAATTCTTCTATTTTTCTTTCAATATCATGATATATACATAAAAATTTGAATGTGCCCATGATTCTTTTTGCACCCACTGCCCTACCACTACTTACTCTCAGTTCTTAACTGACAGGCAACCCAGGGAAAAGAAGAATTCAGTTCAGTTCAGTTCAGTACTCAGTCGTGTCCAATTCTTTGCAAACCCATAGACTGCAGCACACCAGGCTTCACTGTCCATCACCAACTCCCGGAGCTTACTCAAACTCATGTCCATCGAGTCGGTGATGCCATCCAACCATCTCATCCTCTGTCGTCCCCTTCTCCTCCCACCCTCAATCTTTCCTTTTCCAACAAGTCAGTTCTTCGCATCAGGTGGCCAGAGTACTGGAGTTTCAGCTTCAGCATCAATCCTTCCAATGAATATTCAAAACTGATTTCCTTTAGGATTGACCGGTTGGATCTTCTTGTTGTCCAAGGGACTCTCAAGAGTCTTCTCCAACACCACAGTTCAAAAGCATCAATTCTTTGGCACTCAACTTTGTTTATAGTCTAACTGTAACATCCATACATGACTACTGGAAAAACCATAGCTATGACTAGATGGACCTTTGTCGGCAATAATACCTCTGTTTTTTAACATGTTGTCTAGCTTGGTCATAGTTTCTCTTCCAAGAAGAAAGCATCTTTTAATTTCATGGCTGCAGTCACCATGCACAGTGATTTTGGAGCCCCCAAAAATATGGATTCTCACTGTTTCCAATGTTTCCCCATCTATTGGCCATGAAGTGATGGGACCACATGCCATGATCTTAGTTTTTTGAATGTTAAGTTTTAAGGCAGATTTTTTACTATCCTCTTTCACTTTCGTCAAGAGGCTCTTTAGTTCTTCTTCACTTTCTGCCATAAGGGTGGTGTCATCTGCATATGTGAGGCTATTGAGATTTCTCCCCACAATCTTGATTCCAGCTTCTGCTTCATCCAGCCTACATTTCACACGATGTACTCTGCAATAAGTTAAATAAGCAGGGTGACAATATACAGCCTTGACGTACGCCTTTCCCAATTTGGAACCAGTCTATTGTTCCAGGTCCAGTTCTAACTGTTGCTTCTTGACTTGCATAAAAACAAGACCCGGAGCTGACTGTGGCTCAGATCATGAACTCCTTATTGCCAAATTCAGACTGAAATTGAAGACAGTAGGGAAAACCACTAGACCATTCAGGTATGACCTAAATCAAATCCCTTGATTATACAGTGGAAGTGAGAAATAGATTTAAAGGACTAGATCTGATAGACAGAGTGCCTGATGAATTATGGACAGAGGTTCATGACATTGTACAGGAGACAGGGATTAAGACCATCCCCATGGAAAAGAAATGCAAAAAAGCAAAATGGCTGTCTGGGGAGGGCTTACAAATAGCTGTGAAAAGAAGAGAAGCGAAAAGCAAAGGAGAAAAGGAAAGATATAAGCATCTGAATGCAAGTTTCAAAGAATAGCAAGGAGAGATAAAAAAAAAAGCCTTCCTCAGTGATCAATGCAAAGAAATAGAGGAAAACAACAGAATGGGAAAGACTAGAGACCTCTTCAAGAAAATTAGAGATACCAAGGGAACATTTCATGCAAAGATGGGCTCAATAAAGGACAGAAATTGTACGGACCTAACAGAAGCAGAAGATATTAAGAAGAGGTGGCAAGAATACGTAGAAGAACTGTACAAAAAGGTCTTCACAACCCAGATAATCACGATGGTGTAATCACTCACCTAGAGCCAGACATCCTGGAATGTGAAGTCAAGTGGGCCTTAGAAAGCATCACTACGAATAAAGCTAGTGGAGGTGATAGAATTCCAGTTGAGCTATTTCAAATCCTGAAAGATGATGCTGTGAAAGTGTAGCACTCAATATGCCAGCAAATTTGAAAAACTCAGCAGTGGCCACAGGACTGGAAAAGGTCAGTTTTCATTCCCATCCCAAAGAAAGGCAATGCCAAAGAATGCTCAAACTACCGCACAATTGCACTCATCTCACATGCTAGTAAAGTACTGCTCAAAATTCTCCAAGCCAGGCTTCAGCAATACGTGAACCATGAACTTCCTGATGTTCAAACTGGTTTTAGAAAAGGCATAGGAATCAGAGATCAAATTGCCAACATCCGCTGGATCATCGAAAAAGCAAGAGAGTTCCAGAAAAACATCTATTTCTGCTTTTTTGACTATGCCAAAGCCTTTGACTGTGTGGATCACAATAAACTGTGGAAAATTCTGAAAGAGATGGGAATACCAGACCACCTGACCTGCCTCTTGAGAAACCTATATGCAGGTCAGGAAGCAACAGTTAGAACTGGACATGGAACAACAGACTGGTTCCAAATAGGACAAGGAGTACATCAAGGCTGTATATTGTCACCCTGCTTATTTAACTTATATGCAGAGTACATGATGAGAAACACTGGACTGGAAGAAACACAAGCTGGAATCAAGATTGCTGGGAGAAATATCACTAACCTCAGATATGCAGATGACACCACCCTTATGGCAGAAAGTGAAGAGGAACTAAAAAGCCTCTTGATGAAAGTGAAAGTGGAGAGTGAAAAAAATTGTCTTAAAGCTCAACATTCAGAAAACGAAGATCATGGCATGTGGTCCCATCACTTCATGGCAAATAGATGGGGAAACAGTGGAGACAGTGTCAGACTTTATTTTGGGGGGCTCCAAAATCACTGCAGATGGTGATTGCAGCCATGAAATTCAAAGACACTTACTCCTTAGAAGGAAAGTTATGACCAACCTAGATAGCATATTCAAAAGCAGAGACATTACTTTGCCAACAAAGGTCTGTCTAGTCAGGGCTATGGTTTTTCCAGTGGTCATGTATGGATGTGAGAGTTGGACTGTGAAGAAATCTGAGTGCCGAAGAATTGATGCCTTTGAACTGTGGTGTTGGAGAAGACTCCTGAGAGTCCCTTGGACTGCAAGGAGATCCAACCAGTCCATCCTAAAGGAGATCAGTCGTGGGTGTTCTTTGGAAGGACTGATGCTAAAGCTGAAACTCCAGTACTTTGGCCACCTCATGTGAAGAGTTGACTCATTGGAAAAGACTCTGATGCTGGGAGGGGTTGGGGGCAGGAGGAGAAGGGGACGACAGAGGATGAGATGGCTGGATGGCATCACCAACTCAATGGATATGAGTTTGAGTGAACTCCGGGAGTTGGTGATAGACAGGGAGGCCTGGCGTGCTGTGATTCATGGGGTCACAAAGAGTCGGACATGACTGAGCGACTGAACTGAACTGACTGATAGTTGATTGACAGTTTTCTATTAATTTCAGGCACACAACATAGTGATTCAGTATTTTTTTATAGATTATACTCCATTTAAAGTTATTATAAGCACTTCTCTGGTAATCCATTGTTTAAGAATCTGCCTGCCAACACATGGGACATGAGTTTGATCCCTGATCTGAGAAGATCCCACACGCCACGGGGCAGTTAAACCCATGTGCCACAACTACTGAGCCTAATACTTTCCAGCCCGTGCTCTGCAGCAACAGAAGCCACTGCAGTGAGAAGTCAGCACAGCACAAGTGGAGAGGAGCCCCCACTTGCTGCAGCCAGAGAAAGCCCGCATGAAGCAATGAAGAGCCAGTGCAGCCAAAAGTAAATTTTAAAAAATAAAGTTACTATAAAACATGGGCTATGTTCCCAGTGCTGTGTTCACAGATACAAAGAACAGCTAGTGGTGACCAGCAGGGAAAGGGGTAGAGGGAAAGACAAAACGGGAGACGAGGATTAAGAAGTACAAAGTACTAGATATAAAATAAATCATCACAATAGAGAGCAATCATCAATTTTTGCTCTCTATTGTGATTCATCCCCTGAGCTTGAGTTTCTTACATGAAGATTCTTATAATCAACAGATTCTTATATGAAGGTGCTCTCCTCAGGGAAAGAGCTCAACAACACAGAAAATAGGAGGAAGTGAATTAATGTTTACTTAGTGTCTGCTTATGCCTTGGACCCAGTGTGAACTGTTATCCCATTTAATTGCACAAAAACTCTATAAGGTAAGGTGAGTGTCTGTTTTGACAGTTGGTGCACTGAAGCTTCACTTAAGTGTGAGATGAAGAAACAGGCTCAGGTTCACAAGGTTAGTAACGCTGTGAACCGAAGAATCAAACCTGGATTGATTTGACAACAAAATCCAAGTTCTTCTTGCTAAATCACCTTCTATAAAATAGGAAAACAGTGAAAGTTTTCTATACAATAGCCTATCCTATATATCCTTATTCTTTTGCTATCTTCTGCCTAGAAATAATTTGATATAAAGTATCATTTTGCCTTTAGGGGGAAATGCTAAATACAGAAATATTGCACCATTACCTAGTAAATTGTTTTTTTACATACCATAGTTTATCATCTGCAGATACTGTCAGGGCCTGATGTTTGAGTCATTATGCTTATGGGATTTAATTTTTAATGATGCAAAAATTATGCATAATATACCATCATTTCTCTCCCAAACCCAGAATCTGGTAGCTAATAATTGCTCCTTACTTAGTGTGTTAACACTCCATGATATTAATTAGAATGCAACTGGAATCAGAAAAGTAACTCTGGAAATGGCCTTTATGAATTCTGTGCTCATTTTCTCCCAATAACCTCAAGATTAAAGTTGCTGGATACACGCATCAACAATTTTTTCCCTGACAGAGTCTTCTGCAAACAAGATATAAGGTCTGAAAAAGCTAGTTGGTGACCTTTCCACTTCATGCAAGTGCAAAGAACCTCTGCAGTTGTATTAGTTAGAGGAATACTGCTGCTACTGCTGCTGCTAAGTCGCTTCAGTCTTGTCCGACTCTGTGCGACCCCATAGACAGCAGCCCACCAGGCCCCCCCCCCCCGCCCCGTCCCTGGGATTCTCTAGGCAAGAACACTGGAGTGGGTTGCCATGCCCTTCTCCAGGGGATCCTCTGACCCAGGGATTGAACCCATGTCTCTTACATCTCCTGCATTGGCAGGCAGGTGATGGCCAAGAAAATACACCCACTCAAAACCCATACCTCCCTCTTCTAGACCCTAAATCCTCTACCCAAATTTCCACCAAACTTCTACTGGGACCAGAATGATTTCTTCCCCAGATCTGTTCTCCAAAGCATAGACTGCACTCCCAGGATGTACAGCCCTAGCACTGAGGGGTGAATAGAGAGAGGGTAACGGTTTGTATAGCCTGTGGCTGGTGCTTGAACATTTAGCCTGGCAGTACCCATGAGTGCTTCTGGGGCCTCTTACGATGCAGGGAGATGTGAGCAGGGGAAGAGAAATGGGTGGGCTTCAGTTTAGGAACTAGGACTGCTCTTCCTGTGCTCACACACCAGGGTGGAGCCCAAGAAGTCTAGACATGAACCTGGTCTTCCATGACATAATAAAAAAGGCATATTTATAAAGTTGGATTATAGAACATATTTGATAGTTTCTTGGTTTGATTTACAATTTAAAATATTTAGACATGTAATATCTAGGCTTTTATTTGTACCCATGTTCTGAGCCTCACAAATATTTGGGAAATCCTGCCAGACACAGAATGGCTTCCTTGGTGGCTTTAGTAGGTAAAGAACCAGCATGCCAATGCAGGAGACATAAGAGATGTGGGTTTGATCCCTGGGTCAGAAAGATCTCCTAGAGGAGGAAATGGCAACCCACTCCAGTATTCTTGCCTGGAGAATCCCATGGACAGAGGAGCCTGATGGGCTACAGTCCATGGAGTCACAAAGAGCTAAGCATGACTGAAATGACCTTAGCATGCCAGGCAAGAGAGAGGGATAAAAATAGACGGGGAAAATGTATTCCTTCTTAGCTCATCATTGCTTTTTCAGTACATAAATCTTCAAAGAAATAACTTCCATTCCTTCAATGTCTCTATAAAATGAATCATTTCCAAAAGGTGAAGATGATTTCCTTTGCTGACTACACTTCAGTATTTGCTTAGAGCAAGTAAATGCTAATTTACACACCCCACATCTACCATGGAGTGTGGGGAGAGGGCTTGATAAAGCTCACAGAAGAGCTCCCCAAAGCTCCTTGTGTAGCCACAGGCTCTGTCATGTTCCATACTAGGACCGTAGCACATTGGTGCTGCAGAAATAGATTCTGAGAAAAATAGCTATAGTAACCACAGAAGTCCATGGTGTCATGGATGTCCAGGTGAACATAAAAGTGAAACTACAACTCGGAAATCGTGTTTCCAAGGTTTATTTTCAAGGGTGCATTTTTGAGTAATTTTGAGAGGCAATTTGAAGGTGGCAAAGTCCATGAATTTTCAAGTCAGATTTAGAATTGAAGCTAGGGTCTGAGTCATTAGGACCATACTCATATACAACAACCTTTCTGAACCTCAGTTTCTTCAGCCGTAAAATAATATTCAGTACAACCTGGTGCATCAAGCAAACATACAGGTCAAGTAAGAAAATGGGTAATTTGCCTCCTGGAATCTCTGGCAGACAGAAAATCCATGACTAATGTTGGCTTTCATGTTGGTTTTCATTTTTTCTTTTCGGAGGCTGAGTCTGATTTTACTTGGATTCTCTCCCCATCTTTGGCAAATAAATTGACTTTAATTCCTCAACCTCCAACTAGTACCTGGTGCTTGAATATCTCTGGTCGTCCAACCTCCTTTGAGTTTCATCACTTTTTCCTGATTCCCTCTCTGTGTTTCATATCCACCCTCCCAAAAAGAATGACCAAAGCAAAGGTATGAGAATAAAGAATGGGAAGACAATTACACATCCTTTATCACCGCCATGTTCTAACTGCCATCAAGAGTTCTTTTACTTTTAATTTAATTGTATTTTGTTAGGCCAAAAACATTTTGTACTGGGGTATAGCCGATTAACAATGTTGTGATGGTTGCAGGTGAACCATGAAGGGACTCAGCCGGACATGCTGCCAGGAGTTCTTGATAACTGTTTAGATCAGCACTGTCTAAAAGATCTCTGCCTACAAATCTGGTATGCATGTTTGCAAACTCACACATGACAAGAACTCTACAGATTTTATTCTTCCAATAACCAAGATAATTTGTGTTAACAACTACAACTAAGATCATGGCATCTGGTCCCATCACTCCATGGCAAATAGATGGGGAAACAGTGGAAACAGTGTCAGACTTTATTTTTCTGGGCTCCAAAATCACTGGAGATGGTGATTTCAGCCATGAAATTAAAAGACGCTTACTCCTTGTAAGGAAAGTTATGACCAACCTAGATAGCATATTCAAAAGCAGAGACATTACTTTGCCATCAAAGGTCCGTCTAGTCAAGGCTATGGTTTTTCCAGTAGTCATGTATGGATGTGAGAGTTGGACTGTGAAGAAAGCTGAGTGCCGAAGAATTGATGCTTTTGAACTGTGGTGTTGGAGAAGACTGTTGAGAGTCCCTTGGACTGCAAGGAGATCCAACCAGTCCATCCTAAAGGAGTTCAGTCCTAGGTGTTCATTGGAAGGACTGATGCTAAAGCTGAAACTCCAATACTTTGGCCACCTCATGAGAAGAGTTGACTCATTGGAAAAGACCCTGATGCTGGGAGGGATTGGGGGCAGGAGGAGAAGGGGACGACAGAGGATGAGATGGCTGGATGGCATCACCAACTCGATGGACATGAGTTTGGGTGAACTCTGGGAGTTGGTGATGGACAGGGAGGCCCGGCGTGCTGGGATTCATGGGGTCACAAAGAGCCGGACACGACTGAGCGACTGAACTGAACTGAACTGAGGAGGCATTCAATTCTACAATGCGCATCCTACAGTACAATTCTACAATGCATATCCCTACAATGGAGAGTCATTTTCACAACTGATGAAGAGAGAGGTGGGGGAGTTGGTCATTTACCATAATGACTTTTTCATGATAAGCAGCCAGCATTTGTGATTATTTCCAAAGGCAGTGAGCAGGTTCAAAGTCTTACATTAGTGGACTTTAATTAGGAGTCGAGTTTGCATACATTTTAAATGTTAATCACTGTTCAGCAAGCCAGTGAACTGAGATAGGTCGCCAACAACCTACTCTCTCCAGGAAGAATACATCTTTTCCTTTTTTGTTGAGATGTAAAGTACCATGGGGCAGGGGCACAAAATCCTATTTCTCAAAAGAAAATGGCAAACGACAAGCAGAGTTCAGAATGATGACTCAGAATCCTGGGACTTGAAAATCTCACTGCTCTTAGCTGAATTCTTATAACATTCCACCCTACCCCCCAAAATGTGGAGCAACACATATTGTCTATAAACTCCATTGATTGTTAAGACTCTTTGGGAAGCTCTGAACCTAACGTGAGGCACAGAGGCAAATGCAGAAGGAGAGTTGAAAATGCCTGACCTAAAATTAGTCTGAACTGGATCTGAGCAGTTCCTCTGAAGAGGGAACTCTCAATCTGATCCATGACCCAATTTCACTTCCGGAGAAAATGAGAAAACCAAAGACAGATGCCACAAAATGGATAAAATTGCCTGTTGTTACACAATTATGTTTATCTTATTTTTCTGGTATTAAATGTCCTTTATTTTATAAAATAACTTCTTAGCTAATCATGTGTTGTTTGTTTTTAAACAAGCCCTTGCTTGGTAACATTTAAAAGTTGGTGAGTCTCCTAAATTTAGGAAAAACACAACTCCCAGGTAGATGGATGAAATTCTCAAATCTGGGGAAAGCTGAGGCAGGAAACCGTGCCATATAGGTCTGCAAAAGACCAGCGCCCTGGCCCTGACTCTGTTGTTTTGTGATCTTTCTTTTCTGCCCAACACGATGTTTAAAAGTCAATATTTCTCCATTTCCTGTCTCTCCTTTTAATGAGAAAGGACAAACTCTTGAAAACAAAAATGTACGCAAGGTTCTTGAGACAGAAATTATTTCCTCAAAGTGCTTTAATCATGCTGTTGAAAACCACTTCCTCCAGTAGCCTAATCACATAAATCAGAGTAAAAGGTTAAAGACAAAGTTCAATTGTGCCAGACTGCCTGCAATGGTTTCTCAGAAATGGATTACATCCTATTAAAAGGCAAAGTCATTCTGCTACCATTGGTATGCTTAGATGGTCTCTGGCTTGTATTACAGTAACTTCACATCCAGATCACGAGCATGGATGTTTGGTTTGAAGGGTTCTTGTTTAATTTCTTATCCACACTTGACTTAAATCTAGACAATGGGCAGAACTTCCATGAAGTTCAAGACTTCCAAACCACCAGAACCAGGTGGCAGCAGCCAGGTTTCATAAGAGGATAAGGATAGTAATACAATCTAATTCCATTACTTCTGCCTTGATAAACTCATAAATACTATCTAAAGCAGTATCATTCCATTATTATTCAGGGTTCCCATACATTGGACTTCCCAGGTGGCCCTAGTGGTATAGAATCTACTTGCCAAGAGATGGACTGTAAGAGATTCCAGTTCAATTTCTGGGTCAGGAAGATCCCCTGGAAAAGGGGGATGGCAACCCACTCCAGTATTCTTACCTGGAGAATTCCATAGACAGAGAAGCCTGGTGGGCTACAATCTATGGGATTGCAAAGAGTCAGACACAACTGAGCATCTGAGAACTCCCAGATGCTAAGCATTATGAATAGTTTCTCAGAAACATGATTTGTTTACTGAATAAATATAGTAAGTTAATTATGGAGTGTATTACAGTGAGATTTTTGATGCAAACTTAGAGTTACCTAATTCTCCTGAGCCTGACTTTTTTCATCTATAAAATATATGTTTGGCCTGAATAGACACTTTTATCTCTGATCATTAAGCAATTATTTTGTGCCAAGTACCATGCACGGTACATCACAAATATCATCTCATTTAATGCCTACAATAACTCTGTGAGTTGAGTACTGTTATTAGCCCCCCACATTTTTCCAAGTCCTTTACATGATTTCACTCCATTCTTCACCAAACAAAATAGACTGAAGCTGCTTCAGGTAAATACAACTGCTCTTTCCCCAAAGCTCATCTACTGCTTTGATGTGTTAAACAGTTTTGTTTCACTGGTTTTACTTCTATTTTTGTGTTCCTCTTTGGTTAATTGATTGGTTTACCTTTCAGTGGCATTGCAATTTGCATCTCAGCTCCTTACAATTATAAGAGGAAAATTAGCTAGCACTTACTAAGCACCAATCAAATGGCACATGCTTTCTAAATATTTTCTCTTATCCTAACAACAACCCATTGCCCAATTTTACAAATAAGGATAGTCTGAGATGCTAAATAGACTGCCCAAGACCACACAGCAAGTCTCTCCCCAACCCCCACCCTCATAAGTATAGCTGACTTATAACAATTCAAGTATACAGCAAAGTGATTCAATTACATGTTTTTTCAGATTCTTTTTTATTATAGGTTATTACAAGATATTGAATATAGTTCCCTGTGCTATATAGTAGGTCCTTGTTGTTTATCTACTTTATACATAGTAGTGTGTATCTGTTAATCCCAAATTCCCAGTTTACTCTTCCCCTCTTCTGTCCCATCTGTGTGTGTGTGTGTGTGTGTGTGTGTGTGTGTGTGTGCGTGTGTGTGCGTGCGTGCATGCACTCGCTCAGTCATGTCTGACTCTGCGACCCCATGGACTGTAACCCACTAGGCTCCTTTTGTCCATAGAATTTTTCAGGCAAGAATACTGGAGTGGGTTTTCATTTTTCCTCCTCCAGGGGATCTTCCCAATCCAGGGATCAAACCCAAGTCTCTTGCATCTCCTGCATTGGCAGGCAGGTTCTTTACCACTGTCGCCACCTGGGAAGCCCTTTGTCCCCTTTGGTAACCATAACTCTGTTTTCTCTGTCTGTGTAGGCTCTCTTTCTCTCTCTGTGGACTGGTTTACCTTTCTTTCCCACTAAGCCCTACCTCTTATGACACAGCTCTTTGAGAAAACACGTTGACGTCTGCATCCTTTCTTTCCATACAAGGATCACTCATTTCAAGAAAAGAAACCAGAAATTAGTTTACACAGATATTGAAGCTGTTTGGAATTGATAAGTTCATACATATTTAGAAAGGAAAGACAGCTAGTGTTTTCTTTCTCAGTTCCTTAGATTGTTTATGACCAATGATCTGCTATTCAGCAAAAGGAAGACACCAGGGCAGCTGCCATTCTGTGAACAGCAAAACTAAGTTATCAAAATATGTTTTTAAAATCTTCTCATTTAATCTGAATTGAAAAATGAGAAGTGTGTCTACAAAAACTTGCAGTTAATGACTGATGCATCACACTTGTGATATTAAACAATGATTTCTTTTATTCTTTGTGGCTTTGAGCAAAGAGCTTCTTCATCTATGTTACACTTCAAATGGTACCCAAAATTCCAGCTAATTTATTACATTTTTATTACAAATCAGGACATGGAGTGAAAACTTTATTAATCAATTCATCTATTTGTCTAAGATTAGTTGTATAAATTCAAATCTGAATATGTTTCATATAGCTTAGATTTCCCACCTACACCAGACCCTACTACCAGAGCTTCCTTATCTATTATGTGTCATGATTCCTTTTATATCCCTCAGTCTCCTCTGTGACTAACGAGCCACCAATTCTTCAGGCTCTGAGTATCCTTTCCACATCAGAATCTTTACTTGTTTTCCTAAGGCATATTTTATTGTCCCCATTCTGGAGAAAAAGCACAAAAAAGCAGAATTTCTTTAATTTTCTCCAAGCTCTCCCACTCAACAGGCAATGAATATTCACAAGCCATATGATTCAGCAATCCTACTGCTGGTTAGGAAATGAAAGGAAATGAAGACAGAATCTGGAAGAGATTATCTGCACTCCCACATTCACTGCAGAATTACTCACAACAGCCAAGATATGGAAACAACCTGAGTGGCCGCCAATAGATGAAACAATAAAAAAGATGTGGTGTATGTAAGCAATCATTATACAGCCATGAGAAAGAAGGAAATCCTGCTGTTTGAGACGACATGGATGGAACTTGAGGGCATTATGCATGAAATAAGCCAGACAGAGAAAGATGAATACTACATGGTATCGCTTATATGAGGAATCTAAATAAATAGTCAAACTCATAGAAAGCAAAGTAGAAAAGTGGTCGCCAGGGGCTGGGGAGTGGGGAAAATAGGGAGAGATTGGTAAAACTGTACAAATTTTCAGCTATAAGAGGAATAAGATTTGAGGAACTAATGGATAACATGGTGATTATAGTTAATAACACTATTGTATCATTGAAATTTGCTGAAAGTAAGACTTAAATGTACATGAGGAGATGACTGTGTTAATTAGCTAGATGGGAAGAAATCTTTCACAATGTTTATCACATCATGTGATATATACTTTAAGTATCTTACATTTTATTAGTTGATTATACCTCAAGAAAGCTGAGCAAATACCTGCTATATGTGAACCACCACATGAATAGTTACCAATGATGTTAAGATTTTTACAAGATAAAATGTTGCACTCAAGGAGCTTAGCATCTACCAGTCAATCCGACTAAACAAACTGGTTTCTAACTGACATAGAGTTCTCCTACAGAGAGAAAATTAAGCACATTATGCGAAGAAGGAAGTCTTCCTTTTACAAAAAGATTCACTGAACATTTCCTCATGTACAATATGAGCAGATGTGCACACAGCTTTTGGGAGAACATATTTGTTACTTTCACAACATTGGAAAAAGTTGAGTAGTGTTTTTCTGTTTTCCAACAGTAAGAGTTGATATTATGACATAAATTCTTGAATGTTATTTGTTTTTAGGCAAAAAAGTGGCCTTGAAAGCAGACAAGTCATTTATTGTAAACTTTTGTTAAATAGTATTGAGAATGATAACCACTTTTCCTTTTCCCAAAGCCTCTCTCTTTTTAATAAGCTTTTGAAATATGTGTTAAAATGTGTATTTTTATAGACTATCAATTTAATGTGACCATTTCCATATAAGCTGTAAAAACTACAAAACTGTTATCACAATCAATACAATATCAAGAAACAAAAATGAGATCTAATTATACTTTACTGTAGTCGTATATCCCCTTAATAACATTCATAAGTTATCAGTTACATAATTAAATGCCAGAGGTGTTATCAAAAATACATTTTAAGGTCTAATTAACTGATAATAATTATGGTTCAATGCTAAGTCTCCATGATAATTAGTGAGACATTAGCAGAGAAAGTCTGCTAGTCTGAAAATTATGAAGCTATTCCTCACCTGTTGCAGCATGGATGGAGTTCTGCCTGCAAAAAAATGGCCTCAGCTTCTCAGGTTGGATTCAGAAAGAAAAAAGTGTGACTTTATATGTTGCTGGAATAAAATATCATTCATTGCTCAGGGATTCTTTTTCTAATTTTTAAATTTTAATGGTGGTAAAATAATATAAAATCTACCATCTTTATTTGTAAAGGTACAGTTCAGTAGTGCAGAGCATATTCACATTGCTGTGCAACCAATCTCCTGAACTCTTTCACCTCGCAAACTGAAACTAGACTCATTAAACAATTCTGCATTCTTGCCCGCCCTCAACCTCTGGCAAACTGTTTTACTCTATGAGTTTGACTACTCTGGGTAGTCTATAGATCCCTCGTTTAAGCGAGATCATCCAGTATCTGTCTTTTGTGACTAGTTTATTTCACTTAGCATAATGTCCTCAAGGTTCATCCATGTTATATTTCAGAATTTTCTTCCTTTTCAAGGTTGAATAGTACTCTACTGTATGTGTACACCACATCGTGTTTATTCATTCTTCTGTGGATAGACACTGAGTTGGTTCCGCCTTTGGCTACTGTCAATAGTGTTGCAACGAACATGGCTGTACAACTGGACTCTGAGTTGATATAAAGAGACACATTTTCTGGTCCAAAAATCTGACCCTAACTTCAACCTCCAGTTGCCCCAGTTGCATTAGCAACGCATCCCCCTGTGACTGATGAACCAACCTTTTGAGAGTGGTGTACTTCCTCTTAGGAGGAAAGTCGGAAAAAATTCTAATATTTATTGTGCAGTATGTGTTAGTCTCTATGAAAGGTGCTTTTACTTTCTATTCCTAATAAACCTTTGAAGTAGATATTAATCTCTCCATTTTGCACATGAGGACCCTGAGGTTAAGAGCTTAACAAATTGCCCCAATTTCAAAGCAGTAACAGGAAAAACAATTTTTTCCTCTGTCCTCCTATGTAATTGTATTGGGGCCTACAAATAAAACTAACAAAAGCTTGATTAACAGAAGAAAAGACATATGATTTTTATTAATACTTGTATACACAGGGGTTCCCAGAAAAGAAGTGAAACTCAAAGAAGAGGTTAGTCTGTGGGGCTTGTATAACATTTTAACAAAAGAAAGGCAGTTTAGGCTTCAAGGGATATTAATGTTGGGGAAGTTACTAGGAAATATATGAGGGAACTATTGAAAAATAAGGGTTATTTTCATATAGTCTGTTTATGCACACCTATCTCAGTTTCCATCTCTAATAATAAGAGAGCCCTTCTCTTCCTGGTAATAATAAGAAGGGAAAACTTTCACAAAGGGACACTCACAAAACTTTCACAAAGACATTAATTGGCTTTTAACCAATTAAGAGAGGGCAGAGAACTCTTCCTGCATCTGTTGATTCTCACAGTTGCTTTCAACTCAAAATAACCCTCAATATAAATGCCAAAGTGGTATGTTTAGGGGTGGCAACTCTGATCCCCTTCAGTAGTAAACAATGAAGTGATGTTAAAATCCAAGTCTTTGGGGCTCTATATCCCGTGTACTTTCCCCACTACATAGATTAATTAATACAAACAACTCTTCCCGTTTGCAGTCATAGAAACAAAGTATACCATTTGAGGGGGGGTCATTCTCCCTATCAGAGATTTCTTCATTTTATCTGCTCTGCCATTCCCATCCACTCAGTCACCTGCTGCTATGAGTCTAGCCTTATACTAGATCCCAGTAGCCCTGGGACTTCTTTGGAGGGAATGATGCTAAAGCTGAAACTCCAGTACTTTGGCCACCTCACACGAAGAGTTGACTCATTGGAAAAGACTCTGATGCTGGGAGGGATTGGGGGCAGGAGGAAAAGGGGACGACGGAGGATGAGAGGGCTGGATGGCATCATTGACTCAATGGACGTGAGTCTGAGTGAACTCTGGGAGTTGGTGATGGACAGGGAGGCCTGGTGTGCTGCAATTCATGGGGTCGCAAAGAGTTGGACACAACTGAGCGACTGAACTGAACTGATACCTATAAGAAGCTCACAGCCTAGCTGGGAGGAAGTACTAAAGAATCTCAAGGGAGTATGTCACCACAGACACATGAGAGTATCTCAGACTCACACCCATCAAGTCGGTGATGCCACCCGGCCATCTCATCCTCTGTCGTCCCCTTCTCCTCCTGCCCCCAATCCCTCCCAGCATCAGAGTCTTTTCCAATGAGTCAACTCTTCACGTGAGGTGGCCAAAGTACTGAAGTTTCAGCTTTAGCATCATTCCTTCCAAAGAAATCCCAGGGCTGATCTCCTTTAGAATGGACTGGTTGGATCTCCTTGCAGTCCAAGTTAGGGGACCTGAATTATGATCCAGTTCGTGTATCCTCTGCTGGACACTTCACCTCTCCATCTCTAAATGAATCTGGACTGAAATTCCTTTAGACCCTAAATTCCTGACATGTCATTGCAGACATACAAATAGGTGTATATTACATGTGGCTGAAAGCAACTTTCTTAAGCCCTCAATGTCTTTGTGTCCTCATTTGAAAATGGAAGGTTGAATACATGTCTTGCAAGATCTGGAGGAAATTAAAAGCAGTACTTCCAAAAGACAGTCAGGAATATACTCTTTGGTACAATAAATGGTAGCTAGAATCACAATAGATCTGCAGGTAGATTTATCAAATCAACAACTTTGCAGGGTCAAGGTAGTGATCTAACAATGTGCTTCAGGTGAGATTTGGAAACTTTTGTTTCCCCTGGAAACAAAATAACCCTATTAAATATAATTTGGTTCTTTTTCCTTTTGTGGGAATTAATGATCCCTCTTCAAATGCCATGTTCCATCTTTAAGGAAAGCATCCAAAGATTTCAGAGAATCCCCATGGGTAGGAGGGGTGACGTAGTATGAGTTCTGTGATTCCTCAAACCAAGTTGGTAATCAGATCACGGATTCCTAGTCCAGCTCTCAGAAGGACTCTGATTCAGTAGGTGAATCTGTGGTAGGTAGCCTTCCAAGCATACCTGGACCTTCATCCCCTTTGACGTCTGGCTTCCACCGCATGCCAGGGTCCAGCCATACTTTCAAGAGAAGTTTTCTGAGTAATTCCACTTCTGGGTATACATCCCAAAAGAAATGATATCAGTCCCTCAAACAGGTGAACATCCATGTTCACAGCAGGTTTATTCACAATAGCCAAAAGGGGGAAGCAAATCAAGTGTCTCTCAACAGAGGAACGAATGAACAAAATGTGGTCAATACATACCATAGAGTATTATTCAGCCTTAATAAAGGAAGGACCACACTCTGGTGGTCCTGGGGTTAAGAATCTGCCTGTCCAGAGAGTAACATGGAAACTTACATTACCATGTGTAAAATAGACAGCCAATGGGAACTTGCTGTGTGACTCAGGGAACTCAAATTGGGGCTCAGTAACAACCTACAGGGGTGGGATGGGATGGGATGGGAGGTAGGAGGCAGGTTCAAGAGGGAGGGGACATGTGTATACCTATGGCTGACTCATGGTGATGCTTGACAGAAACCAACACAATTCTACAAAGCAATTATCCTTTGATTAAAAAAATAAATTTAAAATTTTTTAAAAAAGAGTCTGCCTGTCAGTGCAGGAACACGGGTTGGATCCCTGGTCTGGGAAGATCCCACATGTCGAGGAGCATCTAAGCTCCTGTGCCACAACTATGGAAGCCCTCACGCCTAGAGTCTGTGCTCCTCAACGAGAGAAGCCACTGCAAGGAGAAGCCCACACACAGCGACAAACCCACCACAGCCAAACCAAAATAGACAAATAAGCTTTAGAAAAAAAGAAAGGACATTGTGCTATGCATTATAATGTGGATGAAACTTAAGGACATTATGCAAAGTGAAATAAGCCAGTCCCAGAAGGACAAATATTGCATAGTTACACTCAGACAAGGTATCTAGACCAGTCAAACTCAGAGGAACAGAAGGTATAAGGGTGATGGTAGATGCCTGAGGCTGGGAGGAGAAACAATGAAGAGTCACTGTTGAACGGGTATGGAGTTTCAGGTGGGGAAGGTGAAACATCCTGGAGTGGAATGGCGGTGGCAGCTGTACAACAGTGTGAATGCACTTAATGCCACAAACTGTACACCTGAAAAGTGGTTAAGATGATACATTTTATTCATTTTTTTAATTTTTCTTTTTTAATGTGGATCATTTAAAAATCTTTGTTGAATTTGTTACAATGTTGCTTCCGTTTTATGGGTTTTTTCTTATTTTGGCTGTGAGGCATGTGGAATCTTAGCCCCCCAACAAGGGATGGAACCCACATCCCCTGCATCGGAAGGCAAAGTCTCAACCTCTGGACTGCCGGTGAAGTCCCAAGATGGTAAATTTTATGTTCTATCTCATTTCAGTTCAGTCATTCATTTGTGTCTGACTCTTTTCAATTCCATGGACTGCAGCATGCCAGGCGTCCCTGTCTTTCACCATCTCCAGAGAGTGCTCAAACTCATGTCCATCGAGTCAGTGATGCCATCCAACCATCTCGTCCTCTGTTGTCCCCTTCTTCTCCTGCCTTCAATCTTTCCCAGCATCAGGGTCTTTTCCAATGAGTCCATTTTCTTTGCATCAGGTAGCCAAAGTATTGGAGCTTCAGCTTCAGCATCAGTCCTTCCAGTGAATATTCAGGACTAATTTCCCTTAGGATTGACTGGTTTAATCTCCTTGCAGTCCAAGTGACTCTCAAGAGTCTTCTCCAACACCACAGTTCAAAACCATCAATTCTTCATCATTCAGCTTTCTTTACGGCTCAACTCTCACAACCATTCTATTTACTACAAAATAAATAAATAAATAAACTTGAGTGGTAGGGGAAAAAATGGTTTCTGGCTAGGGGAAGGGAGAGACTTATTCTGAGGATCCCATAAACTAGGTTGCCTTCTAAGCACTGGGGAAATGGTTACTTTTCTCAAAAAACACATGTACCTTCTAGAGAGAGAGGAACTGGACTATTTGAATGAATCAGACCAACAGTGAAAAAACTCCTCCTCCATAGCAGCCTGTGGAGTCAGAAACGGGAGCCATCAACTCCTCCAGAGAAGGCTAGACACACTTTATTTACGTGTTGATTTTTGGCTTTGTTGGGTCTTTGCTGCGGCGTGGATTTTTTTCTAGTTGTGGCAAGTGGGTGTGTGCATGCTCAGTTGTCTCCAACTCTTTGCAACCCAGTGAGGGAAGCTGAAGTCATCTCAGGAATATAGCATAGATGCTGATTCTCTTCCAGAGGTCTGACTCTGCTCTTATTCGCCTCCTGCCCAGTGCTTTCAGAACCAACACTGTGTCCTCCCCTGCTCCAGCCGCTACCCCATCTTCTCTGCTTCCAGGTGCTTCATCTCCTGTCCTGACATCCTAGTTTGAACTTCATGAGCACCAGTTGACTGACACTTTACAGAGGACTGAGAAATTCTTCGTCAGTCAGAGGTTAGGTCTTTTAGGAAAGTCTTCGCTTATACCTATATTCTGTGGCTCTTTTTTGTCTTGCTTTGCTTTTTTAATATCATCCACTTAATCTACTGTAGAAATATATAAAAGCAGATAATAAAAGAGAAACATATCTCCTCCAGCTGTGCTAATTTTGGTCATCCTGTACATTACATCTTTTGTAATGTTGAGTAACTTGTCATGTGCCTTTCGATCATTTGTATATCTTCTTTCGATAAATGTCTATTCAGTTTCTTAGTTCATATGATAGCTTGATTATTTGCTGTTGTGGTATATTTTTGTTGAGCATTACAGGTTTTGTATTTATCTTATAGCTGGATGTTTATAGTTTTTGGTCACCTCCATCCTGTATTTCCTCGCACCAATTCTCTGCCTCTGGTAACCACAAGCATGATGCGTGATTTTTGTTTGCTGTGAGTTTATTCTGGTTTTGGATTTCACAAATAAATGTGATCATACAATAAAAAAAAAGAAAAAGAAAAATCACCTATAGAAGGTTGGATGCCATCACTGACTCAATGGACATGAGTTGGAGCAAACGCCGAGAGATAGTGAAGGACAGGGAAGCCTGGCAGGCTGCAGTCCATGGGGTTGCAGAGAGTTGGACATGACTAAGCAACTGAACAACAGCAATAATCCCATCATCTACCTCCAGAAATACTACCTTAGTTTGCGTGGCCAGCTTCACTGTGTTTTATCTTGGGTGATGGCACCTTTAGATGTTTGTGAAATGAGATCCCAACATTCACCATCCCGCATACACATGCGCAGTTCTCAGCCTCAGGTTTTCTAAAAGGCAGGATCCCTAAAGGGGCAAAAAGCAGAGTCAACTGCTACAGGGGCCAGGAGCCTGAAATTGAGGACAAGGCAAGAAAAAAATGCCATTTCCTGCAGCCCCTATGCTTCAAAGCCCACTGCCCTCCCCACCTCTTATATCCATCCCTCCAAACACAATGCTCTGAAATCCCAGCCCTTTGGACTACACCCACCCTGCCAGGAATTGGGCACCGTGCCATCCCAGCAGACGGGCTGGAGAATAGGTAGTCGATGTTGATTTCCTGGGACAAATAGGAGCATCAAGTGTGGATGCTGAAAACAGGATTCCTAGGTGAGAATTTATCCTTCAACGCTCAAATCAAGACAGACACACTCAGAATTCTAGCTGAGGGACAAATTCATTCTGACCCAAGAGGAATAGCTGTCAAGTCTAGGGGGAAAAAAAACACATCTGTTGAGAGGGGAGGGCAACAGTGAGGCCAGGGGGCTCTCCGGTGGGTTCCCCTTGCATTCTGCAGAATCCATCTTCAAGCCAAAGCAAGCTTGCTCGGCCCAGGCGGCATCTGGTTAAGCAGCCATTAGAATGCAGAGCTGCACTCGCAGGCTCTCCAGATACATAGAGTCCATAACATTTGGGCTGCAGCCTTAACTCATTATTTGCTATGAAAGTTTATGCAGTTACAAAATTAAATGAGAAAAGCACATTAGGAAGGGTTTGAAACCTACTTAACTCATGCTTGACAACAGCAAAAGAGCACAGCGTAGCTATCAGCTTAGCAGTTCTCCTTCCCAATTTAAATCATGGCTAGACCTTCTGGGAAGTTCCAAGCAAACAGGAGCCTCTCACACATGCTAGGTCCGCCCCCAATGGCCCGGGACCACTCCCCGCGTCACAGAGGTAAGCCGGCCCTGTCTGTAGCAATGCCTCTTACAGGATGTTGCTGGGGCCTCTGCTCCTGTGCCCACTTTGCAAAAGTCTCAAACTGCTGTCTACAGGCTCCGTGGGGTCATTTTAAACAGGGTCTGGAAATTCCCATTCAGCCACAGATTAGGCCTTTCAATAAAACCTTTTCCTTTACTAAATCCTGGGTCAGCAAATTATGGCCCCCAGGGCAAATCCAGCCTCCTATCTGTTTTTTCCTCCTATCTTTTTACTGGACGACAATTGCTTTATGATATTGTTAGTTTCTGCTGTACAGCAAAGTAAATCATCCACAGGGAGGGGATATGGCTGGACCTGCCTCTCACCCCAACCCCCAGCCCAGCCTTCTAGGTTATCACTGAGCACCGAGCTGAGCTTCCTGTACTTTACGGCACTATTTCTACACATGGTACTATATATATGTCAACCCATATAGCTACATTCTAATACACACACTCTCTGGGGTTACTTTTACTTTTCTAAAATAAACCAGAAATTTTAAAATAACAATAACAGACAAAAGTCAAATGGAAACCCCATCCTTTATTTCTTCAATTCAGTTCAGTTCAGTCGCTCAGTCATGTCTGACTCTTTGCAACTCCATGAATTGCAGCACGCCAGGCCTCCCTGTCCATCACCAACTCTCAGAGTTTACCCAAATTCATGTCCATTGAGTCGGTGACACCATCCAGCCATCTCATCCTCTGTCGTCCCCTTCTCCTCCTGCCTCCAGTCCCTCCCAGCATCAGGGTCTTTTCCAATGAGTCAACTCTTCGCATGAGGTGGTGAAAGCCAGATTGTAGAGTTATCTCAGTTCAGTTCAGTCACTCAGTCGTGTCCGACTCTTTGAGACTCCATGAATTGCAGCACGCCAGGCCTCCCTGTCCATCACCAACTCCCGGAGTTCACTCAAACTCATGTCCATCGAGTCGGTGATGCCATCCAGCCATCTCATCCTCTGTCGTCCCCTTCTCCTTCTGCCCCCAGTCCCTCCCAGCTTCAGAGTCTTTTCCAATGGGTCAACCCTACTAATAGATAAAGTCATTGAAGCTGAGGAAGTAATAAGGTAGTGTTTATTGAGCAACAATTATATGAAGTAGTACAACAAGCAGTATTACAGGCATTTTGAGAAGTTAGTTCCAGCAGCACAACAAAGGCCAGTTTGGAGGCAGACAGATCAGCCAAGAGGTTACTATTAATATAATCATCAGGGCAATGGTAGCAGGACAAGAAAGGAGGGGAGACTCAAGTCCTCTGGTCAAACAAGAAAATGCAAAACCTGGGAATAAGAGAAACTGGCAAAAAAAAGAAATAAAAAAGACAAAGATATTTCCAGACTGAAGGAGTCAGAGAAGGTGAGGCTTTTTATCCAAGAGTCAGTGAGGACAGAGGAGGTGAGGGCACAAGATGGAGAGAGAACAGATGCTACTGAGAAAACCCAGACTTGTACAGTTTGAGAAGCTGCTGGAACCTTCATGTGGACCCAGGAGGTGAGGGGGATGAAAATTCAAGTGTGAATCTCACTAGCTAGTGATGTAGACTCAGGAGTCATTAGTATAGACGGGGAAAGAACATGGAGGATGACCTTGTTTCAAGAGTCGATGGAGGCACAGGAACCAACTGAGCACAGTGAGAGAAAGGGCAAGAAAAGAACCGGGAAAGCCTGGTGCCAAGGCAGGAAGAGGAGCAGAGGGTCTCCTGGGGCCACAGCACTAAGGAGACCAAGATCAAGTCTGATCAATACTTCTGAGACACTCCGCCCGAAACCAGGCCAGGAGAGCAAAAGCCATACTGCAGAGCTGGAAGCCAGCAGACTGAAGAAGTGGAGTCCAGCCTGGAAGAGAGGGAGCAGGGAATTAATGGAATAGCCATTGGAGACATGAAGGTCTTAACTGGCCAACTTCGAGCTTTTTCCGCCACTGATTTCGCTGTTTTTGATTTTGACGTGCTCGAGTACTTGGGTCTTATCGTCTTATTTCTGCATTCACTCTCCTTCCTGACACTTGAGTTTGCCTAATCTGGTCTCCAGGTAACTGCACACCATAGAATTCAACTGCATTAAGGATTAAATAGGATTTTTGTGAGCAAGCCTCAGCACAACTATTTGTAATAACGACTATAAAGGAAGCTCAACTATTCAGGATGCGGTCTGCCTCAGCTTCTGTTCATAGAGGCTTAATTTATGTCTTTTCTGTGCCTTATGCCCTAGAGAAGGAAAGGGATTTCATTTAAAAGACTGTGTGCAAGCAAAAATAGTTTTTAATTTCCTGGTAAATTAACCTATAAGTATAATCATATCTTGGATTTCTCTTTCTCTCTTTCTCACACACACACACAGTAGACATTAAAGAAAGTTACATGAGTTGTTCTGGCTCTGGGATCATCATTATAAGTCTTAATAATATGGTTTTCAAAACATTTTTGTGTTGGCTCTGTAGCCAATCTTAACTGTAAAGATGATAAGCAGTTACTGCTATATTACAAATAAAACTTAACACCTGTCTCTGTCTAACCTGCTGCAGTTTATTATTATTGTTGTTGTTATAAGAAAAGGAAAAAGCAACCCTATAGGTATAACCCTTCACAGAAGAAAAATATCATGCTGGCAACTCATTATTTCAGGTTGTTATTATGTTAGATGATAGCTTCAAGGTATAAGGCACACTTCTACAATGATCACATTAAGGCAGAACCTCATTAATAATAGATGAGCTCTGATTATATCCATTCCTGATGTTAGTTTAATAACCTGTGGCATTTTTGCAACAAAAAATAATCATTTGAACCTTTTTTGCTTTTTTAAAAAAGTTATCCTTGCCATCTCTTGGTCCCAAGCTGTAGAAAACAGGCTGCTTTTGAATCAAGGAATAGTCTCTGATAGGAGTCTGTCTAGTGCCTTTTACTAGTAAGAATTGACATTTCAAAGAATAGTAAGAATAATAGACTGAATTTCTGGCCTTTTAGAGACATAGGGAGAAAGGACTTGATCATTTTTCATTGTTGTGTGTCATGATTTGAGTTTTTTAATAGAACACATCAGCTTCTGCATTTACACCAGGCTCAAATGCCTTGTATTTCCTACCAGCACATTTGATCCAGTACAGCTATGATCTGGAAGGCTTGAACAGATATTCTGTATAAAGTACCTAGCTTGTTATTTGACATTATCAGAAACTTTATTGTTGTTTTTCCCAGTTTTTGTTCAGTTCATCATCTCTTACACATAAAAG
This sequence comes from Bos taurus, assembly GCF_002263795.3. Lineage (NCBI taxonomy): Eukaryota > Metazoa > Chordata > Mammalia > Artiodactyla > Bovidae > Bos > Bos taurus. Next base: position 17,464,864 of record NC_037335.1, on the reverse strand, counting down.
CCTCATGCGTTGGGCTTAATAACGGCCTCTCATGAAAAGATCTCCATATACAGCAAAAAGAACTTTGCAGAGATGAATAAGAATCTTGAGATGGGAGATTGTGCTGGATTATTCAGTTATATCTGTAATTACAAGGGTCCTTACAGGATGTGCCTTGAAAGTGAAGGAAGGATTTACTTCACTTAGTATGGTAATCTCTAGGTCCATCCATGTGGCTGTAAATGGCATTGGTTCATTCTTTTTTATGAAGGAGTAAAGAACCCAGCTGCCAATGCAGGAGACATAAGAGATGCGGATTTGATATCTGGGTCAGGAAGATCCCTGGAGGGGGGCATGCCACCTACTCCAGTATTCTTGCCTGGAGAATCCCATGGACAGAGGAGCCTGGCAGGCTACAATCTATAGGATCATAAAGAGTTGGACACAACCGAAGCAACTTAGCACACATACACGCAATATTTCATTATATATATAGCAGACAAAGACAAATGTCATATCACTTATATGTGGAATCTAAAAAAAAATGATACAAGTGTAGTAGAGTCACAGACTTTGAAAACAAACTTATGATTAGCAAAGGGAAAGGTGAGGGAAGGGATAAATTAGGAGTTGGGAATTAACATATACATTCCTCAATGGCTCAAGAAGTAAAGAATCTGCCTGCAATGCAGGAGAAATAGGAGACACAAATTCAATCCCTGGTTCAGGAAGATCCCTGGAGACAAAGAAATGGCAACCCACTTCAGTATTCTTACCTGGAAAATCTCATGGACGGAGAAGCCTGGCAAGCTACAGTCGGTAGGGTCACAAAGGGTCGGACACAACTGAGCAACTGAGTATGCATGCATATATAAATAGATAGTCAACAAGGACCTACTGTACAGCCCAGGGAACTCTACTCAATATTCTCTAATGACCTATATGGGAAATGAATCTGAAAAAGAATGGATTCATAATATATGTATAACTGAATCACTTTGCTGTATACCTGAAACTAACACAATACTGTAAATCAACTCTAATACAAATTAAAGATTAAATTAAAAAATAGAATAAGTAAAAAAAAAAAAAAAAAAAACTTTATTACTTAAAAAAAAAAGTGAAAGGAGGAGCCACAAAGCAAGGAATTTGGGCAGGCACCAGAAGCTGAGAAAGGCAAAGAAACGAATTCCACCTTCACAGCCCTAAAAGAGCCAGCCCTGCCCACATCCCGATTTCAGACCCATAAGATTCACTGCAGATTCCTGACTTCCAAAACTGCAAGAGAATACATTTGTGTTGTTTAAGCCACTAAGTATGCAGTAATTTGTTACAGTAGCAATTGGAAAGTAATACACACCACATCTGCTTTCCTTTCAAAAGAACAAGAGAGAAGGGTAGATTTCAAGGAGCAGAGGAAAAGGAAATAGGGATTCAATAGATATTATTATAATCCCTGTGATCTTGAACAAAAGAAGATGTGCTTTAGTAAATCATAATTTTCCTATTGAAATATAATGGACTGGGAGGGGAGTTTGGGAGAGAATAGATACATGTATAAGTAGGAATAAGTCCCTTCAGCTGTGCACCTGAAACTATCACAATGTTGTTTGTTAATCAGCTCTACTCTGATATAAACAAAAAGTTAAGAAAAAAAAGAATACTGATTTGTGACACAGGGAACTCTGTTCAATATTCTGCGATAAGTCATAATGAAAAAGTATATATATACACACACACACATGAATCGCTTTTTATACAGGAGAAAATAACACAACATTGTAAATCAAACAAACTTAAATAAAATACATTTTTAAAAAAAAGAAAGAAAATGCTTGCCTATATAGAAAGTTGAAAGGTTCAGGACAAAGAAAGAAAAATAAACAGCCGTTTCGAATATTCTATTTTTTCCTCCTAGTCTCTTTTGTACATGTATTTTTATATACCTGAGCTTATACTATCAGGGTATTGGAAATAACCGTGGAAAACAGGTCTTTGTTGCCCATTTTTGTAGATAAGGAAACTGAGGACCAGAGACATGAAAGTCATTTTGCCCAGTCATTCTGCTCATGAAGAACAGAGCCTGGATTACAACCCAGATCTCTCTTAACAGCAAACAAAGTTAGGAGATGGAGATAAAACTATGGAGGGTAAGGTCCATCCATTTTGACAGAGGCTAAATTCCACTCTTACTCAAGGAAGTCCCAAGTTTCCTGAAAGTTTGAGAATGAGGTGCTGATGTGACTCTCCAGTAGCATCATCTCCCTTTATCCTAAACTGACTCTCCTAACAGGCTAATGAGACCAGGAAGACATTAGGTAGTTGTAATTGATATTGAGAATGAGATGCATAAATTAAAATCCCCTATCAAACCAGCATCTAAACTGCTCTATCCATAGAGCTGAAGGGAGATTTTTTTTTAAAGTTTTGCATCTTGGAATCCTCCAGAAAAAAAAGGCTTTCACATCCATAGATTCTGTTCATTGTGCTATCAATAACTACACGACTCTATTTTCTTCCACTTACGTGTATTTGCTTTGTCTTTTCAAAGAAAACTTAGAAAAGGAGAAAGAAAATGAAGAAAGGGAGGGAAGCAGAGGAAGGAGGGGAGGGAGGAAGGAAAAGAGACAGACAAAGAAAGTCAAGCTCTTTGCAATGTGAAAAGCTGATTAACATGTTCTCACAATTTTACATTTTGGTTGCATCCATAGGCTCATTTTAAAAAAATTATTATTCACTAAACATTTCTGTTTGTGTCAAACAATTGGGAATTGCTTGCATTGAACAGTTTAATGTCTCATGCAGTCAGTGATGTAGAGAAATTAATGTAAATGAAAATAAATTGGGTATTATGCCCAGTAGGAAAGCACCTCAGCCTGTATCCCTCATCTAATTCACTGCCTGAGCCAGGGTGCAGAACCTCTAAAGCAGTGTAATTTCCTCATTCGAAAGGTGCAAAATACAGCCTCCACTAATGGTCAATTTGAAAGATGTTTCATCTGGGGAGAGTGTCTACACCTCAGGAAGTACTGGGGAAACTGCTGTCCTCTATATGGGTTCTGGCTGGGACATTCATCCTGAAGGCAATTTGAAGAAAGAGACAATAGGCAATAAAGCTAAATCATTCCAGAGACATCAGAGGGCTGTCCTCCGCACCTGGGCGGTGGAGCTGGGCTGCAGCCCAGGCTTTTCTATCTACTCAGAGTACAATTCCCCCTCCTTCAAGGTCAATCCCCCTCATAAAGGGGAAAGGGCAATGGGATTGGAACTGAGATGAGATCTCCGACCCCCTTTGCACAGGAAGTCTGCAGCCACTGTGCTGCTCACATTTCTGTCTTTATACATGTACCTATTCTTCCTATACCGGGGGCCTGACTGCTCCAGGTCATCTGACTACCTGGTTACTATGCATGAGGATTCACTGTTGCTTACGTTAGGACCCAAGAAGATGACGATGGTGGTGATGATGACATTATGACAAGGACAGAAGCTAGACTTGGTTTATCACTTACCATGCACCAGTTTAAAAGCCATATATATATATTTTTTCTTATTTAATACTCCAATCATTCCTAGGAGGCAGGCACTATCGCCATCGCCACCCTCTACATGAAGAAGCTGAGACAGAGAGGCTAAATAACTTACCTGACACAGCAGCAGCTGGTAAGCGGAGGAACTAGAAACCTAGCTGGCTGTCTCCAGTCTTCAGCCAGTAACTCTTCTGCCTCTTTTCCATTTATAGTTGTTAACCCTCACAGCAACCCCTAGGACAGATAACGTTATCTGTGGTTTACAGATGAGGAAACTTGGCTCCGCCCAACTCACTCAGCTTCTCACATTTATTTATAATTCCATAGGGCACTGGTTTGCAAACATTTTTCTTCTGCTGAAGTCTTCCAAGAAGGGGAAATGTATCGGAGGCTCAAAGCCAAACAAAATTTTTCAGTTTGGAGTGAGCAGTCACTCTTCACATTCCCACTTGCAGCAGGGGAACAAAATCATCTTTGTTCCTTACATACTACTTATCATAATTCCCAATCATCTGATATCATTGTCTGATACTTATTCTTTGTCTATCCACATAACTAGTCTGTAAGTTCTATGAGGTCAGGAACTTAGTATAGCTTACTCATCTAGCAATGCTCTAGACATAAAGTAAGCTATCAGCAGCTATTTGTTGAAATGTGCAAGTTACTAATACTTTTCCCTTAATGCCATTATGGAGCAAATCAAGATATAACAGAACTTCCAAAAACTAGAGAGTGGAGGGAAATGTTAAATGAGGTTCTCAATTGATTGAGATTTTAGTTCACTTCTATTGCTATAAATCACTTTGCAGGGCATGATTGCCACTGAGGGCTTCCTGGGTGGCTCAGATGGTAAAGGTGAAGAATGCACCTGCCAATGCAGGAGACATAGGTTCGATCACTGAGTCAGGAAGATCCCCTGGAGAAGTGAATGGCCTCCCACTCCAGTATTCTTACCTGGAGAATTCCATGGACAGAGAAGCCTGGTGGGCTGCAGTCCATGGGGTTGCAAAATTCAGACACGATTGAGCACACATGCATGCGTGCTGCCACTGTGGGGAAGGAACGGTGACTTAGGCCATAGACACGGGCTCCAGCCACTCAGCACAATGGTGCAGAAGGGATGAGAGGATAAACCCAACAAGCGTCTTGGGAGATCAGCAACCACACTGATGCACAGAGAGGCTATCTTCTTTAATTCTGAAAAGTGTTCCAGAGCATACTGGTAAATTCCCAAGAGAAACTGAAGTAGCATTTTCTGAAACATGTCGATGTTTCAAAGGTTTATATCAGGAAGGTCTGCTAAAAAAATTAAAGAAATCATGAAAGTAATGTCAGTAAATTTGGCTGGATCAAGTAAATACATAAAGTAGTCACAAATAAGGGAGAAGGCAATGGCACCCCACTCTAGTACTCTTGCCTGGAAAATCCCATGGATGGAGGAGCCTGGAAGGCTGCAGTCCATGGGGGTCGCTGAGGGTCGGACACGACTGAGCGACTTTACTTTCACTTTTCACTTTCATGCATTGGAGAAGGAAATGGCAAACCACTCCAGTGTTCTTGCCTGGGGAATCCCAGGGACGGGGGAGCCTGGTGGGCTGCCGTCTATGGGGTCACGCAGAGTCAGACATGACTTAAGTGACTTAGCATTTTAGCAAGTAGGACAAACACTATCAAAAGGTCACCCAAATTAACAGGAAAAACTCTCAGTAGACAATTCTGCAATGGGATTAAACACAGTTCTCTAGAGAATTCTAGTGAAACTAATTCTCCATTAAATGGCTAATAAATATAAAGCTGTTTAATTTCACTGGAAAGTAGAAGAATTGTGACTTTAAAAAAATCAGGCAATGCCAATTTTTGAAAGTTAGATTTACTGAAGTATAATTTACATATAGTAAAATTCATCCTTTTCAAGATTATAGTTCAGTGAGTTTTGACAAATATACACAGTCATGAAACCATGATCAAAATCAAATGACAGAACATCTACATCATCCCTAAAAACTTCCCTTGGACCCCTTTCCTGTCAACCCCTTCCCTTATCTTCAGACACTGATCTAATTTTTTCCTTATAGTTCTTTGTTTTCATTTAATTTACATCATATAAATAGAATAATGAAGTTAAGTAGCCTTTAGAGCCTGGTTTAATGTCTTTTTTAGTCTGTCAAATCAGTAAAGATGTAACAGGTAATATTAATGTTCGTGAGTGTGCTCCAACATAGCTCAGTTTCGTTCAGCTCAGTCGCTCAGTCGTATCGGACTCTTTGAGACCCCGTGAATCGCAGCACGCCAGGCCTCCATGTCCATCACCAACTCCTGGAGTTCGCTCAGACTCACGTCCATCGAGTCAGTGATGCCACCCAGCCATCTCATCCTCTGTCGTGTCGGACACGACTGAGCGACTGAAACTGAATAGCATTAAGATATACAGTGGGATTTACCCAATCCTAGGAATTTCCTTGCCAAAGGTTCTGAATAGTGACTGGCTAACTTCTATCAAAGCACCTAAAGAATGAACAAGGGATAAGGGCAAATACTATGTGATTTCACTTGTATGAGGTGCCTAGAGTTAGTCAAATTCAAAGATATACAAAGTAGAATCATGGTTTCCAAGGGCTGCAAGTGTGGTGGGGGTGATGTGGAATTACTTCATTCTTTAATGGGTAAAGAATTTCAGTTTTGCATGATGAAGAGAATTCTGGAGATGGATGATGGTAATGGTTGTACAGTATAAATATACTTAATACCCTGGAACTGCACACTCAAAAATAGTAAAAATGAAAAGTTTTATGTTATGTGTATTTTACCATAATTTTTAAAAGGGAATGAAATGATCTAATAGGTGAGTTATGGTCATATCTTATAGGCCTTGGAGTTGAATTTCAGTATCTTCTCTTTTGAGTGTTAAGTGCTTGTGTTTAAATCAACTTACAAAAAAAAAGAATTATTATTCTGTTGCAAATGATCTAGTGTCAGACACCACAGTGACATACAGATGAAACTGTCAACATTTGGGCTCAAGAAGCAACTAGTGTCCCACCATCACGTGGCTTAAGCTGTCTCTCCTGCGTAAGTGGACACAACTGGAGACAATTTAAACTGCACTCCCAGAGAGAGAAAACCCCTGATACCCAGCCACCTCACACATTTACAGCTGGGAGGTGACCGAGATCACCCAGCCTCGTTGCTCTGAACACGAGGCACAACCTTGCCAGTGTGAAAAAACATTCTTTTCTCTACGTGCATCCTCTGGGAAGTTTGCAATTCAGCATTGGCGCTAACCAGTACAACTTCTGGCTCTCTCTGCCAGGCCAGCTCATTACTGGACCACCTGAGAGAAAGTTGCTGGAGGCATCCAGAGAGAAACTGGCTTGTCTCTCCTCATCATCTTACAGCCAAGTGCTTAGAGGGAGCTTCACTGTGGTCCCCAAGTTCTAACTGAAAACATTGATTGTGTTTCAAAAAAAAATCAGTAGGACAGAGGAAAGAATTTCATTGGTAGCTAAAGTAGCATGTCCAGGGGCTGGAAAAAGCACTGGTGGAGTTAGGGCTAGTAAAGGATGAAGGAAGGAGTGTGCACACCCGATAAAGTTTTTAAGCCACACAGAACTGCAGCTGGGCTTTGGTTATCTTTGCATGGGTAACAGTGTGGCATACAGCTCTTGATTACATTTTCTTTGATTTCTTTATGCCATGCGATCCCTGTATATCTTATAATTGAACTCTAAAAACTCCACGCAGACACTCTGCCAAGTATACAAGAGCAGCCATAGATAAGCCCTACAAAAACTCTATCTAACATTGATGACTAAGAGAAAAGTATTTCACTGACTTCTTAAGAATCCTCATAGAATTAAGGCTCCTTATAGAATTAATGTAATCATCTGGTGGTGGATTAGCATTTTCTAAATAAAGGAGCAAGTCCCCGCAGGGATGCAAGACGTGAGGTAGTGATGAATTAGTGTTTCATTTAGGCTTTGCAGTGAGTGAGAAGCTTAACATACCTGTTCTTAGTGTGCTTGTGCATTATTATTGTGATATGGTAACAGTGTTTTGAGAATTATTAATTGCAGGATATTGTGGGAACCTATGTATACCAGCTCCTCTAGTCCTTAAAACATTATCAGGTCAGTATCACTCCTAGTTCATAAATGAAGAAATCAAACTCAACATGTTTAATAACTTGTCCAGGATCACATTGTTAAGAAATACCAGATCTGTGACTCAAACTCACATTTCTCTGACCCAGAAAACTCAGTGTTAATCATCATGGTTCAGCAAGCCTATGTCTTTGTTGGATTGATGAAGTCTTGAGGGGCATGCCACTCTTTGACTACTTCTCTCAAGAGGCGTGTAGACAAAGCTGGATGCTGGGAATGTATAAATTTTATCCTTCAGGCAGAACAGATGCCCAAACTTGAAGTTCCGTAACATCCACTGACCACGACAGGCTGTCTCATCAGAAGAGGAAATGGAAACTTCACTAAGAAGTGAGTTCCCCTGTTTTCAACCTTGGCTTTTGAAGCCTTCTTCAAAGGACTATTGTTTGAATTGCATCAGCTTTAAGCAGGGATTAGCATATCTGGGTTCAAATTCAAATTCCACCACTGGTTAACTTGGCCAAGTTGCATAATTCCCTGAGTCCCGGTTTTCTTATATACAAAATGGATATCACACTGATGTAAAAGTTAAGCTCCTTTCTAACATTTGCCACTTAAATAAGCATGTCTGTATGGTTTCAGTTTTTATTTCTCTAATCACTAATTTCTCTAAGAACTATATCTTCTTTGGCAAATCGTCTGTCAAAAGTTTTTACACATTTTTTTAAAACTTGGGTTGTTAGTTGTCTTAGCATTAATTCTTCAGAATTTTTTTTTTTAAATAAATTCTGGATACTTACCAAGAGTAGGTGAGAACACAGAACATCTGGAACTCTCATGCATTGCTGGTAAGAATGCAAAATGGTAGAACCACTTTGGAAAACTGCTGGGCAATTTCTAGAAAAGTTAAATATGTACCTACAATATGACTCAGCCTTACCACAAAGAGGGTTTTACCCAAGAGAAATGAAAATGTGTGTCCAGTGATTTGTGTGTGAGTTTTCATAGCACCCTTATTGCTAACAGGCCCAAACTAAAAACAGCCCAAATGTCCATAAGCAAGTAAATGGATAAACAAACTGTGGCATAGCCATACGATGGAACATCATCAAAAAGGAAAGAAGTACTGATACCTGCTTACAATATGCCAAAGCTCAAAACAATTATGCTGAGTGAAAGAAATCAGACAAGAAAGAGTATGTGTTGCATGATCCTGTGCATGCTAAGTCACTTCAGTCGTGTCCAACTCTGCAGCTCTAAGGACCATAGCCTGCCAGGCTCCTCTGTCCATGTGATTTTCCAGGCAAGAATACTGGAGTGGATTGCCATTTCCTTCTCCAGGGGATCTTCCAGACCTGTGTTTCTTATGTATCCTGCATTAGTAGGCATGTTCTTGACCACTAGCACCACCTGGGAAGCCCTATATGATCCCACATAAAGGATCTACATATTGCAATTCTACAAAGTGCAAATTAATCTATAGTGACTGAGGCAAATCAGTGGTTGCCTTGGGCCAGGTAAAAAGCATGGGGGTGGGGGTTGGAGGGAAGGAACACAAAGAAAAAAGGAAATGTTCAAGGATGATGGATATATTCATTATTTTCCTCATGGTGATAGTTTCCTTGATAGATAAAATGTATCAATTTGTGCTCTCTAAATATGTGTAGTTTCAGATCAGATCAGATCAGTCGCTCAGTCGTGTCCGACTCTTTGCGACCCCATGAATCGCAGCACGCCAGGCCTCCCTGTCCATCACCAACTCCCGGAGTTACTAGTCCCTTATCCTAGGAATTGCCCCTGGTACAGAGGAGGAGCCCTCTGTAGTCATACCTGGACCACGTGACCCTGCCTTCCTGGCCAGAGTTTGTACATCCGATGGCAGGTCACTAAAGATGAGAATTACAGACATCAGTATTCTAGAAAAAAGATCCATAATTTCCTGCTTCTTAGGTCTCTGACATTGTCTGGCTCCAACCCATCCCAAGATAGATTGTCTTAACTTCAGATTTCAGAACCTGAGTGTCCTGTCAATAAATTCCTTCTATGGTAACAGGTGTATGTTATCTTCCACCCTCGGAAAGAAATGAATTTGACACTTAACTCATTGCACTGATATTTCTTGGACTTCCCTAGTGGCTCAGATGGTAAAGAATCTGCCTGCAATGCAGGAGACCCAGGTTCAATTCCTTGGCCACAAAGATCCCCTAGAGAAGGGAATGACTACTGACTCCAGAATTCTTGCCTGGAGACTTCCATGGACAGAGGAGCCTAGCAGACTACAGTCCATGGGCTCACAAAGAGTCGGACACAAGTGAGTGACTAACACTTCCACTAATATTTCTTACGCTTTCTATCACAAATGGCCACATCTCTATTTTAAAAACAGAGCATTCAGCTGGCTCTGTGAGTGCTTCTGGAGAAGGCAATGGCACCTCATTCCAGTACTCTTCCTGGAAAATCCCATGGATGGAGGAGCCTGGTAGGCTACAGTCCATGGGGTTGTGAAGAGTCAGACACAACTGAGTGACTTCACTTTCACTTTTCGCTTTCATGCATTGGAGAAGGAAATGGCAACCCAGTCCAGTGTTCTTACCTGGAGAATCCCAGGGACGGGGGAGCCTGGTGGGCTGCCGTCTATGGGGTCGCACAGAGTCGGACACGACTGAAGTGACTTAGCAGCAGCAGCAGTGAGTGCTTCATCCATCCCTTCATTTAACACACTTTGGCACAAGTGATGGCATGCTGTAGGCCAGGCACCGTGGCAGACATTTTCATATCTGAATCAAATCCTACAACTGCCTATGCAGCCATCTGATGCTCGCAGTTGAGAAAGCTCAGGTTCAGAGCAGTTCACTTACTTGCTTAAAGTAGGAGTCCCTAATAGGGATTGAGTCCTACATACTAGGATTTGAGCCCAGTCCTGACTAGCTTCAGCACCACACTTTTTCATTATCCATGCTCTGTTCCCTGGCAGTAGTAAGACCCAACATGAACTGAGCTCGAAGTGACTAGACAAGCCACTGTAGTGGGCGGCTTCAGGAGCCGGGGATCCCAAAATGTTTCCTGGATGCTCTCAAGGCCAACAACAGCCATCTCAGGAGTTTGTCCGTACAAGACTTAGTGTCCTGGGAAGAGAGAAATTATCTGTTCTTGAGGGCAAGGACAACCAGAGGATCTTTTTCCCCAGTGTTGATGTCTGTTGCTTTGTAATGAATCTGACTCCTCAATGACAAACAAGTAGCAAAATCCTAAAAATAAAAACGGTTAACCATAAGAACAGGAAATGCCCAACCAATGCCACTCTTGGCCACAAATCAAAGATAATGGGGCTGTAATAGTCTTCCTGTGAACTCACTGGTACTCTGATCACTTATGAAAAGCTGAGGATTGAAGCTGCATTTTTACATGGTTTCTGGAAATACCTCTAAGAATTTCAGTGACACAGGCTTGGGTTAAAGCCAGAGACCTCATGATACTTTCTTTTCCTCAGGGAAGTAAGTCTACTAGAGCAGAGGGAGATTTCATCTTCAACTTAGAGATCTCAGTTCTTGAATTTAAAAATATAATAAAAGGGGAAATTCCACAGATTTTCACTTTATGTATTCTTTCTCATAATCAGCCTGCAGAAATACAAAAACTGCCTAGAACTCAAGTGCACTGGAAATCATCACAGTGTCATTTGTAAGAGGAAAAGTGGAAGCAAGCGTTTAATCATCTGGTAATGATATAATGTTACATCCCAACTTTATTCTATTTAAAAAAAATTTTAATAATTTGGTAATGTTAACAAACTATACCCATATAATGGGTTTCTTAGGTGGTATTAGTGGTAAAGAATCCGCATGCCAATGCAGGACACGGGAGACGCGGTTTTGATCCCTGGGTCAGAAAGATCCCCTGGAGTAGGAAGTGACAACCCACTCTACTATTCTTTCCTGCAGAATCCCATGGACAGAGGAGCCCGGTGGGCTACAGTCCATGGGGCCTCTAAGAGTCAGACATGACTAAGCAACTGTGCAGACATTCATGTGATAAAAACTACATACACATCAAACATATTTCAAATACTAATTTAATAATATAGACTAATCTTTATGATTTGTTAAATGGTAAAAATAGGGTACCAAAATAGGTATGAAACTGATCCTAAAATGTATGTGGTATGTGTTAGGCATGTGTGTCAGGAAAAGGATGTATCAAAATATTAACAGCAGTGATATCTGAATATGGGTAAAATACTTTCCCTCTTACTTTTATATCTTACCCATTATTAAAATACATTACACTAAATGAAATATGGTATCTCAGCAGACTGGATCCTGGAACATAAAAGGGATACAAATGGAAAAAACATGGAATCTGAATAAAGTCTGTTGCTTACTTCATAAATAGTAAGATATCAAAAGTGGTACCAATTAAAAAATCACATTGTTGTATCTTTATTACTTGTGAGAGGTGTAGCAAGTCATTCGTTATTATTTTAACTCCAAAATTATCACTGGTTTATCTTTTGCTCCTTAACAACTTTAGAGCAGATTCAAGATAATCCTTCTAATAGCCTTATATTCACACTCAGTCACTCCCAATATGGTTTCTTAAGTGGAGAAGAAAGACGTGCACGAACAGTCAGGGCTCTGGAAACTACACACAACTGGGTGTGTCCACATCACATGCGTCAACAGCAACAGCCTGTGCACACCTGCACACAGAGGGAAGGTGACAACCACTGACACGAAGACTTGGCAACTGCTGTGTGCTGTGCTGTGCTGTGCTCAATCGTGTCCAACTCTTTGTGGCTGCATGGACTGTAGCCCACCAGGATCCTCTGTCCATAGGATTATTCCAGCAAGAGTACTGGAGTCAGCTGCAATTCCCTTCTCCAGGGAAATCTTCCTGACCCAGGGATAGAACCAGAGTCTCTCAAGTCTCCTGCATTGTCAGGTGGGTTCTTTACCACTGAGCCACCTGGGAAACCCTAGCAACAGCTATGTGTTCTGAATTCAGAGCCCAAGAATATGTTTAAATATTTAACCAGACATAGGATGTTGACTTGAAAGGTATATGCAACTTGACATCTGTAAAGCTATCTCTTGGGCTTATGGTCACAATCATTTAAAACAATGCTTTTCAAAATTTCTTTTAAAATTATGAAATGCTTTTTGAAAAGCAACCTTATATTTTATTTGTACAAAAATTCTTCCTGAGTGCCTACTGTGTGCCAGGAAGCACTGTACCACTGTAATTAATAAAATAGATGAGATCCCTACACACAAGAAATTAACTGTGGAGACAAACAAAAAGTCAGGCAAACACTAAATAAAGAATTATAAAGGGTACAAAGTATCATGAAATAAATGAACAGGCCCAAGATGAGTGGGGACCCACTTTGGTAGAAAGCTCAGGGAAAGATTCTCTGAGGCAGTTACATTGAAGGTGAGACCTTAAGAATTGGAAGAAGACAGCCATACAAAGAACATAGTCACTAAATCATGTTCAACTCATAGCAACCCCATGGTAGCTAAGCCCGCCAGGCTCTTCTGTTATTGGGATTTCACAGACAAGAATACTGGAGTAGGTTGCCATTTTCTTTTCCAGGGAATCCTCCCAACCCAGGGATCAAACCCACTTCTCCTGCATCGGCAGGCAGATTCTTTATCACTAAGCCAACAGGGAAGTCCAAACAAAGAGATGGTACATGAGAAAAACAAAGGCTGGAAAATAAAAATGTGTACTTATGCCAACTTGCCAACCCGTGTGATTTCTCTCTAGTGATGCTTAACAGCCCAGATACAGGATACAGAAGGCATATTTTGAATTGAGGCAGAATTGGGAATTGCCAGTGAGTGTCCTAAAAGGTCTAAAAGGTGACAGAAACTGAGGAGAAATATGCAAATCTTAACATTCTGTAAGCAATCAGACCGATTCAATATTTACCTATGCAGAATCTTTTTTAACGCTTCTATGCCATCCTTCTCAGAGATCTGAATGTTTCTGGTTCATCATAGCGACACAGAGGCACTCAGAACTGTCGAGCAGATTTCACCAAAACCCGGAGGTGTCTGGAATAAAAGTGAAAGTTCACGTCGTCAAGTTTATATCATTTCTTAGAAGACAGCCGTCTTCTATATATCAACAAACGGAGCCTAAGGCAGCACTTTCTTCACTACTTTTCTGTGATTCCGTCCCCCAACTAAAGGAATATTGCAGAGTCTGTGATAACTTGGCATGTCTCGCATATGATCCACCATTAACATAAATCAAGGTTTCGTGTTTGTAATTTATGTTTCAGCACTTAGAGAATACCTTGCTAGTTATTTTAAATAGATAAATCAAATCAAAATTTTGTTAATAAAATATTAGAAATGTCATAAGACCTCTGATTTATTGAAAGATGTCTAACATTTCTTGATCTCCATTTATTTCAAGGTTCAGGAAGAAAAATGGTTAGCTGGATCATTCTGCTCTTATTTTTATTCCTTCATTTAGGAGATTACATCTCAGCTCCAAAACCATTTTTAATAATAAGATATGCAATTTTTAACTGTTGATAATTTTTAAAGAATAAACACGATTAAGATTAATTCATGCTGTCTCAGATATACTCAAATAATGGATTAGTCTGTATAGCATATTTGATTCATGTCTGATAGTTAAGATTCTTTTCATTTTAGCTTCATCCATATAAACAGACATTTACTCCTTAATTTGCTTAAAAGTCAAAACTACTTATGCAATAGAAGGAAATGAATGTAGACCAATCATTGCTAGGTAACACATACAGGGAATGCCTAGGATATGGCAAATTAACACTATAAAACAGAAAGCAAATGGTGTCCATGGATTGCAGAAAGATCCTTTTCAAATGTAGAGTGTCAGGAGATAAGAATTAAATATATCTTTAAAAAAGTAAAGAGAGCAGCAGAAAATTTTTGGAGGTGATGGTAGGTTTAAGGCACAGATCATAGTGATGGTTTCACAAGTATATACTCATTTCCAGACTCATCAAGTTATATACATTAAATGTGTATAGCTTCTTGTATGTCAATACCTCAATAGTGGTTTGAAGAGCAAACAAAATAATTAAATAAATGGAAGACACTTAAAGGAAAAGACAAAATTCAGATAAGTACAGAGAGGAGGAATGGAAGGAATACTTTCCTTTTCTAGCAAAGAATTAAATTCACACCAGGTCTCAAGTCCAAAACTGACTCTCCATTTTAGGTGTGGCCTTATTTATATTTTCCCTCTGGGAGCCTCAGGGGTGAAAGATTGGTCATTGACTTTGGAAATGATTAACAATATTCTTAATTTGCTACTTGACTCATTTTTGTCCTCCCTGCATTGGTGAACATATATATTTTAGATGCTTATGAGCATTCAAGGAAAACAGCATGATGGAGTTGGTCACTGATTTTACAGTTTTAGAGTGGTCACAAAAGGATTCGTAGCTGGCATCGTACTGGAAGAACTTAACAGTGATTTGTCTAGTATTTCCCAAATAATAATAAGTTACAATGTTGAACATCAAAGTAACATTTAGTGTAAAAATGAGAAATAATTCATAATAGAAAGGCTTAAAAATGCAAAAGAAAGGTAATAGTTCTTAAGGTCATTCCTACTCCAGTGTTGACTAAACAAAGCATCATGACTGGGGGGAAAACTTAACTAGGTTCACAACTAAGTAGCCAGGTGATCTAAGAGAAAGTCAAGAGCTTCACTTACAAGGAAAGAGAAAGAACCGGTAGGATTTCTTAGGTTCTCCTTTAGCTATAAAGTTCTAAGGTTGATCCTTAGCCATGATACTGTTGCCTTCCACTGAGTACAGAATCTTATACATTAGTTCCTGACTTTTGAGTATACTTAACTGATTACTGGCTGCTGCTGTTCAATCGCTCAGTCGTGTCCGACTCTTTGCGACCCCATGGACTGCAGCACACTAGGCTCCTCTGTCCATGGGATTCTCCAGGAAAGAATACTGGAGTAGGTTGCATTCCCTTCTCCAGAGGATCTTCCTGACCCGGGGATCAAACCTGGGTCTCCCGCATTGCAGGCAGATTTTTTATCGGTTGAGCCACCAGGGAAGCCCAATTATTGGCTAGCCTTGTAAAATACTATACCTACTAGATTAGGTCTTGCTACTCTTAGAAATACTAGGTCATAATATTGAAAGAAACTTTTTTAAAGATCTTTTTTAATGTGGACCACTTTTAAAGTCTTTTTTTCAATTTGTTACAATATTGTTTCTGTTTTCTGTTTTGGTTTTTTGGCTGTGAGGCATGTGGGATCCTAACTCTCCTGCATTGGAAGGCGAAGTCTTAACCACTGGATTGCCAGGGAAGTCCCTGAAAGAGATCTTTTAAATTAGTTATTTGTATAAGCTACAGCCTGAAGCAACATCCTCCTTTCAATTTCATTTCTATTCCTTACATGACTTATTCAAAACCAAAAGAAGTCAGACACTGGTCTTTCGTCTCATTTATGGGAGTTCAGTATTCAATTGCACACACATTATTCATATTCACACAACGTCCTGCACATATATTATCTATATACTTGCTGCACACACGTTATAGGATTATCAAAAGAGTAATAAGAGTCATATGATCAAAGAACAAATGAGGCAAATAGTTCAGTTTGCCCCAGTGGCAATTAAAAAAAACCTCTAAATATCAGAAGGCTTAAATACGAAAAAGAAAAAACTGCTTACTATGGCCAAAGATGCATACCTGGGGACAATTATGAAAAAAACAGAAGAGTAACGAGGATTCTCGGTAACACGTAATACACACAAAAACCATTTCTTAAGATACATAAAGAGGAAAAATGTTTAACACTTTAAGTTTAAACTGGGAAAAGACCAAGTTGCTGAATATAATTTAAACAGAGATATATAGGATGAGACAATCTAATGTTGAGTCTTTTGATTTTTTTTTCCATTTTCAGAGTTGCAATTTCTGACTCCTTCCAGTGAGGTTGCCAATACCAGCCAATGGTAATAAAGAAAACAAATGAGCACCCAGAAGCTGAAAGAATGAGGAAAGTTATAGTTCAAAGTTAAAATACAAAGTCGCCATTCCGTAACCTGTCCTATAAGATAAAGACAATTCAGATACTTGAATTTAGTCCCCAAAGAAAAGTCACCCTGTTAAATAAAATGCTTCACAGTCCTCCTCTCTCTGAAGCTATTGTCATGAGCTTTCCCACCCCTGTTCCCATTAACACTGGCACACATGTGAAAAATGTAACAGCACTTGAACCTCGCCGTTTCAGTTGCGGGTAATCCAGCAGAGAAGGCTGCAGTGGGAACGCGTGTCTTCTTGCCCAGGAATGCTGGGTTTCACCTGTGGAGTATGAGTGTGCACAGTGTGAAGATGAAGTGGGTTGGAACAGTCAGGCAAACCGGGATGTTTAAGATCTGACTTTGCCTCGTGACCTGAAGGGAAAGTCACATACGTGCTGTGGGTTGCTGGGACCAGAGAGGAAGGAGAATTGCTTTTCTTCTCCCAATTCCTGGACATCTCTTTGCTTTGTTTTGTGGGACAGTAGGTATCACGTGGCCCTGAAGAGCTGCCTCAAAGCCCACATCTAAACTACTATTGCGAGATAGGGATGTGCCGCACTCCCCTGCTCTAGCCATGGTTTCCTCATTGCACCCAGGGATTCAGGATAATGGAACTAGACTCGTAAGAACTTACTACTTTATGATGACATTCAACATTCATACTCTAAAGGAAAGAAAATTTGTTTAAACCACCCAAGCTCAGAGTATAGAAGCAGAAAAACAGGTGTGTGTCTCAGGCCTTGTCTAACCTGCAAAGGCATCATTACGATGGCCTTGCCCAATCTCCTTGAACTTAACCTGTGAATGGAACATTCATTGTCAAACATTGAACCACCCTTTGTCATTTCTTAGTTGGATAGGTGCGTGCTCAGTCGTGTCTGACTCTGTGACCCCATGGACTGTAGCCCTCCAGGCTTGTCTGTCCATGGGATTTCCCAGGCCAGAAGACTGGAACAGGTGGCCATTGCCTTCTCCAGGGGATCTTCGCAACCCAGGGATCAAACTTGTGTCTCTTGCACTGCAGGCGGATTCTTCACCACTGAGCCATCTCTCAATTATTCCTCTTTCAAATCCAGGTTTTTCTTGGGCTTCTAACAACTTTCAAAACTATTTCAGGTAACTCCTAGTTTTCCACCAAGGTTGAAGGGGCTAAAATGAAATTAGTTAATGTTAACACTGGATCCAATACCCAGGGCAGAATAAGCTAAGGTTAGCAGGGCTCTAGTTCCCCGCATGTGACACAAAAGGTGCATTTCACTCCAACAAACTGCCTGTACAAGAGGCTTTCTAACAGAACGAGATAGAAAAGAAGCTTATGATCCGACAAAATGTTCTGAGAAGTATGCTGTTTGACCTCAAATTGAAAAGGACCTTATTTGCAAAGTAGTCTTTCTTAAAGACTGAGTCAGTCTTATTAGTCTTTCCTTTAGTCAACATCTAAATACCAGTTCAAATTGAAATTGACCTCAAATTGAAAAGGACCTTATTTGCAAAGTAGTCTTTCTTAAAGATTGAGTCAGTCTTATTAGTCTTTCCTTTAGTCAACATCTAAATACCAGTTCAAACCAGTATACTGTCAGCCCTCCAAATCTGCAGGCTCCCCATCTGTGGATTTTAGCAACCACTGATGGAAAATATTTGAAAAAACATTTTTTTTCCAGGTAATTCCAAGAAATAAAACTTAAATTTGCCATGGCTGGAAACTATTTATATAGCATTGACATTGCATTAGGTATGACAAGTAATCTAGAGAAAACTTATGTATGAAAAGTGTATGAGAGGGTATGCATAGGTTTATGCAAATACTGCAAAGAGATCCAACCAGTCCATTCTGAAGGAGATCAGCCCTGGGACTTCTTTGGAAGGAATGATGCTAAAGCTCAAACTCCAGTACTTTGGCCACCTCATGCGAAGAGTTGACTCATTGGAAAAGACTCTAATGCTGGGAGGGATTGGGGGCAGGAGGAGAAGGGGACGACAGAGGATGAGATGGCTGGATGGCATCACTGACTCGATGGACGTGAGTCTGAGTGAACTCCGGGAGATGGTGATGGACAGGGAAGCCTGGCGTGCTGCAATTCATGGAGTCGCAAAGAGTCGGACACGACTGAGCGACTGAACTGAACTGAACTGATGCCTTTTTATATAAGGGACTAGAACATTCATGGGTGCTGATATCTGTGGGGAGGGCTGGAACCAATAACTTTTGGATACCAAGAGACTTCGGTAGTAGAGAAACAAATTAAATGAACCATAAGAACATCTCAACCTCAGAATGTGGGACACTCTATACAACTTCTCATATGGTTTTTCCAATAAATTGATACCATTAAAAAAATATGTGTATACTATTTAGAATGAATAAAAATTTTAAAGATGTAATAACCAGTTTCAACTTGTAGACCATATTTGGCTCCTAATTTACACAAATCAAACATTAAAAGTCACTTGTGATAACCAGGGAAGTTTAAACTAGACTGAGTATTAGATGACATTAGGGAAAGTCTTTATCAGTTATAAATCTATCCTGAAGTATTTACAAGGGAAATGATAGGCTTACAAGTGAAATTTTCTTTAATGTTCTCAAGAAAAAAGTGGGGGAGTAGATTAAACAAGATGGGCAAAATGTTGATCACTGTTGAAGCTGGTGATTGGTAGATGCAGGTCCTTTCTGATCTCTTATGAATGTTTCACAATTTTCATGACAAAAAACGTTTTAAAAGCCAATGCATTATCACTGATCTAAAAAAGCACTTAAGTATCATTACAACATAATTTAGTGCAGTACAAAATGGAAATAATCTAAATGTTCTATAGGAGAAAAAAAAAAGTTTAATCTATGATAAACCAATCTGATGAAAATTAGGCAGCCATTAAGATGACAATACAGAAGCAAGCAACAAAGAAAATGGTTATGGAATTATTATTTTTAGAATAAGGACTACATCCACATTACAATCACAACTCTTTCAAATATGTGTGAATACAAACAAAGAATAGACAAGTGTAAAAGAAAAACAAAATATCAAGTTGATATGTCATAAAGTGATGAAATGTTTTTCTTTTTGGTGATATAATATTGTTTCTGAAACAAAAAACTGACACTAACAAAGAACAAAAAACCTGATATGGAGCTGCATATGCAGAAGTGTAACCTGAGGCAAAGGAGACAGCGCTGGCTTTGGAGTTAGACAATACGGACAATTATCTGAGAATCAGTTTTCTCATCTCTAAAACTAATATAAAATAACTGCCCTTTACTAAATCCCAGGTGGCGCCAGTGATAATGAATCCGCCTGCCAATGCAGGAGAAACAGGAGATGTGGGTTCAATCCCTGGGTCAGGAAGATCCCCTGGAGAAGGGCATCGCAACCCACTCCAGTATTCTTGCCTGGAGAATCCCATGGACAGAGGAGCCTGGCAGGGGTTATAGCCCAGGAGGTTGCAAAGAGGTGGACGTCATGTGAGCATGCATGCGCGCGCACACACACACACACACACACACCCCTTTCCTTTAAGGATGCTACAAGGATTAGAGATGTAAGGAAGTATCTACCATAACACCTGGCATGTAGTAAACATGCTGTAAACAATATTTACTACTATTGTTTAGTAAACATTCTGTAAATAATACTTACTACTATTGTCATAATAAAAATATGCCAGAGTTTTTGACATTTGGCGGAGAGGTCTGTAAACAAACAGGAGAAAGGGAGGGGGGCTGAGGATGCATGGCCACAGATTTTCATGGTGGCGTGGCTTTTACACAAAAAATGAAGACAGGGACTTGCCTGGCAGTACAGTGATTAACACTCTGCACTTCCACTACCAGGGGTGTGGCTTCAATCCCTGGTTGGAGAGCCAAGATCCTGCATGCCATGAGGTATGACCAAAAAAACCATTAAAAACAATTTCTTTTAATGAAGGTAAGGCAAAATTCAAGGAGGTTTTAAATTTTTATCTGAAAAAAATAATAATAAAATAAAATTTTATCTGGACCAGTTGGAGGTAAGGGTGAGCTGGAGAGGGGCCAAAGCTTGTCCAAGGGGCTAGTGTAATGAGGCAAAGGAGGCCATGAGAGGTAAAAAAAAGTCTACCCTACAGGAAGAACAGGAGAACCATGTAACACCACATTCAAACTACCCTGCAGCTTCTGGCAAAACTGTAGTTCCAGACGAAGGGGAAGGAAAGGAGGGAATGAAGAAAAAGTACCTAGAGGACCCCAAGTCTGAATAAGGTGCAAGAAATGTTTAACTGCCTCTAGATGGGGCTAGAGAAATGGGACTTCTTGGCACTAACAAGCAATCCCTAACTGTGATTATGATGATAGATTAGTGTTTCAGAGCTTAAATGGCCTGGAATTCTTAGAAAATTGCCTCATCCTATCTCTCCACTCTACAAGATGAGAAAATTACGTCCAGGAAAGAGAAGCCTCGGGAGACAATGGCAAGTCTCTGGCAAAGCCATGGCTAGGACGCTGGCTTATGAGCCTGAGACCAGAGCACTTGCTGTACCTCATCATGCCAGTCTCCAGGATGGTTTGTTGCATAACCTCACCAAGTCAATCTTTTTCCCATATTTATTAAACATACATAGCTTTCCATGTCTTCAACAAACAATAAAATACAAGCACTTATTCTCTTCATTAATATCCTACATGTCAAAAACTTCCTACTAACTTCAGATTATTTTGTTGCATGAAACCAAAGAGAATGTACTGAATGTTTGTTCAGCCAAATTTTCAGCAGCACCTACTAGGTAGCAGGCATATAAGAATGAATGGCACAGACCTTGTCGCCAAGGAGCTGACAATCCAGTGAAGAAGGCAAGCATGCGTGCATAGAAGCATAATCCTGCGGGGACAGGTTGCTATGCTCAATGTGCTGTGGAAACAAGGAAAGCGGAGGTCATTAGACCTGAGAAGGGAGAGAAGGAAGAGAAAACTTCACTGAAGGTGTTGCTGGAGGAGGCCCTGAGCACGAATGAATGAAGTCGAAAGGCAGGGACAAGAGACTTCCCTGGGGATCCAGTAGCTAAGACTCAACTCCAAGTGCAGGGGGCTTGGGTTCGATACCTGGTCGGAGAACTAGATTCCACATGCCTCGACTAAAGATCACACATGCTACAACTAAGACCCGGAGCTGCCAAATAAATAATTTTTTTAAAAAGGCAAGGACAAAGAAGGTGGCCTGGCACAGTACCTTTATGAAAGGGGATAAGGACCAAAACTGTGAAAATGACCAGAAAATACAGTAAGCGTATACATGAGTCAGAGTTGGGTGGGACTTGTAGTGAGAAAAATCAGTCAGGCAAACTGGCAGCAAAGTCAGGACCAAAGTAAAAGCCAAGCTCTTTTTAAGTTGCAAGGAAATATAAAAGAAAGGGAGAGAGAAGAACGTATTTCTTGTCTCTGAGCCCTAAGTATAATCAGGTAATTCAAAGTGAGTCACGGCCAGCTGAAGTATAAGAAGAATCCAAGAACAGATTTAATTCTGATCTTGGACAGATTTCAGCAGCTGCCACCAAACCTACATCTCAGGGTGTGAGTCCTTGGGTGTGCAGACAGATTTTGGCTTCCTGGCAAAAACTTCTTTATTCTCTTTTTTTCCTGAAATCTGGCCCCTTTTCTTCTGGCTTCCCTCCACCCTCACCTTTACTCTCCCCCTTGAGATCCATTGCGGTATTTAGAATAGAAATTCCAACTGAGAAATATTTGGTCTCTCCTCTGTGGACCTGTATGGCTTTCAGCAAATGATGCTTCAATACAATCCAGTGTTGACAGCCCTCAATAGGCAGACTCTCCTTCTCGAAAGAACAACATCAATGGGCATCAAATTATAGAGACATACGATTATAAGGGGGAACTTTTAATATAGCCTATAATCCAAAGTCTACTCCAAGGAAAATTTTATGAGAGTTGCAAAATACAGTGCAAGCCACACAGGAAGGTGAAGCAAAGGTTCCTGGGGAAATGGACCACTTAGAAGCAAAAAAGAGCAGAAAACCAACACTGCTAAAGGCGTACTTCCTTTGCGCTGGCACCACCACGGGCACTTTACACTTATTATTTAATAACCTATTTTAAAATACACTTATTATAGGAGGAAGGAAACAAAAGACGCTTCTTTTCTTGTTTCATTCAATTTTATTCTTTCAAGTATCTCTCAATAGTTTATCACATTTTATCATTTCTACTAAAGATGAATTTGGAGATGATGAGAACAAGGAGGTTTCTAGTACTAGAATCAGACAAAACCTATTTCTTCAAGCCTATGTATGTATATTCTTTGCAAGAGTTCCCCCAGTTTTCAGATGACAGAGCATTTAAGGATACATACTGACATGAACTTTGGCCACCTCATGCGAAGAGTTGACTCATTGGAAAAGACTCTGATGCTGGGAGGGATTGGGGGCAGGAGAAGGGGACGCAGAGGATGAGATGGCTGGGTGGCATCACTGACTCGATGGACGTGAGTCTGAGTGAACTCCGGGAGTTGGTGATGGACAGGGAGGCCTGGCGTGCTGCGATTCATGGGGTCGCAAAGAGTCGGACACGACTGAGCGACTGAACTGACTGACTGACTGACATGAACATTAATATTTCTTAAAATACATCGTGGGCAAAAGGATTGCTAAATATTCTGCGGGTTTTGCCTTGTACTAACACATCTTTCTGTTCAAAATGAGTACATTTTCTGAAACCAGCTCCTGAGATGGGAATGAACCTAGAGAGAAGTCAAGAAAGCTTTACAAGGACTTAGCTTTCCTACCTGGCAGACTCTGTCTCGAGATTGCCCAGCAACCCTGACCACAGATTTGCATTCTTCTCTGCTGCATGCTTGTCTGGACCTATTAGACTATTAAAATATTAATAGGGTCTTGGTATCTGTCATTATTAATTTTAGAGAGTAACAAGGACATGCTGAGCCATAGTATTGATAGATTTGTAGAATATGTTAATCGGAACACTCATTACTCAGCTGTTAGCATTTTTTTCAGATGGTTTTTCTCCACTAGTCATTTTTGATATTTAACAATTTGTCATATCCAACTATCCACACTTGTTCCCTAGAAATCTATTTATATATGTATTTTGTAATGTCTTGATAGCAACAATTTATTAAACAATTGTTGTGCCCCATCATAGAAAGAAAGAAAGTCTTCTAAAAAATACCTAGAGAATTTAGCTAAGAAATGAGTAGATTTTGAAATGTGGCATAAAAATAATATGTTTCTGCTCTTGAAATGAGAAAGCTGAAGCATAAAGCTAAATTAGTTCCTAAGAATTAACAAGC
Source organism: Bos taurus (assembly GCF_002263795.3). NCBI lineage: Eukaryota > Metazoa > Chordata > Mammalia > Artiodactyla > Bovidae > Bos > Bos taurus. The sequence goes on along the minus strand of NC_037335.1, from coordinate 17,440,899 downwards.
ATGAAGATCTAATCTTTTCTATTCAATAACTGTTGAAATGTACCAAGCTTAGATTTGGGATGTGCACTTAACAAAGAGAAACTCAAGTGTCTCTCCTGGTCAGAGTAAACAACTCAAATATAATTGAAAAACTAAATAAGAAGTCATTTTTTGTTACCTACAGTACAAATTATCTCTGCAAGTAATGATTCTTCTCCTTTTTTTGTGGGTGAATGCCACCATAACCCTATGTCTCTCCAGTCTTTTTATTCTCCTCAACCTATTTCCACCATCATTTCTAAAAGATTAGTACTTTATCTGCCTCCAAAAGGGATGGTGGTAGCAAAACGTATAAGCCACAGTCTTAGTCAGAAAGACTCATGCTTTATTCTCAATTACATATAGCACAACAACATCAAAACACCCAGGATGGATCCAAGCTCACACCATACTTCAGACAGCTATGTTACTTACTGCAGTAACCTGGCTCTCCAGGACCATGGCTCTGATGAAAGTGTGAGGAGCACAGGTGGAACCAGAGAAGAATTTGCCTGGTTGCAACATCACCATCACTATTTACAAAATACCCCTTAATGTGGCTTCAAGCAGAAACAGAAAGGTTTTCAATTCAGAGGATGAAATAGCCTCAGTTGGGCTTTGTCTAAGGTTGTCTCTATCACACATCAGGTAGTGATATGTCTCTTTTTTGACATGGCCAAACTTATTAAATGACAAGTTAAAAGAACAACAGAATGTTTTGTCTGCTTAAATGCAAAACAAACAACAAACTGTGGAAGGAGGTGTTTTCCATCTTCAATACTGTACAGTTCATGTTTAAACTGACAACCCAAGTCTCTTCTCATGACCCTGAAGAAGCTCACAGTTTTTCAATCGTAAAATGTAAATCTCAGCCCACCTCCCCAAAGCACTGAATAATGAATTATGAGAAGGAAAACATTATATAGACTGGGATGTTCTGAAAATAGGGTGTTAAAATCAACCCATGATTCTCCACAAACTCCTTTTTACTTTCTACTCCTATCATTAGACATCTGAAAACTTAGTTCTTGCTCCATCCTCCACATGCAGAATATAACTGAAAACTCTTGGGTGAGTGAGGCTCCTGAATGGGTTCATTTATCATTCTGAAATCAGTTATCAGTCCATATTACTGCAAGGGTGCAAAGTGTGATGGACAAGGCAAGAGAATGTTGGCACCATAAATATCCTGAAGCTGTGGCTTTCCCATTTCATTCCTGACACGTGCACTTTCTCTTTCACCAAAGTCAAAAGTGGGTGTGGCAGGAATGAGTGAGGGTGGGTACGGGTGTATGTGAAAGAAGGGATGAAGAATACTGTCGTCAAGGGCCCCACTTCATTGACATTTGCTCCATTGAGGACTGAACTACTCACACCCTTCATGCCAGCCTTGTTGGTCACACAATGGCTGTCTTTGTCTCAGCCTTAGTGACTTTGCCCACAGTGATACAATTGGATGATGCTACGATCTGGGGTACACCAGGTTCATGTGGGGATGCCCTAACCCCTAAAGTGCTGGTATTTGGAGATGGGGCCTTTGACAAGTAAACAGGTTTAGATGAAGTCATGAGGGTAGGACCCTCAGAATGGGATTAGTGTCATTATAAAAAGAGACACTGGAAAGCCCACCCTTTCTCTCCCTGTAGGTGTTTAGAGAAGAGGTCGAGTGAGCACATGTGAACATGGCCACGGTCTGCAAGCCAAGAAAGGAGACCTCACCAGAAGCCAACCATGCCAACACCCTTACCAGACTTACAGCCTCTGGAGTTGTAAAAGAGTTCATTTCTGTGTCCATTTTATCACAGCCCAAGCTGACTAAACCAGGTGAAGAGACAGAGACATTTTGGAAAGAGTGATTTCCATAAAAAATGGTTGTTCTAAATGCAACAATGATTTCATCTCTTTTATACTCATATTTTATGAAATTTCATTGAAATAGACATCTCTTGGCCAATGCCCAGGGCTCTCACCCTGAGAACAACAATCAAAAGTATAAGAACTGAGGAATAAGAGGCTGAATACAGCCCTTCTCAAAGGATGGGGCAGTTGATGCCATTTCCTACATTCAGTGTCTAGTCAAATTGCAGCAGGTATGACCAAATACAGGCTTCCTAGGTGGCGCTAGTGGTAAAGAACCCATGTACCAATGCGAGAGACCTAAGAGATAATGGGTTCAATTCTTGGGGAAGATTCCCTGGAGGAAGGCATGTCAACCCACTTCAGTATATTAGCCTGGAGAATCCCTTGGACAGAGGAGCCTGGCAGTCTACAGTCCATGGGGTTGCATTCAGACACGACTGAAGCAACTTAGCATGCATGCACACATGACCAAAGGCGCTTCCTGATCCTCCCACTAGAGAGCCACCCCTCAGTCTAACTGTAGGCTGAAGAGCCCTCTCTTTACAGCAGTAACTAACACACATTGCAAGTCAACTAAGCCATGTCTGACTCTTTGCAACCCTATGAACTGTAGCATTCCAGGCTCCCTTGTCCTTCACTATCTCCCTATACTTCGTTTAAAAAAAAAATTTTTTTTAAAGGAGAAGAAAACTGCTAAATTCTCCTATACCAACTAGGTTTGTTCAGTTTTCTGACTTCTACAAATCTAAAGCTTTCTCTTTGACTCCTTATGGTTCCGTTACATTAAGACTCCTGCAAGGTCAAGAGAGACCTGGGTTCACCACGTCTAGAGCTCGGTTTACTAGCTGCCAAGGGTCACAACTGCAGAAGTTCTCAGAGACAAGTAAGTTTCTAATAAACTTGATTTTCACTTGCTTAAAAAAAAAAACCCGAATAAAATGTCAACACCGTGCCGGCAAGTCCAGAGATGGAAATGAAAGCTCTGCCTATCACCGCAAGCTTTATTTTTTTTTTAATAAAACTGATTTGGATCAATTTGAGATAACTGCTGGGAGATGCCAGGTTTTATTTTAGCTACATCATTTGTTTTTGTTTCTGATCTGGGCACTGAGAGGAACACTGCCAGTGTTTTTCCAGTAGCACAATACAGTTCTAGAAGAGTTAAAATAAGAAACCCTACCTGCTTAATCTGCCAGAAAACACAGGAGAGGAGCAATCAGCCCTGGGAAGAGGTGCTCTGAATGAGGTATGCCTGGCTGCTTTAGGCCATGCTGTCTGTCAGTCTTTCAAAATTCAAGTCATTACCAGATGCTGATCTACTATAATATTGTGATATTTTATCTGATTACACTTACCTGATTGTGCCTTATCTGCTATTTGCCTTCCCATTCTTCCATGTATATTAAATACAGGTGCTTTTATTATTCTGAGAGCTAGAAAGTGTTGACTGCTCTGAATATAAATGGGGATATTATATCATTAACTTGCTCCAAAAGCAGGGCCATTGACTGTGTAAATCACACGCAAGGCACCTAGTGGAGACACAATAAACCATAATGTATTGAGAAAGAAAGCAACGGAATGGATAAGGAGATAAAAATTTAAGGCATTGTTAAAGAAGGGTAATCTTCGAAATCCTATTTGATTCTTTCAAACTAGCATTTGTTGATAATACCACCTTTACATTAGAAACTTTTTTAACTTTATAAAAAAAGCTTTGGGGGGAGGCAGCATCATATGGAATGCTGTCACTAATAGGATTGCATAGGAACACAATCACTAACCTTCTACGGCTTGTCTAGGTTAGAAGAGTGTTTCAGAAGGGCTAATCTTTCAGTGATGTCTACCCTGCTTTGGCAAATACAGTCTTACCCAACCCGGGTGTACAGCTTAAACAAGACGAATAAATGACCAAATGCGCTCAGCATTTCCAGATGTTGAAAGGTGAATAGTTTAGAATCTGGTTGCAAATTTCAAAGGAAGTAATCAGCAGCGAATTAAGGCAGAACTGTGACCACGTGTGGCTGCCCAACCATCTGGGGTTACATGCTCTGCTTAGTTGCCACTAGGTTGGCCTCACTGAAAGTTAATCCCAGCTATTTAAGTGGAAAGTTTCAGGAAAATCTATTTTCAGAGCAAATATGTGAGAGTTTCAGTGAGCCACTGCCCTCTGTTGGATGGAATATCCAATGGCCTGTTCATTTATCAGAGTGTCAGATGCCTCCACCGTGAAACAGCTGGGAGCCAGGCCTTGTAAAGGAACACGGGCGGCACAGTGCCCGAAGCAGGGTGGCCGGAGTCATCACCTGACTCTCGGGGCTGAATGTGTGAGACAGAAAAGAGCCTGTCGTGAGGCCAGCTGGGAACAGGAGTAAGCTCCTCCGCTGTGTCATCAAGGAGGATGTGCTTTCCTCCCAAATTCCGCGTGAGCCAACAAAGCCTAGAATGTGAGTGCTATTTCTGTCTCTGCCAACCCTCAACCTTCCCCCACACCTCCCCAGCTGTTACTTATAAACGCATGCCTGCATGCAGGCTAAGTCACCTGAGACGTGTCCAACTCTTTGCAACCCTATGGATTGTAACCCACCGGGTTCCTCTTTCCATGGGATTTTCCAGGCAAGAGTACTGGAATGGGTTGTCATGCCCTCCTCCAGGGAATCTTCTCGACCCATGGATCAAACCCTGGATCTGGAGAATATCACTGAGTCTCCTGCAGCTCCTGTATTACAGGCAAATTACTGCTGAGCCACTGGGAAAGCCCTTATAAATACGTAGAACAGTCTGTTTTCTCTTAACTGAACAATAATATGTTTAAAACACCTCTATTATTTTTTACTTTCATATCCGATTTCATTATTTAAAAAATGAGACAGTAATGAAATCATTATAATAATCTTTATAAATAAACAAACTTTTTCAAGCCCCTCCCTAATGGACCACCTACTTCAGCCGTCATTTTTTTTCTTATTATTTTTTATTGGAGTATAATTGCTTTAGAAACTAACACAACATTGTAAAATACCTCTTTAGGTCAAGGTTGCTCTTTAATTAGAGAATCCTCTATTCTTCTTAAATGATAATGCTTGAAAGCAAAGCACAAATATGGAGGACAGTCTGATCTTTTCAATGATCCCATATTTACACATTTTTTCTCTGGAAAGACATTGTAATAGGTTTCTTGTAACATGATGTTGGGGCTGAGGGTGGGCCACCGCAAAATATGCTACAATGGCATATTAATTATTTGAATTGAAGTTGCTTGAGAAGCAGTGAACCCAAGAAGAAAATTCTGAGCCTCTTCTGTCTCCCTGAAAAGCAGAAAATAAATCTCTCATGTGAAAAGTGCTCTCCCAGGGACTTCCCTGGTGGCCTGGTGGTTAAGAATCCACCTTCTGAGGCAGGGGACATGGGTTCAATCCCTGCTCGGGGAACTAAGGTCCCATGTGCCACATGGCAACTAAGCCTATGTGCTACAACTAGAGCGCTTGCATGCCGCAATGAAAATCCAGCACAGCCAAAAAAAAAAAGTGCATTTCCTGCATCTGAAAGTAAGACGGCTTTACAGTGGAGACAGAATTACAGCCAAGAAGCCTCCTGTTACTTTTTTTGTTTACTACGCCAAACCCAAACTCTGTTTAGATTCTTTACAAATTACACATGCCAAATCTAAGTTTCTTTATCCTGTAAATTCCTCACTGTTTCTTTGACAGCTCATACAACTCAATATCAAAAAAAAAAAAATCAAAAAATGGGGCCTTCGCAGCCTTCGGACAGCTCGCTTCGCGCAGCCCGCCGCCCGCTGCGCCCGGCCCGACCTCGCCCCGGCCTCGGTCCGCTGAACTCGCCCCCTCCCCACCCGCAGACATGTCCGAGGCCAAGAACGGCCCCGAGTAGGCTTCCTTTTTCGCGGTCATGGGTGCCTCAGCCGCCACGGTCTTCAGCGCCCGGGGCGCCGCCTACGGTACAGCCAAGAGCGGCACGGGCATCGCAGCCATGTCTGTCATGCGGCCAGAGATGATCATGAAGTCCATCATCCCGGTGGTCATGGCGGGGATCATCGCCATCTATGGTCTGGTGGTGGCAGTCCTCATCGCCAACTCCCTGAATGACGGCATCAGTCTCTACAGGAGTTTCCTTCAGCTGGGCGCGGGCCTGAGCGTGGGCCTGAGCGGGCTGGCGGCGGGCTTCGCCATCGGCATTGTCGGGGACGCAGGCGTGCGTGGCACCGCCCAGCAGCCGCGGCTCTTCGTGGGCATGATCCTCATCCTCATCTTCGCCGAGGTGCTCGGCCTCTACGGTCTCATCGTCGCCCTTATCCTCTCCACAAAGTAGCCCTGCGGGCCGCCAGCCACAGAATACAATTGATGTCAAGACCACCCCCTTCTCATTCCACAACGAACAGCCTGACACACGCACGGGGCAGCCGCCCGCCAGTAGTCGGTCTTGTAAATGCGCAGTGTCCCAGTGCCCACCGTCTGTTGCCCCAGCCTCGCCCCTGCCTGCCCCGCCCCGTGCTGTGGACATCTGGGCCCACCAGTCCCCACCCCGGCCCTGACCAGTGAGGACGCCGGCCTCCGGCCGCCCCCGCCCATCTGCCCTAGAGTGCTCTGTGTATAAAGATGAATTAGAGTTGTCATTTTCTCTTCACTGGATGTTTATTTATAAAGATTTGACCTGTTCATACGTCTGTGGAGCAGCTCTCCGTCTCCCAACTCTATAGTAACCTTAGGTAGACTGTTGTTGCGTTGTGTGGTTACCGTTTACCCTGAGACCCGTTGGATGGAACCACCTCTTGCAGCCCTGGTTGCCCCCGGCCGCGGGCCAGTGTGCGGGCCCGTGGGCCCTGGTGCCGCTCCGTGTCCAATAAAGCTCTCAGATGTGACCAGAAAAAAAAAAAGCGGGGGGTGGGAGGGTGGGGGGGAGGGGAACTAAATAGACATTTCTACAAAGAAGACATACAGATGGCCAACAGGCACCTGCAAGGTGCTCAGCATCAGGAATTATTAGAGAAATGCGAATCAAAACCATAATGAAACATCACTTCACACAGGTCAGAACGGCCATCATCAAGTAATAAAGGGAGGGTGTGAAGAAAAGGGAACCCTCCTGTTCTGGTGAAGGGAATGTAAATTGGAGCTGCTACTATGGAAAACAGTACAGAGGTTCCTTAAAAAATTGGAAATAGACTTGTCATGTGATCCAGTGATCCCACTCCTGGGCACTAATTCAAAAAGATACATGCACCTCAATGCTCACAGCAGCACTACACACAATAACCAAGACAGGGAAGCAACCTAAGTGTCCATCAATGAACAGATAAAGAAGATGAGGTATATTTATAAAATGTAATATTACTCAGCCATACAAAAGAATGAAATATTGTCACTGGCAGTGACATGGATAGACCTGGAGAATATCATACCAAGTGAAGTAAATCAGACAGAAAAAGACAAATATTATACAGCATCACTTACATATGGAATATAAAAAGATAATACAAATGAATTTATTTATAAAACAGAATAGACTCACAGACATAGAAAACAAACTTAAAGTTACCAAAAGGGAAAGGGAGTAGGGAAGGATAAATGAGAAGTGTGGATTAAAAGATACACACTGCTGCTGCTGCTAAGTCGCTTCAGTCATGTCCAACTCTGTGCAACCCCATAGATGGCAGCCCACCAGGCTCCCCCGTCCCTGGGATTCTCCAGGCAAGAACACTAGAGTGGGTTGCCATTTCCTCCTCCAATGCATGAAAGTGAAAAGTGAAAGTGAAGTTGCTCAGTTGTGTCTGACTCTTCACAACCCCATGGACTGCAGCCTGCCAGGCTCCTCCATCCCTGGGATTTTCCAGCCAAGAGTACTGGAGTGGGGTGCCATTGTCTTCTCCGAGATACACACTATTATACATAAAAAAGGTAAGCAACAAAGATTCATCATGTAGAACAGGGAAGTATATGCAATATCTTGTAATAACCTATGATAGAAACTAATCTGACAAAATATATGTAACTGAATCACTTTTCTGTGTGCCTGAAACTAACACAACATTATAAATAAACTATATGTCAATTAAAAAAAAAAATATATATATATATAGTTTCTTTGTTGTCACTTCTTAGGTCTCATTTCTATAAGATCTCTGTGGGCATGAGTTAAAATTTATTCCTCCTATGAATCTGTCTTGTGTCAATTTTATTATTAGTCCAGCCAGAAGAACTCAAGGGGCAGAAGAGCAAATTTCCCTTTCCTTGACATTGAATAAATTTCATTTATTTGTTTATATATAAAAGAAAGTTTAGCTGGATATTATTTTAGACAGTTTAGAAGGTCCATTCTTAAAAATTGTGAAAATTAGTGAAAAGGTGAAATAAGTATCCTAAACATAGGAGCTAAAATTATAAAGCTTTTACAAGAGAGTATTGGAGAATATGTTCATGACTCATGAGTCAAGATTTCTTAGTTCATATAAAGCAATAACCATAAAAGAAGACAAAAACAGACTTCATCAAAATTAAAAACTTTTGCTCATCAAAAGACACCATTAAGAAAATGAATAGGCAATCCATAGACTTGGAGGAAACACTGGCAAAACGTATATTTGACAAAGGATTATTATCCAGGGTGTACAAAGAACTGTGGCACTTCAATAGTAGAAGACAACCAATTAAAAATGGGCAAAAGATTTGAAGGATCAAAAGTATATATGCCTGAATGGCCAATAAGCACATGAGAGAAATGCTCAGCATCGCTTGTTATCCAAAAATGCAAATTAAAACCACGAGGAGACAAGACTACACACCCACCAGAGGGGCTATAGTCAAAGAAACGGACCCCAGTCGTCAGTGGAAGTGGGGATGGGGCACCTGAAGCAACGCTGTCCGTGGAAGGGTCACTGACGCAACTGCATGGGAACCAGTTGGCCAGTTTCTTCTAAAACGAAGCGTACGTGCCCCCTGTGACCAGCACTTCCACTGAGGTATTTATCCAGTATAAATGAAGATATTGACACGTTCACAAAAAATACTCGTGAAGTTTACAGTGGCTTTACTCATATAGCCAACACCTGGAAAGGCTCACAGAGCCCATCAACAGAAAAACAGATGCTTACATGGTGGTAAGCAACGAAACTAGCAACACGAAGGAACAGATGACTGACACAGGAAAGAATGTGGATGACTCTCACGAATATTACGCACAGTGAAAGAAGTCTTGCACACCAAAGCATATACACCATATGATCTCACTGACATGATGCCATAATATACAAAACTAATCGACAGTGGAAAAAACTCAGAGCAGGGGTTACCACTGGGCCTTGGAGGAGAGATTCCCTAAAAATAGGAGTGAGAGAACTTTCTGTGTTCTGTGTCTTGATAGCTTCTATGTGTACATATGTTTGTCAAAATGCAATGAACACACTCTTAAGATGGTGCATTTCATTGTAGATTTTAAATGCTAATATTAATAATATGCCTCTAAAGTATTTAGGGGAAGTATACTGATGTCTTTGATTTACTTTGAAGTAATCACAAATAATAAGATGGGTTAATGCATTGATAACTATGTAATAAAGCAAGACCAGTAATGCTAATAGTAGAATCTAGGAGCTGGATATGTGGGTGTCCCACAGCAAAATTCTTACAATGTTGCTACTTGCTTGAAAATTTTCACATCAAAATGCTAGAAAACATGAAAAAAATAAATATGAACTACAATACACACAACAGTAACTTATTTGGTCATTTATTATGTTTTAAATTATAATTATAGAAAAAGGCTTATTTGTTCAGGTCTTAAGACACATGCTGGCAAAGTAATGCTCAAAATTCTCCAAGCTAGGCTTCTACAGTACGTAAACCATGAACTTCCAGATGTTCAAGCTGGATTTAGAAAAGGCAGAGGAACCAGAGATCAAATTACCAACATCTGTTGGATCATTGAAAAACCAAGGAAGTTTCAGAAAAACATCTACTTCTGCTTTATTGACTACACCAAAGCTTTTGACTGTGTGAATCACAACAAACTATGAAAAATTCTTCAAGAGATGGGAATACCAGACCACCTGACCTGCCTCCTGACAAATCTGTATGCAGGTCAAGAAGCAACAGTTACAACTGGACATGGAACAACAGATGGGTTCCAAATCAGGAAAGGAGTACATCAAAGCTGTATATTGTCACCCTGCTTATTTAACTTATATGTAGAGTACATCATGCGAAATGCCAGGCTGCATGAAGCACAAGCTGAAATCAAGACTGCCGGGAGAAATATCAATAACCTCAGATATGCAGATGACACCACCCTCATGGCAGAAAGTGAAGAAGAACTAAAGTGTCTCTTGGTGAAAGTGACAGAGGAGAGTGAAAAAGTTGGCTTAAAACTCAACATTCAGAAAACTAAGATCATGGCATCCAGTCCCACCACTTCATGGCAAATTAATGGGGAACAATGGAAACTGTGAGAGATTTTATTTTCTTGGGCTCCAAAATCACTGCAGATGGTGACTGCAGCCATAAAAATAAAAGATGCTTGCTCCTTGGAAGAAAAGCTATGACCAACCTAGACAGCAATTAAGAAGCAGAGACATTACTTTGCCTATAAGTTTCATCTAGTAGAAGTTATGATTTTTCCAGTAGTCATGTATGGATGTGAGAGTTGGACTATAAAGAAAGCTGAGCACCAAAGAATTGATGCCTTTGAACTGTGGTGCTGGAGAAGACTCTTGAGAGTCCCTTGAAGTGCATGGAGATCCAGTCAGTCAATCCGAAAGGAAATCAGTCCTGAATATTCATTGGAAGGACTGATGCTGAAGCTGAAACTTCAATACTTCGGCCACCTGATGCGAAGAACTGACTCCTTGGAAAAGACCCTGACCCTGGGAAAGATTGAAGGCAGGAGAAGAAGGGGACGACAGAGGATGAGATGGTTGGGTGGCATTACTGACTCGATGGACATGAGTCTGAGCAAACTCTGGGAGTTGGTGATGGACAGGGAAGCCTGGCTTGCTGCAGTCCATGGGTCGCAAAGAGTAGGACACGACTGAGCAACTGAACTAAACTAAAGACACACACAAACAAGCTTAACTTTATTAAGCTCCATAAAGCAGGGGACTTTGCCTGTTTAACTGATTAGAAGTACCTAGTCTGGCTGGCATATGAAAGAAAGAAAGTGAAAGTGTTAGTGGCTTAGTTGTGTCCAACTCTTGCAGCCCCATGGACGGTAGCCCACCAGACTCCTCTGTCCATCAGATTCTCCAGGCAAGAATACTGGAGTGGGGATCCATTTCCTCTTCAGGTGATCTTCCCGACCCAGGGATCAAACCTTGGTCTCCTACATTGCAGGCGGATTCTTTACCATCAGAGCCACCAGGGAAGTCCTCAGTCTAACATATTGTAGGTGCTAAATAAATATTTGTGAATGGACTTTTTCACATATAGTTGTTTTTTAAAAAAATTACTTATTTGGCTGAACTGGTTCTTAGTTATGGCACGTGATTCTTCGATCTTGGCCGCAGCATGTGGGATCTAGTTCCCCGACTAGGGATCAAACCTGGGCCCCACGCATTGAGGGCATGGAGTCTTAGCTACTGGATCACGGGAAGTCCCTTACATATAATTCTTAATCAGACTATTTCACTTTTAGAAAGTGAAATGTGATCAAAGCAATTCAAGTGTCTTCTAAAACCCAGCCCATGATCAGATATATTCCTAAACTCAGTTTAGAGGGTTCTAACACTGGTTAATATTAGTTGCCTAACTAAATTGATTTTTAAATGATGGGAGAGAATAAAATACAAAGAATTTCAAGAGTTCATGTAGTTCACCAATCTAAAACAGAATTTGGCATCAGAATTAACTGAGAGTTTTATAAAAATTATAGTTTTCAAAGCTACAATTTGGAGATTCAGATTCAATAGTTAAGTAGTTTTTTAAGTCCTCATGTGATTTTAGAGCATACGTAGGCTTGCCAATCAATTATCTTGTTCATTTCAACTACTTCAAATATATCTTTCAAAATGATCGCAAGAGAAGTAACTTTTATTTGGCTGCTTCCACATCAGCTAGTTAAGAATCTGCTTGCAACGCAGGAGACCCTGTTTTGATTCCTGGGTTGGGAAGAGCCCCTGGAGAAGGGAACTGCAGTATTCTGGCCTGGAGAATTCCATGGACTGCATAGTCCATGGGGGCGCAAAGAGTTGGACACGACTGAATGATTTTCACTTTCATTTTCTTACATACTAATCACTGTGTTCTGTTATCTCATTATGATCACATAGCGACCCCTCCAGGTGAGTATTATTAACTCCACTTTACAGTTTGGAAGATTGAGACTAGGCGAAGATCCATCTCAGGGTCATTGGAAAAGACACTGATGCTGGGAAAGATTGATGGCAAAAGGAGAAAAGGGTGGCAGAGGATGAGATGGTTGGGTGGTATCACCAACTTATCAGACATGAATCTGATCAAACTCCAGGAGATTGTAAAGGACAGGGAAGCCTGGCGTGCTGAACCCCTTGGGGTTGCAAAGAGTCAGACATGACTTAGCGACTGAACAATAATAACAACAATGTTAAGTAACTTTGTCTTAGTTCATTAAAGCTATCCATAGAGGGGACTTCCCTGGTGGCTCAGCAGTAAACAATCTCCCACCAATGCAGGAAACAACATGTGATCCCTGGGTCAGGAAGATGTCCTGGAGAAGGAAATGACAACCCACTCCTGGAAAATCCCATGGACAGAGGAGCCTGCAGGCTAGAGTCCACGGAGTTGTAAAAGAGTCAGACACAACTTAGTGACTAAACAACAACCAACTATAGAGGACACAGGATTTGAAGCCAGATGTGTCTACAAAGCTGTCCACTAGAGCAAATTTTTCATGAAAGATAAGGGTAAAAGTTAAAGCTTCTCATCTGGCATTAGTAACTGCGATGCTGTGCAGCAAGTTCTTAATTTATTACTTAAATGCCCATTGGTATAATCTTGGCCTCTGTCTCATTTCAGTATCAATGGAAAAGAGCAGCCGATGTGATCCTTTATATATAGCTTCCAGAAGATCTTTGGAGGGAGTAAGGGAGGGAGGGAGAGTTCTAGATTTGTATTCTTCACTTCTTTCTAAACCTAGATAGCTCCACTTTAGATCCTCAGAGTTCTCCAAGTAATGTCCCAAATTAAATCTTGCTTTTTCCTCTGTCTCATGCAAAAAAACAATAGTCCTTAGCTCTTCACCATTTGAACATATCTTAGGCAAACTCTCATCTGCCTTACTGCTAGAATAAGAAATTCTTGGCCAAGGTCTAAAGTAAATTGCTATTAATACCTCCTTCCTGGGTTGTTGAAGTGACTGGGCTTTAGTTCTCTCTCTCTGATGCTGTTTCTAGGTTACAAAAAATTTTACATATATTAACTAATTTAAACTAACAATTCTTTGAGGTTAATACTATTATTATGCCTCCATCTTATAGATCAGCACAACTGAAGCCCAGAGAATTTTGAGGCCAGAGGTGCTACAGCCAGGATTAGAACCAAGAAGGCTGACATCAGAGCAGAATTAATGTTTAGTTTTATTCTGAGAAAACTACCCAATACCTGAGGGTCTTTTTTGGAATATATTTTACTACTCTAAAAAGAGGTGATAAACTCATGACTCACTACCCATTTCTGAGTCTTTGACAGACTTCATTAGTAGATGGTGGCCTCCAGGTGGGTTCTCAGAATCCTTTGTAGAGCTCAGAGCAGACCTTACTGTCATTTGGAGTTGATATGTGAGAAACATACTACACGTCAAACATAAAATAGTGTGTGCGTGGGTATTCAGTTGCTCGGTCATATCAGACACTTGGCGACACCACGGACTGCAGCTCACCAGGCTCCTCTGTCCATGGGATTTCCCAGGGAAGAATACTGGAGTGGGTTGCCATTTTCTCCTCCAGGGGATCTTCCGGACCCAGGGATTGAGCCTACATCTCCTGCATTGACAGGCGGATTCTTTACCCCTAAGCCACCTGGGAAGTCCCACATAAAATAGACCACTGACTAAAAATAGAGATGTATCTACAGCTACCAATTGTCTGCCCTTACTTTTCCCATTAAATGAAAATGCCCATTTGGCTCTCTCTTCATGCACCATCTATGATCAGTCACTTCTAGGCTGTTGGAACATAACTTGAAAATGTAAAATGCCTCTATCAATGATTAATGATGCTCTTACCCATTGCGTGCAGCCACTCAAGTGAGGAGATACAGCTTCGCCTGACATTCACAGAAGGGCACCAACGGCATTTAGGAACAAACAGGGGCACAGTAGTTGATGGTTCGTGGGTGCTGCAATTTCCCGGGATGGTATCCAATAATCAGACAAACCTCTCATCAAGGCACTTTGTCTAATTTCTCGGCTTCTAGCTCCCTCATACATTTTAATCTATTCAGATCCTTGGAGCCACAAAAACGCTTGTATGGTGTGTGAAAGAGTCTCTGGTTCCAGAATTAACTTTGTCACTCCATAACTGGAGGTAGTCAAGATCCCTATCCTAAAACAATGTCCCACTGGGGATGTGCAAAAGTCCAGTTATCAGCCATTCATAGTGGAAAACCACAGGACAAAGAAAAGAGTCTGGCTTTGGCATCAGAAAAACGAAACCTGGCTCTATTTTCCTGGGTTGTTGTGGGCATGGCATCTAAGAAGTGGGGAGAACTATCACTCCCCACTGTTTTCATGATGGAAGACAATGTATATAAAGCACTTTGCACAGTGCCTGACACACAGGTAACTCATTAACATTATTATTATTATCACCATTATGTTTATTGCTAGAATTGCCATTTCCCTGGGTTCTCTCTTCATATATTACCCACACTCAGAGCAGTGACATTTGAAGTCCACACTGTCTATGTTTGATGGGGTTTTTCTTTCCTCTTTGGGGCCCAGGCAGCAATGATGGCATGAATCCCTTCAGCAGGAAGGACACTTCAAAAGAGGGAGTGGGTTGGCAGGAAGGCACCTGGCCTGTTTCACAGCTGTGTCTAAGGCCATCCATCCCTAAGAGTTAACATTCCCCATTCAGCAATTTTGTCCTTGCCAAGTGCCCTATTGAGACAAAAATCTTAAAAAAAAGTCTGTCCAAAAGGAAAAAGGCAGTAAGAAGCAATGCAATGAGGCAAATGCTGTATATGAAGGTTATTTAAAATGTGACATAATTTTTTACACTATGTTTCAAACTTCTAACCACCCTGCCTGCTTATACCTGCCAAAAGCCTGAGATAATAGCAGATGGCACCTTAGGGACCACTTCCAGGCGTCTCCTGCCTTCTCGTTCCTCATTTGCAGAGATGTATAAAGGATTACATGGGTCCACATCTCACTTGAAAGTTCAAATCATATTCACTTGCTTTTAGATCATCCCTTTGTTCATTTATAGAGCCAGGGAATGTTTCCAGGTTCCAAACAGGGAAACAGGGGCGATTAGGCAACATACCTATCAAACAACTACAACTTTATAGTCCCTGCAGCATAGTTACTAGAGAAACACAGCAAGGGCAGGAAATGTCTTTAGCTATCAAGGTTATACTTTTATACAAGGTAATTGACATATAGATAAATAGATAGATAATCTCAAAGAGCCTGCATAACCCAGTCTCATAAAATACACCAAAAATAAAACCACTAGGCCACACAAATATTTTATTAGCAGGTTTTCACAGCTCTGATGAGGTTTTCACTGATGACATCTATACTTTCTCAGCTCAAGACATCAGAGACAAATTCAACAGTCATGGCAAATTTCCATGATAGCAAGTTAAAGAGTAGAGTTTCTAGAAGCATCACAGGGTGTCTCCCACGGAAATTACAAAATACCTCCACACACCAATGCTCAATTGCCGACCTGTTAGTCTTTGCTGGTCTGTAAAAATCTCTGGGACTCACTGAAATCCAAGGGTCTGAATTAGAAAACCCATAGAGCATTCTTAAAAGTCAAGAGACGTTGAGTGGCTATTTGCTTACAGCCTAACTCATCCATCTAGGGATTGATCTCTGCCAAATTCTCCTTGATTCTGTTACTCTGTTATTTATGAGGACTGTGGCATCATGTTTCAGGAATTACCAACCAGTCAGCACTGATGGGTATGTATTTTTCTTGCTCACTCAGTGGCAAAACACATATATAATGAATTCTTGGGAACTTTATCTCTTTCAGGGAAATTCAGAATAACTGCTGACTCAATGATCTGCCACACAACATATTCCTGGATAAAAGGGAGGTTCTCCCCCCCCCCACCATTTTCTACTGAAATATTTCAAAACTTCAGCATTTCCAACAAGAACAGAGAAGTACCAAAGACTAGTAAAACAAAGTATGTTCCATGACTGAGAAATTGTTTATGAATATTTTTATACCATTTAAAATTTGTTCTCAATGGAAAGATAGCAACAGATTAATTGCCCACATGTCCATTTGATAAAAAAAATTTTTTTAAACAAACTTATTTTACTTATATGGCTGCAGATAGGAGTTATTAACCATCTGCCTTTGCATTATTTAAACATTATACAAGTAAACATTTTTTACAACCAGAAAACAGTTGTTCATAGAATTGTACATTTATTCCCCAATAATTCTTCTTTGCTACTTTAATAAGGGCTTAAAGTTAGCATCATGTCAACTCTTTTTAAAATTCATTACCTATAATACTAAGAAAAACAGATGACAATACAATTATTTCATCGCAAATAAAGAAGGCTTAAAAGAGATTGTTTTAAAAAAATTTATTAGCAGTACAAGGAATTCCCTGGCAGTCCAGTGATTAGGACTCTGTGCTTTTACTACCAAGGTCCTAGGTTCAATCCCTGGTCAAGGAACTAAGACCCCATAAGTTGTGCAGCACACACACACACACACACACACACACACACAAACACACACAAACACTAGCAGTATCAATTACCTCCTCTTGAGAAAACAGTTAAGAGGGGGAAATGACCATCTAAATTATAACTCACACTGTTAAAGGAAATGAGGGTGACCAGATGACAGTTGCACTAAGAGTCTTAGATAGGCAAGTATTCTACTGCATACTAACAAAATATGGCTAAACAAATTAACATTTTACTTCTCTGCTTCTACGAAACACAGAAATGAGTACACCTGCAGAATCAGACAATATGTCATATGGAAAGACCATTCTTTGATCTCAGACTTCTAGTTTCAGAATTCTGAGAAAATACATTTCTGTTGTTTAAGCTCCCCAATCTGTGGTATTTGTTATGGCTGCCGTATAGCAAACTATTACAGAAAAGCTATTAATATCTTCGTGATCTATGTGGTGTGTACTGAAATAGCATTAATAATCATTTTAATAGTTTTATTAAAATTTATTCCGAACGTTAAAAAAAAAAACCAGTTCTTTGCTATATAAGACAAGGAAATAGAGGAAAATAGGAGTAAAGAGAGGTCGAGAGATAAGGCTTAAGATCTCCTGAAGGTAATATGATAAATCCAGATTTATTAAGATTACGAACACTCTGCGACTTCCCCGGTGGTCCAGTGGCTAAGAGTACATGCTGTCGAAATCTGGCCAGGGAACTATGTCCACCTGCCACAGCTAAAAGATACCACATGCTGCAACTTAAAAAAAAAGAACCCATGAGCTTCAGCTAAGACCTGGAACATCCAAAAAAAAAAAAAGTATTTACATATATATATGTATGTATGTATATTTATTTAAATATCACTTTTTTAATAAAAATAGGAAACACCCTAAGGAACAGAAGTCAGAATAAACTAGCCAAAGACAAATCTACACTGAAGACAAACTCTGAACGAGAGACAAGAAAGCGACATGGAAGCTCTGTAGAAGCGCAAGGCCTCCCCAGTCACTCCGCTGAGACTGAACAGGCGATGCAGGTAAGGAAACTACCCAGGCCGAGGGAAAAACCACCAGCACGTGAGGTAACGGTGCTCAGCACTGACATGGAGCTGAGAGCGGTGCCTGTGCACGAAAGCCAGACTGGAAAACCTCCTGACCCACAGGGCACCTGACTAAGTACACAGAGAGGGCTTTTCTTCAGCAAGGGGGACTAATTACCCTACAATAAGCATGTTCCACTTGGGCTTAACAAATCTGAAAAGCAAGAATGGAAAGGATCAAACTGTCTACAATAACTTAACTATGTCCCAGGAAAAAGGCTAAAGACCATTTTACATGAATGAAAATAACCAGCACCCAACAAAGTAAAAGTCATATTGTCTGGTATTCAATTAAAAAATTGCCAAGCCTGTACAGAAACTAGAAAATATGACCTATCATCAGGAGAAAATTTTATCAATTGAAACTAACCAAGAACTGACACAGAAAAAGGAGACAAGTGCTTTTAAAAAGTTATTGTGACTATTTTCTGTATGTTCAAAATAATAAGCAAAGATATGAAAAATATTTAAAAGATGAAAATTAAAATAAATTTAAAATTATAATGTATAATATGATAAATATATTAGACGGGATTAGCAGCAGGTTAGAAACTACAGAAAAAAGATTGGTGAATTTGCAAGACAGAAAAGAGAATTTTAAAAACTGAATGGAAAAAATAAATAAATAAATAAAAATAAAAACTGAATGGAGCAGCAGTGAGCTATGATAAAAAATTTAAAGTATACCACATATGTGTAAGGAAGTCCCCAAAAGAAAAAAAGGGAAATAAAAACATTATTTGAAGTAATAATGGTAATAATAATTATTTTGAAAAATAAATAAGAATTGTTTGAAGTAATAATGGTTGAAAATTTTCCCGATTTGATGAAAATAATAAACTCACAAATCCAAGAACAATAATGACTCTAAGCACAAGAAACATGAAGAAAACTACACAAAACCACATTGTAATCAAATTGCTCAAAATTAGTAATAAAGAAAACAGTAAAAAGCACTCAGAAAAAGACATATTATACAGAGGGATAATAAGGACAAGAGATATCTCACTGGAAACAAGCAAATGAGACTACAATGAAGCAACATCTTTCAAATACTAAAAAAGACAGACAATAACAGGTATTGAAGGAAACTGGAACCCTGATATATTGCTAGTAGTAAAGTCAAATGGTCTAGCCATTTGGAAAAAAGTTTGTGAATTCCTTGAAAAGTTAAACATAGAGTTACTATATGATATAGTAATTCTACTCTTAGGTATATAGCCAAGGAAAATGAAATGAAAACATTTGTCCACACAAAAACTTGTACATGAATATTCATAGAAGCATTATTCACAATAGCTTAAAAAATTGGAAATAACCCAATAATGAAACAACGAATGAATGAATAGACAAAATGTGATATGCTAACACAATGGGAAACGATTTAGCCATAAAAACCAAACAAGTATGGCATCTGCTACAATATGGATGGATCTTGAAAACAAGCCAGGTACAAAAAGTCACCTGTTGTCAGATTCTATCGAGAGGAAATGTCCAGAATAGGCAAATTCTACACAGAAGAGTTTATTAGTGTTTGCCAGGGGTTTGGAGAAGCTGGGCATGGAGAGACTGCTAATAGGTAAAAAGTTTCTTTGGAAGGGGTGATGAAAATATTCTAGAACTACACGGTGTTGGTACATGGGCTTCCCTGGGGGCTCAACAGTAAAGAATCCACCTGCCAATACAAGAGACACGGGTTCAATCCCTGGGTTGGGACGATCCCCTGGAGAAGGAAATGACAACCCACTCCAATATTCTTGCCTGGGAAATATCATGGACAGAGGAGCCTTGTGGGCTACAGTCCATGGGGTCACAAAAGATTTGAACACAACAACTAAATTAAAACAACAACGTGAATGCATAGGTCTGTAAAAACCCTAAACTGTACATTTTAAAACAGTAAACTTTATGGTATGTGAATTATATATCAACAAAACTGTCAAAATAAAGAAATGATAGAAATATATTATCAGATCAGTCGCTCAGTCATGTCTGACTCTTTGCGACCCCATGAATCGCAGCACACCAGGCCTCCCTGTCCATCACCAACTCCCAGAGTTCAGAGACTCACGTCCATTGAGTCAGTGATGCCATCCAGCCATCTCATCCTCTGTCGTCCCCTTCTCCTCTTGCCCCCAATCCCTCCCAGCATCAGAGTATTTTCCAACAAGTTAACTCTTTGCATCATGTGGCCAAAGAACTGGAGTTTCAGCTTTAGCATCATTCCTTCCAAAGAAATCCCAGGGCTGATCTCCTTCAGAATGGACTGGTTGGATCTCCTTGCAGTCCAAGGGACTCTCAAGAGTCTTCTCCAACACCACAGTTCAAAAGCATCAATTCTCCGGCTCTCAGCCTTCTTCACAGTCCAACTCTCACATCCATACATGACCACAGGAAAAACCACAGCCTTGACTAGACGAACCTTTGTTAGCAAAGTAATGTCTCTGCTTTTAAGCTGAGAGATAGGGTCACATATGATATGCTATGTACAAATACTGTTTATAAAAAATAAACTATGAAGAAATTTCAAAAAATAAATAAAAGGCAGAGATTGCAACATTGGATAAAAAATTAAGACCCAACCATATGCAGCCTACAAGAAGCACAATTTAAAGACAGAAGTAGATTAAAAGGTAGGATAAGATACACCATGGGCTTCCCTGGTAGCTCAGCTGGTAAAGAATCCACCTGCAATGAGGAGATACAAGGGACATGGGTTTGATTCCTGGGTTGGGAAAAACCTCTGGAGTGGGAAATGGAAACCCAATCTAGTATTCTTGACACTTTATTACTATACATTAACATTAAGCCCAATTTGTGGTAATTTGTTATGTGGCAATATAAAACTAATATGTCCTCTCCTGATAAGTAAAAAATACAGACAGAAAATCAGTAAGGACATGGAAGATTTGAACAACACTATTAACCCTGATCTAGTTGACACTTATATAACACCCTACCAGACAACAGCAAAATATGCATTCTTTTTCAGTGATTAAGGAATACTTGCCAATATAGACCCTATTTTAGGCCATATTACAAATCTCAATAAATTTAAAAGGAGACAAGTCATACAAAATATGTCCTATGACCAAGTAGAATTAAGTTAAAAATCAGTAACAGAAAGATTTCAAAAATCTCCTAATATTAGGATCCTAAGTAACATTTGAGCTTCCCTGGTGCCTCAGTGGTAAAGAATCCACCTGCTATGCAGGAGATGCCAGAGACTTGGGTTCTGTTTCTGAATAGGCAAGATCCCCTGGAGAAGGGCATGGCAACCCACTCCAGTATTCTTGCCTGGAGAATCCCTTGGACAGAGGAGCCTGGTGGGCTACAGTCCATGGGGTCACACAGAGTCAGACACGGCTGAAGTGACTTAGCACACACACATGCAAGAAATATGTATCTATTAATCAGTAATCCATGAGTCAAAGAAAAAAAATAAAAGGAAATCATCCTATAAAAAATATTACAAACTTCCATAAAGATTGAGCAATTAGAGTATTACAAAGTTTTAGGTAAATGAAAAACCAAATGTAGACTTAATTATTGTATTTAAATATTTTAACATGCAACTCCTATAGAAGATAATGAGCTTCTATCACAGGTGTAGAAACAGGATTGTTATACTAGCAAGTATTTTTCCTATAGGCTGACAAAAAGAAGCTGTCTCTTAGCCTGATGGCAATGAAAGACAGAAGATAAATCATTGCTTGCACAAACCAATTTATTTAGTCACTTTGGACTGCTGTTATTTATGACTTGTCAGCACATGCTGTTAGTTCAATTAAATACAAAAATCTTAAATTCTCTTTTTTCCCCACTCCCATCTCTTTTAAAAAAGACACAACATTAAAACATTAAAAACACTTTAAATGTATTGTGTTTCTATTATTTTACTCAGGCATTGTTTATTAAACATCCTGCAACAAAGGAAAAACTTAGTCTTTGCTTTGACTAGTTAAATTTAAACATTTACAGGGTCTGGATATGGAAACATAATTTGGAAGCTCTCCTTTGAGGATAATACAAAAACAAAAATTTAAAACAAGGCCCTCAGAGAAAGTGTACATTGCAACATGCACTGAATTGCCAGGAAGCTAGAGAAAGCAAACTCATAGCTATTAAAAAGCTGGATTTCTTGACTTGATATATTTCAGATAGATTATAATATTCATACTTGTTACATACGAAGTATACGATATTTCACTTTGACCATACCACAGAGTTCTCATCATTTAACTACAATCAAACACTTTTTAAAAATCTTACTTATATCAAATACCAGACACACGGGGGCACACGTTGCCATGGAAAAGCATGATGTTTAGAGAATCTGTCAAGAGAGTAATATCAAGCACTGTATATTAAATATATGCACCGCCTACCCTGGCCAAGCATAAAAGCCTGTTATCCCTAGTTACATTCCTCACTGAGTTGATACCTTTAAAGAAAAAAACACAGGCCACTAGTTTGGGGCTAATTTCAGTTTTCAGTGAAACCATGTCTCAAGCTTCAAATGACATTATGGGGCCATCCACCAAGGAATATACAAGTCCATTTTCTTTATTCTGTTGTTTCAGTGAACAGAAATTATATATATTCTGACAAACTTAGAGAGTTTGACAGAAACTAGAGCTCAAAGCAGATATGAGATAACATAATAGGGTGTTTTCAAATAGTTGCCTAAAGACAATGCCTCATTTATCCAGTAAATCAAGAAAAGATAGCATCACCTATTCAATGGACAATAATTTAAGCAAACTCCAGAAGACAGTGAAGGACAGGGGAGCCTGGCTGCCTGATACATATGAAGCTGCCCAATACATAAACATGTATTCTTTTTACACACAAAATTCTGCTTTTTACACATTTTTACAACAAAAATTTGCGACCACCACCACATGAACTTCACTTCTTACAGACTCAGATTCATCATTAGAAACATCAGCTTTCACACCATAGTGTGATACTAAGGGCAAACAAAACCTCCTGAGTGAGACTATTTGCCCTGCACTAAACGGTCTCCAAGGACCACATAACCAGAGCTCTTTCACTTCTTTCATTGTGAGCTGTCATTTCTCCTACTAGACGTGCTTTCTCCGTAATTCCTTAGTGCTCCCTCCCTCCCCTCCAATATTTTCTGGGCTTTAGGAATCAGCAACCACACTCTACATACAATTCTACGATACTGACACTTTATCATTTCTCGATTATATGTACTACATCTTTTTTCTTTTTTTACTGAAGCGTTGTTGTTGTCGTTTAGTTGCTAAGTTGTGTCCAACTCTTTGACCCCATGGGCTGCAGCATGCCAGGCGCGCCTGTCCTTCACTATCTTCTGGAGTTGGTGCAAATTCATGTCCATTGAATCAGTGATGCCATCTAACCATCTCATCCTCTGCTACCCGCTTCTCCTTTTGCCTTCAATCTTTCTTCAGCATCAGGGTCTTTCCCAGTGAGTCAGCTCCTTGTACTAGGTGGCCAAAATATTGGAGCTTCAACTTCTGCATCAGTCCTTCCAGTGAATATTCAGGATTGATGTATTTCTTGAAGTATAGCTGCTTAACAATGTTGTGCTAGTTTCTGCTGTACAACAAAGTGACTCAGCTCTGTGTGCACACATACCCCACCCCCATCCACTCCTGTAGGTCATCACAGAGCACCAAGCTGAGCTCCCTGAGATATACAGGAGCTTCCCACTAGCTGGTTTACACATGGTAGTGTATATATATCAATCCCTATCTCCCAATTTATCCCATCCCCACACAGGCCCATAGGTCTGTTCTCTACATCTGCGTCTCTATTCCTGTCCTGCAAATAGGTTCATCTGCATCATTTTTCTAGATTCCACATATATGTTCTAATATATATTTGCTTTCTCTGACTTCATTTTGTATGATAATCTATAGGTCCATCTACATCTCTACAAGTGACCCAATTTTGTTCCTTTTAATGACTGAGTAATATTCCATTGAATATATGTATTGATACCACATCTTCTTTATCCTTTCCTCTGTTAATGGACATTTAGGTTGCTTCCAGTCCTGGCTATTGTAAATAGTGCTGCAATGAACACTGGGGTGCATGTTTTCTCAAATTACGGTTTTCTCAGGCTATATACCTTAGAGGGACTGCTAGGTCATTTGGTTTTTTAAGGAACCTCCTTACTGTTCTTCATATCAATTTACATTCCCACCAACAGTACAAGAAGGTTCTCTTTCTTTTTTTTTTTTTTTAAATTTTATTTAACTTTACAATATTGTATTGGTTTTCTTTCTTAAGGATATCAACTCTGTGGCTTCCATTTATCCAAATGATCTTTTTCCTCCAGACTGCTTGCCTTTTATCCTTTTACTCCTGATGCAAATGGTTCCCAAATTATGACAGTTGGACTTTGGATTTTTCAACTTTTATGATGATGTAAAAGCAATATATGCATTCAGTAGGCCTATACTTTGAATTTTGATCTTCCAGGCTAGTGGTGTGTGGGATGACACTCTTGCATAATGCTGGGCAGTGGTGGGGAGCTACAGCTCCCAGTCAGTAACACGATCATAAGGATAAACAACCAATGCCTTTACAACCATTTCATACCCAGCCAGCCATTCTGTTTTCCACCCTCAGTACAGTACAGGATTCCATAAGATATTCAACACTTGGTTGTAAAACAGGCTTTATATGAGATTGATGTTGCCCAACCGTAAACCAGTCTAAGCGTTCCGAGCATGTTTAAGTAGGTGAGGTTAAACTCTGATGCTCAGTAGGTTAGCTATATTATTAATAAGTGAACTTTCAGCTTACAATATATTCAGATTATAATGGGTTTATTAGGATGTAACCTCATTGTAAGTCAAGGACACTCTGTACTCTTGACAATACAGAGAATCTTGTGTGTGTGTGTGTGTGTGTGTGTGTGTGTGTTATTAATTTGATCAACAATGATTTTGAATGTTGGAGAACAAGGCAAAACACCCACTAGACTACATCTAGTCTGTGAGATTCCTCTCTATACTTTTCTCTTTTGTTCAAGTTATCTGCAATAAAGTTCTAATGCTGCAGATGAGAAATTAAGAAACAGAGCTTTAAAAAAAAAATAAACCTTTGAACTTAAAAGCATCCAGTGTTCATATACTTTTGATAATTTAAACTGAAAATGTGGGAAAGGACAGGAGGAAGGTAATTAAAATTTAAGTGACCTATGTACTGAAATGATTGTGAGGAATGGGCTCAAATACTTTAATCTTTTCTTATAATGGAAAAACATTAATCCAAAAGTATAGTTTTTTGAAAATCATCTCAAAAAAATAGACATTGAATTTGTTGCTATTTTGAATTACATTTTCAATATCCCATCAAGTGTGATTCTCTATGATTATAAAATTCTCAATTACCTAAAGAAAATCAGTTTTCTAAACATATTTTTTTTCCTTTTAAAATTTTTGTTAATATGGTGCATAGGATCTTTGTTCCCCGACTAGTGATCAAACCCACCCTTGCTACAATGGAAGCTCAGAGTCTTAACTGCTGGACTGGCAGGGAAGTCCCTAAACAAAGTTTTGACATGAATTTTCTTTTAACATATAGGTTGAGAATACAGCAAAGGATTTTAAAAACTGTCTGAAATGATCATCAGTTAAGGAAGAAATGTAGAGCAGGGGAAATTACAACAGAGCAAAGGAAAGAGTTAACATTAATAGGAAGGTGGCAGAAAAAGGAAGAGAGGACAGAAAAGTATATTAAAACATTGGTCAGGAGGAGCTGGTAGAAAACAAACCCACAAACCAAGCTAATGTGGGTAGCTGTAGCCCGTGGTCTCCTAACAATCTTTTAGATCCATAAATTCTAAATATAAAGTTCCTTCTTTTACCAAAACTATTTCCTGGTAATAGCAAATAAAAACAAATAATTTCAAAGTAATTCACAATAAAATGTGCTTAAGATCGACAACTCATGATATTTACATACTTTGAGGAAAAGGTACAATTTAAAAGTTTCTGAATTCCAAATCAATGCATCTAATAATATTTCATTTTGGAGATTAAAAAAGAAAAACTACCAGTGAATTATTTATCCTTCACTAAAGACTAGCAGGCTTTTTATTTTTAAAAAATCAATTAACTTAATATATAAGTGGAAATATGAAAACAAAGTTCTTAAAGTTGTCACATGTTGGTGTAAACAAGTCCCTAACTGGAAGGCAATGATTTTATTTACTCAACACAGAAAACAACAAGTATTTATATAAGACTGACTTTTATTAGAGGTTAAAATTCACACCAAGTTCTGACAAAAGAGTCTAAAGATTAGGTAGAAAAAAAGATATGTGAAGGTATATTTAAAAGAGAATAGTGAACTGTATGAACATAATTTTTTTTTTAAAAAAGGAATACCATTTGTCCTACACAGTTTCATAAATGTATGCCATTAACAGTTATCATCTATGGTTATTTCTCATGTAACAACAGCAGCCGTTTGATTAGCCAATGTGCAGCAAAAATTATTCTGCAGGCTTAAGAATGAATAAGAATTCCATTCATGCACTTAAATGTTAATAAAAAAAGAACTATAAAGGATGAAATTCGATAAAAAATACAGTATTTTAAACTTTAAATCTGTTTGTAAATAAGATAAACATAATAAACATTTTTTCTCTTTATATTGCATATTTGATGCAGACATGTATATGAAGAGTTATATAATTGTGAATGAGCCAAGACAATTAGATTTTAATTTGATATTTTAAGTGTTCTTGATATAGTAGTCTCTTCTTGCATGTTTACTAATAGGAAAATTCCACGAGTAAGCTATTACACAGATATTTAATACCAAAACAGTTGTGCTGTAGCAATCAACCACATCAAGCTATGTTTTAAACTAAAAGAGAGAAAAATTTTATACAGTAATGGTAATGGATACTTTCTGAATCTCTTTTCAGGCTGAGTTATTTTGGTTTTTGTGATGTTATAATAGGTTGATAAACATATACAGTATCACCAATTTTCCATTAATATAGTGGTTTTAAATATCATACTAAAAACAGAATCTTATTTTAAAACCTAAAGTAAAGAGGAACTAAAAAGCCTCTTGATGAAAGTGAAAGAGGAGAGTGAAAAAGTTGGCTTAAAGCTCAACATTCAGAAAATGAAGATCATGGCATCCAGTCCCATCACTTCATGGGAAATAGATGGAGAAACAGTGGAAACAGTGTCAGACTTTATTTTGGGGGGCTCCAAAATCACAGCAGATGGTGACTGCAGCCATGAAATTAAAAGACGCTTACTCTTTGGAAGGAAAGTTATGACCAACCTAGATAGCATATTCAAAAGCAGAGACATTACTTTGCCAACGAAGATCCATCTAGTCAAGGCTATGGTTTTTCCTGTGGTCATGTATGGATGTGAGAGTTGGACTGTGAAGAAGGCTGAGCGCCGAAGAACTGATGCTTTTGAACTGTGGTGTTGGAGAAGACTCTTGAGAGTCCCTTGGACTGCAAGGAGATCCAACCAGTCCATTCTGAAGGAGATCAGCCCTGGGATTTCTTTGAAAGGAATGATGCTAAAGCTGAAACTCCATTTACTTTGGCCACCTCATGTGAAGAGTTGACTCATTGGAAAAGACTCTGATGCTGGGAGGGATTGGGGGCAGGAGGAGAAGGGGACGACAGAGGATGAGATGGCTGGAGGGCATCGCTTACTCAATGGACGTGAGTCTGAGTGAACTCCGGGAGTTAGTGATGGACAGGGAGGCCTGGTGTGCTGCAATTCATGGGGTCGCAGAGAGTCGGACACGACTGAGTGACTGAACTGAAACCAAATGTATTTAGAGTGGGGAAAAATCAGTTGCTAAAACTTATAGGTGTCTTAGACTCTGAGAAAATATGTGCCAGGCAGAGATGCTATACAGAAGAGTAATGAATAAATATTAATTATTCAAAGAATGAAAAAAAATTATCTTTTAGAAGCAACACAGTGACTTCAATTCTCTTCCCCCCAAATTTCACATTAGAATATTGGTTCTCTTAATCTATAATGTCATATCTTTATTTTTATACAAATGATTTTCAATCTTAAGAGGGTAAAAAAATCTTTCAACTGATAATTACTACTCTAAGAATATATCTAGTAAAGCTAATTCCCTTGCTATTAAGGGGCAGTGCAAATACGTTTTACATTCTAGCTAACAACTGCTTCTACCAAACAAGATAACAAATAAGCTGTGGTTTTAAAGTAAAAAATAACTTTGTCAAAATTAACAAGATAATTTTAAGAATACTTTTGAAATAAATCAGTAAGATATTGTACATATATATCAGCTCTCCTTGATATATAGTACTTTGTCATTTGTATTTGTACATAATGAAGACTGCCTACATATCTTAAAACAAAAACACAGGAGTATCCTGGGAAGATAATGGTGACAAAAGCAGAAGTTTTTGCATCGCTACATAAAACCAGGCAGAGCAATGAAAAGGAAAACGAAAACCCATGGACGACATCTAAAACAAGACTAAGTAGAGGTATGACACAACCTCAAAATGTAAGCAAGTAGAACAAACCACTAACAAGTCTTAAGACATTCATAATATCAGCACTTCAGAAGGAGAAAATAAAGGGAAGCCAGGAGACGCCCCAAATAAGGTGATGTCAGGTGAGACAACTTGAGACAGCAAATGAAGGTGGGAGGGGTTTTGCCTCTAATAACAGCAGGTGAGTTTGAGGACAATAATGTCTCAAAGGAGCAGTTAGATCCTAAGCACTCCGGAAAGGAACCAGCCAGGGCTCCCTTCTAGGAGCCTGCGTGTTCAGTCGCTTATTCGTATCAGATTCTGTGACCCTATGGACTACGACCCTATGGACTGTAGCCCACCAGACTCCTCTTTCCATGGGGGTTCCCAGGAGCAAATATTGGAGTGGATTACATTTCCTCTTCCAGGGGATCTTTGCCACCCAGGGATCAAGCCTGTGTCTCCTGCGTCTCCTGCAGTGGCAGGCAGATTTTTTTTTTTTTTAACCACTGAGCCACCTGGGAAGCCCCCTTCTAGGAGAGAGGTCCACTCAAAAGAATCACTTGGTTGTAGAATCAAAAGTGATCAGGACAGAGAAAATCAACAGATGGAAAGAGAAGTTCAAGAAAATGTGTAAGAGAGGGGAACAGATCTAGGAACTCTCTGAAAGCAAGGCACCATAATTTTGAACATCATTGGAGAACCAAAATACACAACAGAATATGAAGATAGAAAAGCTAATCTGAACTAGGTTTCTTGTGAAAGTTCAGAAAAATAAGTCTCACTATGACAAATATATCTAGGTCAAATCTATGCTATAATGTTATAAATAAAACAGAGAGATAAAGATTAAGGAACAGAATAACCCCTCCAGATAATAAAAGTATACCAGAAAGACCCACGGAACATATCAAAACTATTACCTTGTATTGTAAAATGAGATTATAGTCATTAAGAAAAGTATATTAATACAAGCCATAAAAGAAAATATGAATCAGAATTAGGTATGAAGGGGCAGAATTCAGGGAAGAATTGAAAGGAAAAATATCACTCCAGAAATGAAAATGATAATAGAATAAATATAGGCATGAATAAACAGATAATGCCTAAGAGAAACAGGTGAAAAGGGAAAAAATTTTAATTCAAAATGAGGATTAAAAAAAAGTTAGGAAGTGACATATATTGAAGATAAACAAAGACAAATGACAAATAACAGGAAATCCAGAAGAAAACCAAAAGCAAGGGCAAGAGAACAAATACTACAATAATTTAAGCAAATCTCTGTAAAATTAAAAAGAATGTGAAATTACATGATGAAAGAATACACAGCATATTTGAAACTATCAGCATAATAACTAACACCAACACATACTCTACCAAAAATGACTGGAGTGAAAGGAGGAAGAAAAAACACATGATGATTGATATAAGCCAGCCTCAGGTATCACTTGGAGAAGGCAATGGCACCCCACTCCAGTACTCTTGCCTGGAGAATTCCGTGGCCGGAGGAGCCTGGTAGGCTGCAGTCTGTGGGGTCGCTGAGGGTCGGACACGACTGAGTGACTTCACTGTCACTTTTCACTTTCATGCATTGGAGGAGGAAATGGCAACCCACTCCAGTGTTCTTGCCTGGAGAATCCCAGGGACGGGGGAGCCTGGTGGGCTGCCGTCTATGGGGTCACACAGAGTCGGACATGACTGAAGTGACTTAGCAGCAGCAGCAGTTATCACTGATTATAAACTGCCCTCACCCTTGTCTACTTTCTTTCACATTTTTCCACCTGTAATCAATTAACCTAAACTCGCACTTAGCAAAAACAAAAAAAGACTTAAGAGTTGAAAAAAACCAAAGACAAATTAAAAATGCAAGTAATATCTGTTTAAAAGGACATTAAACACCACATTTGCAATTGCTCGCTCATGAAAGTCCACCGAAATGACAAGGAAATTTTGAAATCTGAAGCACAAATAAGTGAGTGGAATTGACCTTGTGGATGAAGAAGGTTGCAACCTAAAGGCCTGTAGAAAACTAAGAAGCAACTTGATTCTAAGCAGAAACCCAAGTAATGCTTGGTAATGAAGATCCCAGTTTCCTCTGAAGACAGTGCAGAGGGGAAAACATGAGAGTTGGTCTCACAAATAGGCAACCATTCATTCACCAATGCCACAGAAGACTGGCAAAGCGCATGAGGCTCCACACTCAGGCATACCAAGCAGAGCGAAGGGCAGGGTGAACCTATGGAAACTGGAGGATTCATGGAAAAGCCAAATCCCACCAATTAACGAGCCTCCTCGGTAAACAGGGCTTCCAATCATTTTTTTAGTGTCTAACTTAGGAAAGCAGTTAAACATCAGCACAAGTTTAAGAAAATTTGAAAAACCATCAGATAGACAGCAAAACAAACAAGAAAAATGTTTAAATTGAAGGAACTAGAAGGCAAAAAGCAGAAGAAAACTTGAAAACAACAATTAAAAGTAACATCCTCAGAGAGGTAAAATGTTACATTCATGAAGCCATAAAGCACAAAGCCAAGACAAGGGCCAAGCAAGACTAGACAGATTTAGCCGTTAAAGAAAAACAGTAAAGTCTCTTTAGACTCAGGCAGCTTATTACTTACACAGTGAAAAACAGTAGTCAAAGGTGCCAAGCCGCCATGGCCCTTGGGTAGACTAAAAATGTTAGTCGCTCAGTCGTGTCCGACTCTTTGTGACTCCGTGGACTGTACCTTACCAGGCTCCTCTGTCCATGGAATTCTCCAGGCCAGAATACTGGAGTGGGTTGCCATTCCCTCCTCCATGTAGGCTAACACCAAAGTAAAAGAAAGAAAACGGGCAGGACACTGCAGCTGAGGCACCAACGTCAGGCTGTCCCTACCCAAGCTTATAGCCTACAGCTGTGCCCTAAGTGGGGCAGGATAGCCTCAGGTCTCTAAGAAGCCAGGGAGGCAGATGGGAAAACTGCCTCAAGACATCCGTCCACAAAACAGAGGGCTTCCTTCAAGAAAAGGCAGATAAGGAAATGTTCTTGTGATGGCTCCCCACAAGACGGTCCAACCACACTCCAGGAGGATCACATGCAGACCACTGAGCCAAGACTTAGGCCAGGAGGTTCAAGCCCGGACTGCACGGCCCACCAGGATCCAGGCAAGTTCATCAGGACACCAGGGCGGAACCATGGCTCCACAGACACAACATACCACTACTTTTAAAAGGGAATATTCAGAGAATAAAAAAAAAAAAAACTTTCAGATGTTAAAAATGATAGGAGAAAAAATGTAATCAATGGAAGAACTGGAAAAGAATATTGACAAAATATATGAAAAAGCAGAAGATGGAAAAGAGACAGTGAGAAATAAGAATTTAAAAATTAGGCCACATCTTTGGAGAAGGCAATGGCACCCCACTCCAGTACTCTTGCCTGGAAAATCCCATGGACGGAGGAGCCTGGTGGTCTGCAGTCCATGGCGTCGCTAAGAGTCAGACACAACTGAGCAACTTCACTTTCACTTTGCACTTTCATGCATTGGAAAAGGAAATGGCAACCCACTCCAGTGTTCTTGCCTGGAGAATTCCAGGGACGGCGGAGCCTGGTGGGCTGCCGTCTATGGGGTCGCACAGAGTCGGACACGACTGAAGTGACTTAGCAGGAGCAGCAGCAGCCACATCTTGGGAGCTTCCTCAGTGGCTCAGCAGTAAAGAATCTGCCAGCAATACAGAAGACTTGCAGGAGACGTGGGTTCCATCCCTGGGCTAAGAAGATCCCCTGGAGGAGGAAATGGCAACTCATTCCAGTGTTCTTGCCGGGAAAATCCCATGGACAGAGGAGCCTGGCAGGCTAAGGCTCACGGGGTTACAAAGAGCTGGATGTGACTGAAACGACTGAGCACATATGCCCATCTTAACAAAAAGAGTTCTAGAAATAGAGATTAGAAAAAGTTAGAGGGAAGGAGCTTATCCAAGAAATGGTGTTAAAAAACTTCCCAGAACTGAATGATATGAATTTCTCCTTTAAAGAGTCTATTAATGATCAACTTGAGAATGAAAAAAGATCCATCGTATAATACATTATCAAGAAATTTCAGAATATTGGGAATAAAGAGAAGACCCTAAGAGCTTTCAAATCAAGCAGGACACACATTAAGTATCAAGACTAAAAATTATAAATGACTTCTCAATAGCTCGGATGGTAAAGAATCTGCCTGTGATGCAGGAGACCTGGGTTCAATCCCTGGGTAAGGAAGATTCCCTGGAGAAGGCTAACCACTCTAGTATCCCTGCCTGGGAAATCCCATGGACAGAGGAACCTGGTGGGCTACAGTCCATGGGGTTGCAGAGTCAGACACGACTGACACTTCACTTTCTCAGTAGTTTCAGTGGAAGCTGCTGCTGCTGCTAAGTCGCTTCAGTCGTGTCCGACTCTGTGTGACCCCACTGACGGCAGCCCACCAGACTCCCCCATCCCTGGGATTCTCCAGGCACGAACACTGGAGTGGGTGGCCATTGCCTTTCAGTAGAAGCTAAAAGAGGGCTTCTCTGGTGGCTCAGCAGTAAAGAATCTGCCTGCAATGTAAGAGATGCGGGTTCTATCTCTGGGTCAGAAAGATCCCTTGGAGAAGAAAATGACAACCCACTCCAGTATTTTCGCCTGGAAAATTCTGTGGACTGAGGAGCCTGGCAGGCTACAGTCCATGGGTTGAAGTTAAAAGGCACCAGGCAATGCTGTAAAACTGAAAGGGACAATGATTGCCAGCCTAATGCCAATGCTCACATAATGTTTCATTTGAGGATATGGATAGAACTGAGACATGCTGAGTCACACCAAACAATCAGAACAATTGATCATTTAAGCAGTTTTTCACAGGAAGCAGTTGGAAGAGGTACATCACCAAAATGAGGGAATAAACTAAAGAAGAAAAACAGGATTCAGGAAATGGGATATCAGCATGAGAGAGGTGAAGACCAACCGATCCAGAGTAGCGTAGGACAGGGAGTCCCAGGAGGAATGTCTTTAAAGGAAAAAAGATTATATGATATGTTTGAACCTACCAACAAAGTTAAGCTCCTGGAGGGTAGTCAGGGTATAATTTAAAAGCTACTATAGACAACACTGAGCAAATAAAAGAATAAGGTCATTACAAAAGAATTCCCAAAAGCCAAAAACAAAAATTGGAACAATAAAGGAAATCTAATGACAGGTACCACACAACCCAGCTGTGAATAATATTTACAGAGTCTAAATAGTATAAATACTGAATGCTAATTTAACCAAAACCAGCATGTATTAGGTTGTCCAAAACGTCCATTGGGGATTTTCCATGTTACAGAAAAAACTCAAAAGCACTTTTTGGCTAACCCAATAACTGCACTGTACTGTGAGGATGAGAGAGGAAGCTACATTTTTAGGGAAGAGAGAGAAGGAATATAGCTTAATTTTCATATTCCAAAATAGATCAATAAATAAAACCTAAGATGGAAATATTAAGGAATGGCAAAAAATCATTTTACTTAGAAATACAAAGATAATCTATAAGAAGGCTAAAAGATTTCAAAGTGGTTACCTCTCAGTAGCAAGAGTTGGTACAAAAAGAATAGGGGAGTACTGTTTTTTGTTATAAGCCTTGGGAAAAAATTGTTTTGATTTAAAACTATCTACATATTATTTTTAAATACAATAAAGCAGTGAGTTAAAGATAGCAACCTAAGTTTATAAGCCAAAGTGAAAAATTCTAGACAGTATACTTACCAAGTGACCCTGACAATAAAGCCTAGGTAAAAGGAAAAAAAAAACTTGATTATTATTCATATCTAGCAACTATATGGGACCGTTTAGTTTGTTTCATTTTGAAAAGGGGAAAGAAAAGGGGAAGGGAAGCCCTAAGAAATACTTGAACTCAAAATACTTGGTGCTGTGATGTGCTAAGTCGCTTCAGTCATGTCCAACTCTTTGAGACCCTATGGACCATAGCCTGCCAGGCTTCTCTGTCCACAGAATTCTCCAGACAAGAACCCTGGAGTGGGTTGCTGTGTCCTCCTCCAGGGGATCTTCCTGATCCAGGGATTGAACCTATGTCTCCAAAGTCTCCTGCATTGGCAGGCAAGCTCTTTACCACTAGAGCCACCTGGGAAGCAAAAATACTTGGTAACTTTCACAAATTTTATGGTATTTTCCATTGTAATCAGGATATTATAGCAGAAAGGAAAGTGAAATTGCTGTCATGTCCGACTCTTCGTTACCCCATAGACTACAGCCTAACCAGGCTCCTCCGTCTATGAATTTTCCAGGCAAGGGTACTGTAGTGGGTTGCCATTTCCTTCTCCAGGGGAATCTTCCCGACCCAGGACCCGGGTCTCCAACATTGCAGGCAGACACTTCATCATCTGAGCCACCTGGGAAGCCCAGTTATAGTAGAAAGGAATCTTGCGTAACAGTGAATGATTCATCTCTCCTGTTAATAGGTACTCATCCCAAGTTACACAGCTGGTTGGGGCAGGATCAGAACCCTCTGTTTTTAACTCTCATACCTTTTTCATTTTATCACAAATAAATGACAAAATAATGACTAAATGTAATTTTTAAATAATTAAATATCAAGGAAACCGAATCTCTCAGCACTTTTTTTGATTTAAAAAGGGAGTCTACTTGAAGATAAAAATACATAAAATTATCTATTAGTTTTAAGGTAAAGCATGTTGGTCTTTTAAACAATTAAACAGATACAACAAAAGGAAAGTATCTATAACCAAACTCTTTTCCTACTTGTTCTGACATAAAACTGGTAGTTTTTAAAACCTTCAAACTGCCATCTATATTTTGCCTAAATTGTGGGTTAACTCCTGTGTTATCTATCTTGAAATGGCATTGAAAAATGTGTTTTATTGCAATTTGTATTACTGTCCAAATGATTCTTTTACTCAGATAGCTAATCATGCCCTAGGATCTAATGATTTGCTGAAAGTAGGTTTTGGTAACAAGATTTATAAGGAAAAGATATACTTCCCGATAGTTTTAAGGAATTGATGGTGTTCAACAAAAGGATTTGGGAGGCTTAGGTGATTTCTCATAATTAGTAAACTACACTGGTCATCCAGTGATAGGTTATCAGGATATATCTTGAGCATGAGGATTAGTAGGAACATCAAAAAGTGGGCCAAGGCTTACTCAAAGGACCCCTTATACCAGATAGCATCAATCATTCAAGATTTAGGTAAAGTTCCTAGTCAAATATCATATTACCTGACTTTGGATGAAAAATTAGACTGCCGTTTTTTTCCCCTTTTAGTCACTAATTAAACATGAACTAAATTTTTTTTTACATTGGCAAAATGGAAGATTAGACATAAAATGAAACAGCACTCATATGTTTATTAATCAGTCTATTCCATGCTAAAATCTACACAACATTCCTACACCATAACAGTTTAAGACTCTGAACAAGACTAAACACCTTAGAGGTAGTCAATAAATACCTGTGAGCTGATGATTAAATGACAGCAGCAGATCAATATATGGTATTTTCTCATTACTTAGGCATTTCTAAAATAACCTTATTCCTATTCTCTAAAGCCACTCATTTGCAAAAACCTCTCATGTCTTTTAACATTACCAAAAAAAAAAAAAAGTTGATTTTCCAAAGTAGTAATCTAAGTAGCCTAATTTGTTCAACTCATTCTTCCTCACATACACCCACTCTAGTCAAATGTACTCTAAAGCATTCTGCACAGTGAATACAGCAGGCACACAATGCTTCATGAAGGTGGTGACTTTAATCAGCTACAAAGCACTCAGACCTCTTTCTCCTCCTCTATGTTGGATCACACAAATGTCATCTGCTGCATCTCATAATTAGTAAGTAGCAATAAAGTTTATTCTGCACTACTTTGTTATCATTTTAACTTTTAGTGTAAGTGGAAATAGAAACTGATTTTTTTCATCTTGAAGCAGTAACTACGAGAACTATTTAAATCATACCCATGTTTCTCAGCCTAAGAGAAGCATTTCAAATGATACAGGCCTCTGTGCTTCATTACAAAGATTCAGCAAGAAAAAAGAAATGACAGGATTATTTAAAGGCATGTTCAGGAACAACAAAAATGAATTTGTAACTGCTACTCCATTGTTTCATATATATTATTTCCATAAGTGAAAAAGAAAGTGAGTCACTCAGTCGTGTCTGACTGTGACCCCATGGACTATACAATCCATGGAATCCTCTGGGCCAGAATACTGGAATGGGTAGCCTTTCCCTTCTCCAGTGGATCTTCCCAACCCATGGATCAAACCCAGGTTTTTCACATTGCAGGCAGGTTCTTTATCAGCTGAATCACAAGGGAAGTCCAAGAATACTGGAGTGGGTAGCCTATCCCTTCTCCAGCGGATCTTCCTGACCCAGGAATCGAACTCGGGTCTCCAGCATTGTAGGCAGATTACCAACTGAGCTATCAGGGAAGCCCAAGTACTATTTTCATAAGAGATCCTCTAAAATTTATATATAATTAAGCCAGCTTTTATCCCTCTAAGTTCTTTTGTGTATAAGGAAAATCCTCCCACAACACTAACAGAACATGCCTTATAAATATACTATATTTGTTAGCAAATATAAAAACAACAGTTTCAGATTTATATTTTACAAAAAAAAATTTATTTTAAGTTAAAGAGTCTCTACCTAAATTTATTCTGGTATCAAACAGCTACAATTAGTGATGGGACAAAAAGCATTCATAATTGTGGCAGCATGTTAATCTATTTACAAAAACTATACAAAATTAGATTAATTATTACATCCACTTATCAAAACTTCCTGAAATTAAATTCATTTTTGGAAATCTATCAAAAGTCCTCAGATCTAGAATGATAGTCTTAATGATTTTTAATTCATGGAATTATAGCACATAAGATTTTCAAGCAAAAACATCAGATGAAAGCCTGTACAATAAAATAGTCTCCTTCTCCTAACTGCCTGGAATGTAAATGAAAATGTGTGCCCTTTTTATAGAAGGAAAAAAACTGAACTAAGAGTTCGACAGTATCAAATACTTGTTAGAATGGTTTGCTGGAATTAAAGTTGGACAATTAATTCGACGTTGTTAAAAAATGCTTTAAACTAAGTCCTTATTTTTACTTTTTTATAAAAAATCTTTGCTCAGCCACTTTGGATCTCTGCCTTGTAACAAAAATGTTGTTCAGTTTTTACTAAGTCCATACCCATAAAAGGCATCTTCAAAATGGCACATATTTTAAAAGTGCATATAAACATAACTCAACTTAAATTGTAAATATACCTAGGAGCAATAATTTAATATTCTATTGCAAAATATAGATAGCCTGAAGGCAACATGCTTGGTCAATCTATCATAAACTTTTTGGTTTGATGCCAAAATATTTCAAAATAAAGGAAAAAAATACTATGACTCTTTTTAGCTAATGGCTTTTCAGATATTAATTTTCAGATATACTAAATACTCATCTAACAAAGTATCTAGAGTACCCAATGATATGTGTCATGAATTCAAAAAACAACTACATAATACAAAAGTAACAACAATAACATGTATTTTAGACCTAAGATGAGTTTATCTAGTAAGAGTTATATAAGAAATATCAGGTAAGACCCCCAGATAAACTTTAGATACAAAATGATATAGTGTGGCATTGTTCAAACACATCCAATATTCAGACACAATTTAAATAAACTAGGCTGGCTTTTTTATATCACCAGCTTTCATCAGGGCTTTAATAGCTCTGGCCCTCATTTCAAGTTCAAGCAGCTCCAGCTGCTGTGCTGAAGGCTGAACATCTTCCGGCGGAGGAACAGTCAGGGTGGCGGCTTTGGGCTCCTTTGGACTGGACTCTGCAAGTCCCAGAATCTCGTTCACGCTTTTCTCAATGTCTTTCTCCAGGTCATCTATCTGACCAGCTTCACTCTGGACTGTATTTTCTGGGACCTCAGGAGCAGCTGCTTCTTCATTACAGGGGCCTTCTATGTCGCTGTCATAAGCGTCTGCATTTATACTGAGTACATCGCTATCTTCCCCTTTGCCTGTAACACACACAAAAAGGGACAGAATCATGTGACCTAAAGGCTCTGATCAAAATTTCCCTTCTATTTATCATGTAAGGGCTGCTTTGACCTCCCCCACCTCCCACATTAGAGTCCCAAATTCCATAAGCGTCATCCCAAACCCTTTTCCCCAGACTCCTCAACCTTTTTTTTTTTACCTGAAGAACCTTAATTTTCTGACCAGGGATCAAATTCAGGCCCTGGCACTGAAAGCACTGAGTCCTAACCTCTGGACTGCCAGGGAATTCCCCCATCAACTTTGAAAACATCTAATTTAATGTAAATCTTAATTATTTTTCATCCCAATTTACTAGAACATGGAAGCACTGGGAAATGTATACCATCATATGGATGTCCCTGACCAACTTTCCAAATTAAAATGTTGTACCACTTTAGACCACAGTGAAGCCTTGACATTACAAAATGTTGACATCCTTTGGACAGAATACTGATTACTGAGGTAAAATTCCACTCAAAAAGAAGTTTAAAGTACTCTGCCTTATAAACTATAAAAACAGAAAACTATCCACCAGTAAGCTGGACACCATGTGCACTGCAATTATTCCAAAGCCTTTCATATGCTTTTTCAAACACTTTGCTCTAAATCAATAAATTCAAGGAGAATGCCTAAGGCTACTTTCTAAGATAGAATAACTTTCATCAATAGGATTTTAATTAATGAAGTTAGTAAGCCATAATTTTTTAAAAATGCATTTGTTATAAGGCGTCAGTAACTGATGCTAAGAACGTGCATATAAACACGGATTGTAGCCCTCAACCACTATGGTCTTGGACCATTACTAAAGTCCACAAGTTAGTTACAACTTTGAGTGCTCCTCTATACCTCCAAGTTATTTATTTTAAATTCCTGATATGTCTTTTAAAAAGAAGGTAATGATCCCCCAATTGTTAGCTTTGTTAATTTTCCTATGGTAGGGAAAACATTTATAAAACACAGACTGACAGATGGAAAATTCTGATAATATAACATATAAAAATTCTACTCCACAGATTTTAAAGTAAATTATTTACTCACCTTAACTGATTCTCCTACATCCTAATTATTCAAAAACTACTCCCATTCCAAAATTAAAGTAGAAAATGAGCTAACAAAGTATGTGTCCACAAATAGAACTTGTAAAAAATAAGTTCCAATTTTTATCATTTAATGCAAAAGAATATTTTATATATCTCTCCAGAGCAAAAAATATTTCCAAATAGCTACAGAAAAAAATGAATATAGCCTTTTGTATAAATAAATAATGCTTTACATCTAAGTATTCTAATGTGAGACAACAAATTGAAGAAAAAAAGTGCTGCTAAGTTGTTCATAGTCTCAAAGTTAATTTTCATGCCTAACAGGCTTTACTCTAGAATTCTAAATCTGTAGTCACTGAGTGAAGAGTTTAAAATATAAGCTTTTAGAAAAATGTGATTGTTTTTTCAGGCTAGAAGTTGCTGCCTGATAATGAATGAAGAGCAGAATGTAATGGATGACTGGGGAGAAAGGGAGAGTCTCAAAGTTGGAATACCTGAACTCTAACCCTTACTCTGCTTTTAATCATATAATTTGGGGAAAATCCCTTACCTTCTCAGAGGTTCTCTCCTGTAAAAATTAAGGTAGATTGTCTTAGGATGTCCCAAAAGCCTAATTTTACATAGTAAGCTGTATATACAAAAATATATAAAATGGCAATATTTTAAACTGTTTTCCTTTTTTCTCCCCATAAGATTCAGGTATCATTTATATTTCACTTAATATATCTGTCAGCTGGATAATAATCCAAAAGAATTTCCTACTAGCCAATGAAAGTAGCCAATGAAAAATAAGTTAACAAGTCAGTAAATCCTGCTCTACTAAAATTTTTTGACCAAAAACTCTTTATTGGCAACAGTTTTCTAGTGAAAAGAAGTACATTT
The DNA here is from genome assembly GCF_002263795.3 of Bos taurus. Taxonomy (NCBI): domain Eukaryota; kingdom Metazoa; phylum Chordata; class Mammalia; order Artiodactyla; family Bovidae; genus Bos; species Bos taurus. The sequence continues at coordinate 17,400,572 of NC_037335.1, read as the reverse complement.
ACAAAGTTCAGGCGTTATAATTGAAGTTCACATATTACCTTAGGGATCAATGTATAACTAATCAACAACTATGGAATCTCTTATACGTTAAGTCACAAATGTTGAAGCAGCTGCATTTTTATGAAATTAGTTTGCTTTGAATCTAAATAAATGAATGAGTGAAACTTAGATATTTTCATTAAATAAGTGGTAATCTATTTTAGTAGATCCTGTAAATGTTTACATAGCAAATCATCAGCCTATATTTGCTCTCAAAAAAGACTACAGGGATATATGTGAGTATGTAAAAGTATTTGTAAGTGAAGGTATATTATGTTCATCCTTTTTTGCTCCTCTTTCAAGCACTTCTGAAATGGCTAAGATCTACTGAGCTATATACTCTCACTTAATTCAGATCACTCTTCAAGCCTATTTATATAAGCTACTCAAAAAGCAGCCACAGCTAAAGAGCTCCTCTGCCATAAACTTAAGATCCCCAGAAGGAGGAAATGGCAACCCACTCCAGTCTTCTCGCCTGGGAAATCCCACGGACAGAGGAGCCTTAGTGGGCAATAGTCCATAGGGTTGCAAAAGAGACACGACTTAATGGACTAAACAAGTTCATACAGTTATCAGCACTAGAGATTCAGTGCTGTGTGTTTCATGTGTTTATACACATGCTCCCAATGTTTCAAAGGAGAAAAGTCTTGATGAAAAACTTTTTTCATTTATATTTTCTATGGGTTTGTTTCAAATGTTTTGAGAGAGCAGAGGTGGAACTTGCTTTACTTTTTTTTTTAATCAGAAACAGTAGTATACATAGTACTGGAAGAAGAAACAATCCTCTGTGAATTTGCTCTTCTCTGTTTACATTTAAAATGATTGAAATCCAAGTGACTGAGCTCTCTGTAGCACAGCATAGGTAAAAGCATCCTAAGTTCCATCTGCCCATCACACCTGCACGTAGAGGCCAAAGCTTTGTAGGATCTGTATCTGAAATAATTCAGCATAAGTGCTTCACTTCACAAATGTGAAAACAAGATAAGTGACTTGTAAAATGTAACCTGACAAACTATTTAAACATTTAAGATCATACTTTGTTATTTCACTAGTTCTTAATTTTCTTCATTCTACTGACTCATTTTTAAAACATAGTTTGCAAACATAAGAATACATTTTCAAAGATAATTTACTCTTATCCTCAATATCAGATAATTGTAGGGTCTTTTGTTACCAATTATGACCCTCCAATCAGAAGGGGTAAAACTTGTACACTCTTTCTAAAACAGTAACCTTAACCTGCTGCTGCTGCTGCTGCTAAGTCACTTCAGTTGTGTCCGACTCTGACCAATCCCATAGACAGCAGCCCACCAGGCTCCACTGTCCCTGGGATTCTCCAGGCAAGAAGGCTGGAGTGGGTTGCCGTTTCCTTCTCCAACGCATGAAAGTAAAAAGTGAAAGTGAAGTCGCTCAGTCATGTCCGACCCTCAGCGATCCCATGGACTGCAGCCTACCAGGCTCCTCCGTCCATGGGATTTTCCAGGCAAGAGTACTAGAGTGGGGTGCCATTGCCTTTTCCGAACCTTAACCTAATATGCCTTATCTAAGTCCTCAAAATATCAGTGCAGTCATGGTTCTGTCCTTCTGCACCCCAACTCTGCATATGTGAAAGTAAGTGTGAGTGTGCATGCGCACACATGCACATCTGTGCACAAGTGTGTTCAGGGGAGTGAGTAAATTTTAAGAGAATTCTACAAAGGAGCATTTTCAAGCTTTTACACAGGCTTAGGAGTCTGACAGTAACAAAACAATCTCAGGGAAATTATTTGTACTCCTCTAAGAGAAATAAAAATAGTTTCAGTGTATTCATGATGCTAAAGTAAGATCACTGAAATCCACCAAGAAAAATAAAAGACATAGGGGTTTGAGGTAAAATAATACAAATATAATTTAAGATATTAAGAATTCATACTATTAACTGTTAAAAACATTACTAAAAAAATGGCTGGGGGAAGAGAGCAAGCATAAAATTAGACCAAGTACTGAAGTCATAAAGCAGCAAAATAACTTAGACATGGTACATATATACAACATAATACTGCTCAGCCATAACAAAGAATGAAACAACATTACTTGCAGCAACATGGATAACACCCAAAAAAGATGTCCTTTTCATTATAGGGGACTGGAATGCAAAAGTAGGAAGTCAAGAAACACCTGGAGTAACAGGCAAATTTGGCCTTGGAGTGCAATACGAAGAAGGGAAAAGGCTAATAAGAGTTTTGCCAAGAGAACGCACTGGTCATAGCAAACACCCTCTTCCAACAACACAGCAGAAGACTCTACACATGGACATCACCAGATGGTCAACACCGAAATCAGATTGATTATATTCTTTGCAGCCAAAGATGGAGAAGCTCTATACAGTCAGCAAAAACAAGACCAGGAGCTGACTATGGCACAGACCATGAACTCCTTATTGCCAAATTCAGACTTAAATTGAAAAAAGTAGGGAAAACCATTAGACCATTCAGGTATGACCTAAATCAAATCCCTTACAATTATACAGTGGAAGTGACCAATAGATTCAACGGATTAGATCTGATAGACACAGTGCCTGAAGAACTATGGACGAAGATTCATGACATTGTACAGGAGACAGGGATCAAGACCATCCCCAAGGAAAAGAAATGCAAAAAGACAAAATGGCTGTCTGAGGAGGCCTTACAAATAGCTGTGAACAGAACAGAACCAAAAGGCAAAGGAAAAAAGAAAAGATATAAGCATGTGAATGCAGAGTTCCAAAGAATAGCAAGGAGAGAAATAGCAAGAAGAAAGCCTTCCTCAGTGATCAGTGCAAAGAAATAGAGGAAAACAATAGAATGGAAAAGTCTAGAGATCTCTTCAACAAAATTAGAGATACCAAGGGAAAATTTCATACAAAGATGGGCACAAAAAGGACAGAAATAATATGGACCTAACAGAAGCAGAAGATATTAAGAGGAGGTGGCGAGAATATACAGAAGAACTATACAAAAAAGAATTTCACAACCCAGATAATCATGATGGTGATCATCAACCTAGAGCCAGACATCCTGGAATGCGAAGTCAAGTGGGCCTTAGAAAGCATCACTACGAACAAAGCTAGTGGAGGTGATGGAATTCCAGTTGAGCTATTTCAAATCCTAAAAGATGATGCTGTGAAAGTGCTGCAGTCAATATGCCAGCAAATTTGGAAAACTCAGCAGTGGCCACAGGACTGGAAAAGACCAGTTTTCATTCCAATCCCAAAGAAAGTCAATGCCAAAAACTGCTCAAACTACCGCTCAATTGCACTCATCTCACACACTAGTAAAGTAATGCTCAAAATTATCCAAGCCAGGTTTCAACAGTATGTGAACCATGAACTTCCAGATGTTCAAGCTACATTTAGAAAAGGCCGAGGAACCAGAGATCAAATTGCCAACATCTGTTGGATCATCAAAAAAGCAAGAGACTTTCAGAAAAACATCTACTTCTGCTTTATTGACTACACCAAAGCCTTTGACTGTGTGGACCACAACAAACTCTGGAAAATTCTTCAAGAGATGGGAATATCAGACCACCTAACCTGCCTCTTGAGAAATCTGTATGCAGGTCAGGAAGCAACAGTTAGAACTGGACACGGAACAATATAGACTGGTTCCAAATCGCAAAGGAGGACATCAAGGCTGTATATTGTCACCCTGCTTATTTAACTTCTATGCAGAATACATCATGAGAAATGCTGGGCTGGAGGAAGCACAAGCTGGAATCAAGACTGCTGGGAGAAATATCAATAACCTCAGATATGCAGAGGACACCACCCTTATGGCAGAAAGTGAGAAAGCCTCTTGATGAAATGAAAGAAGAGAGTGAAAAAGTTGGCTTAAAACTCAACATTCAGAAAATGAAGATCATGGAATCTGGTCCCATCACTTCACGGCAAATAGATGGGGAAACAGTGGAAACAGTGACAGACTATTTTGGGGGGCTCCAGAATCACTGCAGATGGTGACTGCAGCCATGAAATTAAAAGATGCTTGCTCCTTGGAAGAAAAGTTATGACCAACCTAGATAGCATATTAAAATGCAGAGACATTACTTTACCAACAAAGGTCCATCTAGTCAAAGTAGTCAAATATGGATGGACTATAAAGAAAGCTGGACTATAGTTGGACTATAAAGAAAGCTGCGTGCCAAAGAATTGATGCTTTTGAACTGTGGTGCTGGAGAAGACTCTTGAGAGTCCCTTGGACTGCAAGGAGATCCAACCAGTCCATCCTAAAGGAAATCAGTCCTGAATATTCATTGATGCTGAAGCTGAAGCTCCAATACTTTGGCCACCTGATGTGAAGAACTAAATCATTTGAAAAGACCCTGATGCTGGGAAAGACTGAAGGCAGAAGGAGAAGGGGATGAGAGAGGATGAGATGGTTGGATGGCATCACAAACTAATGGACATGAAAATGAGTAAACTTCAGGAGTTGGTGATGGACAGGGAGGCTTGATGTGCTGTAGTCCATGGGGTCGCAGAGTCAGACATGACTGAGTGACTGAACTGAACTGACTGGATGGACCTTAGAGATTATCATACTAAAGTGAAGTAAGTCAGAAAGAGAAAGATAAATATCACATGGTATCACTCATGTGTGGAATCTAATTTTTAAGAAAAGATACAAATGAACTGACTTGTATGTATGATGTATGGAAAAAGACTTCCATACATCAAAACAAGCAGATGGTTACCAAAGGGAAAACTTGTAGGGGAGAGATAAATGAGGAGCTTGGAATGAACACACATACACTACCATATATAAGGCAAATAACCAACAAGGACCTACTGTATAGCAGAGGAAACTCTACTCAACATTCACGGATTAAAACAAAACAAAACAAAAAATTCACGGATAACCTAAATGAAAACGAATATAAAAAAGAATGAACATATGTAAATACATATATGCATAACTGAGTCCATTTGCTGTACACCTGAAACTAAAACAACTATAAATCCACTACACTCCAATAAAATTAAATTTAAAAAAAAAATAAAACAAAGTAACTTTAAAATATACACAAAGAGGGACTTCCCTGGTGGTCCAGTGGCTAAAACCCCTCATTCTCAATGCAGGGAACTAGGTTCGATCCCTGGTCAGGGAACTAGATCCTGCGTTCTGCACCTAAGACACAGCATGGTCAAATAAATAAAAACTGAGACTTGGTGCAGCCAAATAAATAAAAATACTTAAAAACATATATATATATATATATATAAAATAAAAATACTTTATATAAAAATTAAAATACTTTCAATATATATATACAAAGAAACAAGAGACATTACAGAATTAACTACATTAATTCTGCTCCTTTATATAATCTAGTAACATAGGTGGCCCCTAAAATACTAAATACCATTTAGAGAATTTTAGAGAAAAGCAATATAATTGAAGAAATGAACCAAATAACCTAAGGGAAAGGACAAAAGAGTTTAAGAACTTGGCTAAGCAAAAGTTATAGGAAGACAAAGAGTTAAAATATTGATATTTTTCAAGGAAAAAGCAATAAAGAGTTCAAGGACTTATTGAGTATTCATCTCTTATGGTTAATCCCCTAGCCAACTACTCACAAATATAAATTCTATTCCATTTTCTTCTGATCTGTGTATGTTCAACTTTTCTTTTGTTTTCCTGCTATCTTCTTTGCTACCAACTTAATTCATACTCTAGTCAAACTCTGTACCAACTCTTTGTGACCCCGTGGACTATACAGTCCATGGAATTCTGTAGGCCAGGAAACTGGAGTGGGTAGCCTTTCCTTCTCCAGGGGAGGTTCCCAACCCAGGGATCGAACCCAGGTCTCCCACATTGCAGGTGGATTCTTTACTAACTGCGCTATCAGGGAAGCCTTCGATGGACATGAGTTTAAGCAAACTCTGGGAGATAGTGAAGCATGGGGAAGCCTGGTGTGCTGCAGTCCATAGGGTCACAAAGAATCAGGCAGGACTTTGCAATTAAACAACAATAACAACACAAACATGGGATAAAACCATAAAGGGAAAAATATTTGGCAACTAAATAAAACACCTACCACTCTTTAAATATTTTACTGACAAGGAGAAAAATTACAACTATGAAAAACCCAATCACTTTAAAATTTAAAATTTCAGTATTTTAAAAAGGGAACATACTACATAATACAAAAGGTAAAATACAATACTTCTATTTTTATTATCATCTATAACAATTCTCAATGCTTGAGAGCTACAGAGATCCCCTAAGCTAGATAAATGAAAATATTTTATGTTTTAGATTGCTTTCTGTTATAATAAAAGTTTTAATTACCCAGTGAAAGTAAACAAACATAGAAGAGTTTTTAAACATTTTGAGTAATAAAAATTAAAAAGGACTTTTAAATTATGCTGCTGCTAAGTCACTTCAGTCGTGTTCGACTCTTTGCGACCCCATGAATCACAGCATGCCAGGCCTCCCTGTCTATCACCAACTCCCGGAGTTTACTCAGACTCATGTCCATCGAGTCAGTGATGCCATCCAGCCATCTCATCCTCTGTCGTCCCCTTCTCCTCTTGCCCCCAATCCCTCCCAGCATCAGAGTCTTTTCCAATGAGTCAACTCTTCGCATGAGGTGGCCAAAACTGGGGTTTCAGCTTTAGCATCATTCCTTCCAAAGAAATCCCAGGGCTGATCTCCTTTAGAATGGACTGGTTGGATCTCCTTGCAGTCCAAGGGACTCTCAGGAGCCTTCTCCAACACCACAGCTCAAAAGCATCAATTCTTCAGCGCTCAGCTTTCTTCACAGTCCAACTCTCACATCCATACACGACCACAGGAAAAACCATAGCCTTGACTAGACAGACCTTTGTTGGCAAAATAATGTCTCTGCTTTTGAATATATTATCTAGGTTGGTCATAACTTTTCTTCCAAGGAGTAAGTGTCTTTTAATTTCATGGCTGCAGTCACCATCTGCAGTGATTTTGGAGCCCCCCAAAATAAAGTCTGACACTGTTTCCACTGTTTCCACTGTTTCCCCATCTATTACCCATGAAGTGATGGGACCGGATGCCATGATCTTCATTTTCTGAATGTTGAGCTTTAAGCCAACTTTTTCACTCTCCACTTTCACTTTCATCAAGAGGCTTTTTAGTTCCTCTTCACTTTCTGCCATAAGGGTGGTGTCATCTGCGTATCTGAGGTTATTGATATTTCTCCCGGCAATCTTGATTCCAGCTTGTGCTTCTTCCAGATCAGCGTTTCTCATGATGTACTCTGCATAGAAGTTAAATAAGCAGGGTGACAATATACAGCCTTGACGTACTCCTTGTCCTATTTGGAACCAGTCTGTTGTTCCATGTCCAGTTCTAACTGTTGCTTCCTGACCTGCATATAGGTTTCTCAAGAGGCAGGTCAGGTGGTCTGGGATTCCCATCTCTCTCAGAATTTTCCAGAGTTTGTTGTGATCCACACAGTCAAAGGCTTTGGTATAGTCAATAAAGCAGAAATAGATGTTTTTCTGGAACTCTTGCTTTTTCAATGATCCAGCGGATGTTGGCAATTTGATCTCTGGTTCCTATGCCTTTTCTAAAACCAGCTTGATCATCTGGAAGTTCATGGTTCACGTATTGCTGAAGCCTGGCTTGGAGAATTTTGAGCATTACTTTACTAGGCTGTGAGATGAGCGCAATTGTGCGGTAGTTTGAGCATTCTTTGGCATTGCCTTTCTTTGGGATTGGAATGAAAACTGACCTTTTCTGGTCCTGTGGCCACTGCTGAGTTTTCCAAATTTGCTGGCATACTGACTGCAGCACTTTCACAGCATCATCTTTCAGGATTTGAAATAACTCAACTGGAATTCCATCACCTCCACTAGCTTTGTTCTTAGTGATGCTTTCTAAGGCCCACTTGACTTCACATTCCAGGATGTCTGGCTCTAGGTGAGTGATCACCCCATCATGATTATATGGGTCGTGAAGATCTTTTTTGTACAGTTCTTCTATGTATTCTTGCCACCTCTTCTTAATATCTTCTGCTTCTGTTAGGTCCATACCATTTCTGTCCTTTATCGAGCCCATCTTTGTGTGAAATGTTCCCTTGGTATCTCTAATTTTCTTGAAGAGATCTCTAGTCTTTCCCATTCTGTTGTTTTCCTCTATTTCTTTGCATTGATCGCTGAGGAAGGCTTTCTTATTTCTTCTTGCTATTCTTTGGAACTCTGCATTCAGATGTTTATAAGTTTCCTTTTCTCCTTTGCTTTATACCTTGATCAGATCAGATCAGTCGCTCACTAGTGTCCAACTCTTTGCAACCCCATGAATCGCAGCACGCCAGGCCTCCCTGTCCATCACCAACTCCCAGAGTTTACTCAGACTCATGTCCATCGAGTCAGTGATGCCATCCAGCCATCTCATCCTCTGTCGTCCCCTTCTCCTCTTGCCCCCAATCCCTCCCAGCATCAGAGTCTTTTCCAATGAGTCAGCTCTTCGCATGAGGTGGCCAAAGTACTGGAGTTTCAGCTTTAGCATCATTCCTTCCAAAGAAATCCCAGGGCTGATCTCCTTCAGAATGGACTGGTTGGATCTCCTTGCAGTCCAAGGGACTCTTAGGAGTCTTCTCCAACACCACAGTTCAAAAGCATCAATTCTTCGGCGCTCAGCCTTCTTCACAGTCCAACTCTCACATCCATACATGACCACAGGAAAAACCATAGCCTTGACTAGACGAACCTTTGTTGGCACAGTAATGTCTCTGCTTTTGAATATGCTATCTAGGCTGGTCGTAACTTTCCTTCCAAGGAGTAAGCGTCTTTTAATTTCATGGCTGCAGTTACCATCTGCAGTGATTTTGGCGCCCAGAAAAATAAAGTCTGACACTGTTTCCACTGTTTCCCCATCTATTTCCCATGAAGTGATGGGGCCGGATGCCATGATCTTCATTTTCTGAATGTTGAGCTTTAAGCCAACTTTTTCACTCTCCACTTTCACTTTCATCAAGAGGCTTTGTAGTTCCTCTTCACTTTCTGCCATAAGGGTGGTGTCATCTGCATATCTGAGGTTACTGATATTAGTGTTTCTCATGATGTACTCTGCATATAAGTTAAATAAACAGGGTAGGTTCAAGAAATCAAGCACATTCTTAATAGCCATTGTGGAGAACAGATTCCAAAGGCTACAATGTGCTCACAAAAAATGGAAGAACTATATACTGTGTGCCTTAAGGACACAACATTGCTTCTAAATATTCCTGTTAAAAAAACTGAACATGAATGTGATTCAAGACTATTTCTAATTACCTATTTACAGAAAAACAATGTTAAATGAAACACTGAGATGCAATCAGCAAATTCAAATGGAGAAACTCTAACTCCCGATTCTTCAAGAAATAAACTGCAGAGAGAGGGAGAAAAGGGGGAGCATACAGATTAAAAAGAGGCGGAATATTACCCAATTGCAATGTAGAGACCTTATTTGGATACTGATTCTTACGTAGTTTGTGTACCTATGTCTGATTCATGTTGATGTTTGGCAGAAACCAACAAAATTCTGTAAAGCAATTATCCTTCAATTAAAAAATAAATAAAATTTTAAAAGAATAAGGATAAATATAACTTCAAATTATTAAAAAATTTAAAATTAAAAATACTGTAAGACAATCAGAGAAATTTGAACTGTGGCTATCTCAAGATTAAAATTACATTATTACTGTTCTGTAACCCCTAATGAAATAATGGAAAAAGACAATACTAAATAGCTACTAAAACCATTAATGGAGCTTTCCTGGTAGCTCAGCTGGTTAAGAACCTGCCTGCAATGCATGAGACCTCGGTTCAATCCCTGGGTTGGGAAGACACTTGGAGGAGGGCATGGCAATTCACTCCAGTATTCTTGCCTGGAGAATCCCCATGGACAGAGGAGCCTGGCAGGCTACAGTCCACAGGGCTGCAAAGAGTCAGACACGACTGAGTGACTAAGTACAGCACAAAACCATTAATGCAAGGCTGATAACACCTGACCCAACAGGTAGATCTTAATATCACAATATCCACCAATGAACAACTAGGTTAAATTTGAACACTTTCTGAATATTATCTGATATTTAAGAAATGCTACTTTTTAAGGTATTCTGATTATGTTTAAAAACTGAGCTCTTATCTTTAAGAGATACACTTATTAAAATATTTACAAATAAACTGAAAAAATACAGGATTTGCTTTAAAATAATATAGCAGGTAGGAAGCAGGTAGGAATATGGATGAAAAGAGATTGTACGCTGCAGATAAATTACTGAAGATGCAGCTGAGTATATGGGAGTTAAAATTCCCACTTTATTTTTTATTTATGCTTGAAAATTTCTAAAAAAAGGTTTTTAAGTTAATTCTTATTTAGGAACCAAATATCAGGTTTTAGAATATATGTGTTATTTTTTTTTTCAGTCACTAAGTCATGTGTGTGTGTGTATATATATCGGAGAAGAAAATGAGAGTACTGAAATCCAATATTCCTATCAAGCAGAGTTGGTTATTAGAAGGGTTAAACTATTTTAATTTGTTTTCTCTTTTAATAAGTTTTTCTCATCTGATTTTAAGTTATTCATTTTAGTGGTTATGCCATTTAGAACAACACATTTTACCAGCTTTCCCTCTAGAATCTTAACTCTCCAAGGCTTCTGGCATTATCAATCTGCTGGAATCTCATTAGTAACAAAGCTGATGATATATTGGACAGCAGTGCTGTGCCTCCACGGATTTCCTTCTTTTCTTAGACTACAGATAACTTTGGTTTTAAAAAATTTTAAGTTATAAAGAAACATTTTAAATATATTCTAACTGTAGAAAGTCAGCTTGATAACTTTTAACATTTTTAGTGAGCTTCAGCCTTTTCAAGAAGCCAAAATGTTTCTTTCTGAAAAAGAAACAAAACTGTTCTTTTACTATGTTAAGAATAATTTTTTCAGAGAAGCTTTCATCCTTCTCTTAGCAAAACCAACAGACTTTCATGCAGTGTTTTAAACTACTGAATTAAGTTTAACTGCATCATGTTAACCATGATATTCAAAATTAATCAATTATTTTCATAAAGAAGAAAATACAAACAATTTAGTACAGAAAAACTGTCTAGTATTCTACCAAACCCCTTGAACTGTCCATTGAACTTCTGGATAAGTGACTGTCTAATAGCCTGTAAACCTAACTTTTAAGAACCACAAATCCAGTCTTCAAGAAAGAAAGGACATACATATACTTACAGTTGATTCACCCTGTTGTGCAGCAAACACCAACACAACATTGTAAAGCAATTATCCTCCAATTAAAAATAAATTAAAAAAACAATAGAACCACAATCCAGAGATTACTCCAAGAATCAATAAATATCCATTCAGTATCTATCCCATATGAGCTGTAAAGGCCACAGAAGCAGGCTTTACAAAATGCCACAGGTAGTGTGTGTGTGGTAGGATTTAAGACACAAGTTTTGCCTTCATGGTGCCTATATATGCTTAAAATATGAATATCACACTTTAAAGTGATAAATTGTGCAATATGAAGTACAACAGAATTTCAGAGTACATAAGGCAGTGGGGAAAAGCCAGGGAGATCTTACAGACATTTATTATGAAGTAGGTCTTAAAACCTAACAAGTGATATGGACAGGGGAGGAACTCCAAGTGTGAGGGACAGGGTGGACAAAGATATAAAGTATTAGATCTAAACTCAGTACATGCTGAGTCTAACAGAATAAAATGCACATGGGGGACTACAGAAACGGGCAGTATTCAAAAAATTATTGCCTCTGAAGACATCATCAATCCAGGACAAAATGCACAATAGGGACCTCCTGCCAGCCTTTTACAACGGATCAGATAGTGGTTATTTTGGGGTTGCACTGGAGTATAATAACAGGCTAATGGAAAAGATGCCTATCTTTCCTCTAGTAATCTAAAAGTAAGTAGAAAGTACATATTTTTAAATATGATTCACTATTTCTCCTACCATTTGATTAAATAGACTTCTAATAGAATAAAAGTTTGATCTCAAAATCTAGGAAGAAATTATGGAAACATACAAAAGGGTTAAAAATGAAGACAGAATAGCATATTTCCAAGCCCTGATGCTTAAACTCAGGCAACTGTTCACCCCCAAAATTTGTTGGAACTTACTAATTTAAAAGGGCATCACACTCAAATATTCTCTGCTAGTAACATCTCAGTGCTTTACAAGCTGCCTATCCAAGGAAGGTATACTCAAACTCATCATCTATTCACAATCTGCTGTTTGCGCAACACTGCTTTAGTATGTTTAAATTGTTTAGTTTGTTAAAGTTTAGAAAGAGATACTAAAAACTTGATTCTAATTTTAGATAACATAAAGTTATCTTTTACATGTGCTTCCCTGGTGGCTCATCTGGTAAAGAATCTGCCTGCAACGCTGGGAGACCTGGATTCAATCCCTGGGTTGGGAAGATCCCCTGGAGAAGGGAACAGCTAGTATTCTGGCTTGGAGAATTCCATGGACTGTATAGTCCACAGGGTCTCAAAGAGTCAGACACAACTAAGCAAAATATTGATTCTAATTTTAGATAATGTAAAGGCATCTATTATATATATAGTCATGTAGAAAGCAGCCAATCATTATCAGTATGGCAAAAAAAGTGGTAGTGTATTTCATAAAAAAAAAAAAAAAAAGAAATCCTACTCTAAAACTAAAAACACTTTCATTAAAGAAGTACAAAAAATAACAAACCTGTCAGTTTCACCCTTATTCTTTCCATAAAGTAAGTAGTGAGAGTATTTGGGAAAATAACTCTGGTACTGAAGGTGGAAAATGTAGTACAAAGTGCCCTGTATGTTTTCAGAATGGGTGGAGAAAAGGTATAATCTCATGGGGAAGGATAGTTAAAGAGTTTAAAAAGATGCTAAAGAATAAACTTTATCCAAACATTAATTATCCAAATGAGGAAATATCCAAAGCAATACAAGCTACAGAAGAATTTCCACTCTTCCCATTGCCTGAAAAAGTTTCCTGGAGGAGGCTCAGAAAAGCAGGGGAAAGTAGAGCTGAGGTTTCGGCAGAGAAGGAACTCTCTAAAATATGGGATTCCAGCCCACATTTAAAAAATTTTTAAGGGGAACAAGATGGCGGAGGAGTAGGTGGATGTGGAGTACATCTCTCTTCAGGGATACATCAGGAATACACCTTCAGACACAGAAGTGCATGAAGAACACCAGCTGAGAATGGACAGGAGTACCTGACCAGTGGAAAAGAATATATAGAACCACACAAAACTCAGTAGGACAAAGGACCTAGGGGGAAAAACAGGAGTGTTAGTAGGACTGGACCTGCCCTCGCCCGGTGGGGGAACTGAAGCAGGGGTCCTATCCACACATCGGGACAATTGTCTGAGTTAGAGGAGAAACATTTAAGGCTGAGACTGAAACAGCTGACCTGTGGCAGCCTAAATGGAATGAAAATCAGACAGTCCTTGCCACAGCCATACATATCCTGGACAGGGACACAGGTCCCCTGGAAGGTGCAGGGGCTGGCAGCTGGAGTTTAGAGACTGCGGAGCAATCCCAGGGCGAGGGCTGCAGCTGACTGGGCAGAGACGGACAGAGGGGATGTGAGGGAGGAGTCTGTGGTGGGAAATGACTGTGGAGGTAAGCCAGGCAGCCATGGAAGCAAGGCAATACTGCTGAGCCATCACCAAAGGCTCTCCCGCCCCACACACCAGCATCGGCAGCTGAAGGAGAAAAGGGCTGGCCCATCAAACACCTGAGGCACTGAACTACAGTGTAGGACCCCACCTAGGGTGCCCCTTTAAGTGTCTGATGCGCCGTTCTACAGAACAGGACCTCAGCCGGGGGGTGTCCCTCTATGTGCCTGACACACCAAACAACAGAGAAGGACTCCAGGCAAGGGAGCCTTCTGAGTGCCTGAACGGGTGGAACAATGGAAAAAGACTGGCCAAAGAGGCCTTCTGATCACCAGCTACAAAAGGCTTGAAAAAAGACTCTGATAGGGCCATAACTCCTGCGGTAGATGCAGTCCATGTCCCTGCACACTTGGCATGGCCAGGGTCCCCATAAGCCAAGCAGCTGCGCCACCTTCATGCTCAACTGTCATTGGGACAGATCTGTCACAGGCCAAAAAAGTTTTGCATCTATGTGCACAGGGTCACTTCGGTCATGTCCAACACTTTGCGACCCTGTCGACTGTGGCCTGCCAGGCTTCTCTGTCGGGGGGTTCTCCAGGCAAGAATACTGGAGTGTATTGGCCAATACTGGTTGCCATATCCTTCAAGAGCACTATTTTTCCTGCTGCCCTAGCCCACAACTCCCGAGTACCTGCTGCTGCCAGAACCCCTGTGACCCAAGCAGCTACATCACCTCCACACCTGGCCCTCACAGAAGCAAACCCAAGTCCTCCAGGGCAGCCTCAGGAGCAAACCCCAGTGGACAACCCACATGCAGAGGTGGAAATAAAACCACAATTGAAACCCAGGGGCAATGTGTCTAAGGAAGAAGACCCAAAACCTTCCCACCAGCTGTATAAGCTGCAGATTAAATCCACATGATCAACTAGGCAGACTCTCTATGAAATATATAAAAGGACATTGAGAACTCCCACAAAAGAAAACGCGCTAGTTCTGTTAGCTGTGGACACTGGAGGCAAGAACACACAGGAGTAGGACCAGATTAGAATCTGAGCTGCCCCACAGCAGGTCCAGAGATAGCATAGTGTCGGAGGGCATCCTAGGGAGGTGAGGTGGACTGTGACTCCCAGTGAGGGAAAGGACTCTGACAGCAGTGGCTCAAGACAAACATTTATTATTATGTTTTGACTTCTTCTGTAGATTCTTCTGTATTTTTTTCTTTTATTTTTCCCCCTCTGTTGCAACAGTTGATTTTATTGGCACTATGAAATCTAATTAAGCCTTTGATCTTTTTTTTTCCCCTCACATTTTTTATAGTTCTAATAAACCTCTTCCTCTATGTTGGCCTTCTGCAGTTCTGTGGAGGTTTTTTCTTTTCTCTGTTTTTTAATTTTAATTTTTTAAACCTATATTTTTCTACATTTATTTCTTTGCTTTTCCTACTGTTCTTTTCCCATTGCAGTTAATCTTTAATGTATATAAACCTTCTTTATCTACCTCTATTTAACTCTGATTATCTATTCTTTCTTTCCTTCCTTTCCTCACAACATATTTGTTAGTTTTATTTTCATTGCTCTATTCTCCAATTAGCACCTTGCTTTAGTTTTGTTTTCCAATTTGTGTTTTAGTTTTGTTCTTTTTTTAATTTATTTTAACTGGAGGCTAATTACAATATAGTAGCACTTTTTGCCATACATTGACATGAATCAGCCATGGGTATACATGTGCCCCTGTCCTGAGCGCCCTGTCTCATGCATCAAACCTGGACTGGTGATCTATTTCACATATGATATTATACATGTTTCAATGCCATTCTCCCAAATCATCCCACCTTCTCCCTCTCCCACAGAGTCCAAAAGACCGTTCTAAACATCTGTGTCTCCTTTGCTGTCTCATATACAGGGTTATTGTTACCATCTTTGTAAATTCCATAAAAGGCAGAGGAACCAGAGATCAAATTGCCAACATCCGCTGGATCACTGAAAAGGCAAGAGAGTTCCAGAAAAACATCTATTTCTGCTTTATTGACTATGCCAAAGCCTTTGACTGTGTGGATCACAATAAACTGTGGAAAATTCTGAGAGAGATGGGAATACCAGACCACCTGATCTGCCTCTTGAGAAATTTGTATGCAGGTCAGGAAGCAACAGTTAGAACTGGACATGGAACAACAGACTGGTTCCAAATAGGAAAAGGAGTTCGTCAAGGCTGTATATTGTCACCCTGTTTATTTAACTTATATGCAGAGTACATCATGAGAAACACTGGACTGGAAGAAACACAAACTGGAATCAAGATTGCTGGGAGAAATATCACTAACCTCAGATATGCAGATGACACCACCCTTATGGCAGAAAGTGAAGAGGAACTAAAAAGCCTCTTGATGAAAGTGAAAATGGAGAGTGAAAGGTTGGCTTAAAGCTCAACATTCAGAAAACGAAGATCATGGCATCCAGTCCCACCACTTCATGGGAAATAGATGGGGAAACAGTGGAAACAGTGTCAGACTTTATTTTTGGGGGCTCCAAAATCACTGCAGATGGTGACTGCAGTCATGAAATTCAAAGACGCTTACTCCTTGGAAGGAAAGTTATGACCAACCTAGATAGCATATTCAAAAGCAGAGACATTACTGTGCCAACAAAGGTTCGTCTAGTCAAGGCTATGGTTTTTCCTGTGGTCATGTATGGATGTGAGAGTTGGACTGTGAAGAAGGCTGAGCGCCGAAGAATTGATGCTTTTGAACTGTGGTGTTGGAGAAGACTCCTGAGAGTCCCTTGGACTGCAAGGAGATCCAACCAGTCCATTCTGAAGGAGATCAGCCCTGGGATTTCTTTGGAAGGAATGATGCTAAAGCTGAAACTCCAGTACTTTGGCCACCTCATGCGAAGAGCTGACTCATTGGAAAAGACTCTGATGCTGGGAGGGACTGGGGGCAGGAGGAAAAGGGGATGACAGAGGATGAGATGGCTGGATGGCATCACTGACTCGATGGACGTGAGTCTCAATGAACTCCGGGAGTTGGTGATGGACAGGGAGGCCTGGCGTGTTGTGATTCATGGGGTCACAAAGAGTCGGACACGACTGAGCAACTGATCTGATCTGATGTGTTAGTATACTGTATTGGTGTTTTTCTTTCTGGCTTACTTCATAGGCTCCAGTTTCATCTACCTCATTAGAACTGATTCAAATGTATTCTTTTTAATGGCTGAGTAATACTCCATTGTGTATATGTACCACTGCTTTCTTATTCATTTGTCTGCTGATGGACATCTAGGTTGCTTCCATGTTCTGGCTATTATAAACAGTGCTGCGATGAACATTGGGGTACATGTGTCTCTTTCAATTCTGGTTTCCTCGTGTGTATGCCCAGCAGTGGGATTGCTGGGTCATAAGGCAGATCTCTTTCCAGTTTTTTAAGGAATCTCCACACTGTTCTCCATAGTGGCTGTACTAGTTTGCATTCCCACCAACAGTGTAACAGGGTTCCTTTTCTCCACACCCTCTCCAGCATTTTATTGCTTGTAGACTTTTGGATAGCAGCCATTCTGACTGGCATGAGATGGTACCTCACTGTGGTTTTGATTTGCATTTCTCTGATAATGAGTGAGGTTGAGCATCTTTTCATGTGTTTGTTAGCCATCTGTATGTCTTCTTTGGAGAAATGTCTGTTTAGTTCTTTGGCCCATTTTTTGATTGGGTTGTTTATTTTTCTGGCATTGAGCTGTGTGAGCTGCTTGTATATTTTTGAGATCAATTCTTTGTCAGTTGCTTCTTTTGCTATTATTTTCTCCCATTCTGAAGGCTGTCTTTTCACCTTACTTATAGTTTCCTTCATTGTGCAAAAGCTTTTAAGTTTAATTTGGTCCCACTTGTTTATTTTTGCTTTTATTTCCATTACTCTGGGAGGTGGGTCAAAGAGGATCCTCCTGTGGTTTATGTCAAAGAGTGTTTTGCCTATGTTCTCCTCTAGGAGTTTTATAGTTTCTGGTCTTATGCTTAGATCTTTAATCCATTTTGAGTTTATTTTTGTGTATGGTGTTAGAAAGTGTTCTAGTGTCATTCTTTTACAAGTGGTTGACCAGTTTTCCCAGCACCACTTGTTAAAGAGGTTGTCTTTTCTTCATTATATATTCTTGTCTTCTTTGTCAAAGATAAAGTGTCCATAGGTGTGTAGATTTATCTCTGGGCTTTCTATTTTGTTCCATTGATCTATATTTCTGTCTTTGTGCCAGTACCATACTGTCTTGATGACTGCAGCTTTGTAGTAGAGCCTGAAGTCGGGCAGGTTGATTCCTCCAGTTCCATTCTTCTTTCTCAAGATTGCTTTGGCTATTCCAGGTTTTTTGTATTTCCATACAAATTGTGAAATTATTTCTTCTAGTTCTCTGAAAAAAAAATCACGTTGGTAGCTTGATAGGGATTGCATTGAATCTATAGATTGCTTTGGGTAGTATACTCATTTTCACTATATTGATTCTACCGCTCCATGAACACAGTATATTTCTCCATCTATTTGTGTCATCTTTGATTTCTTTCATCAGTGTTTTATAGTTTTCTATATATAGGTCTTCTGTTTCTTTGGTAGATTTATTCCTAAGTATTTTATTCTTTTCATTGCAATCATGAATGGAATTGTTTCCTTAATTTCTCTTTCTGTTTTCTCATTGTTAGTGTATAGGAATACAAGGGACTTCTGTGTGTTAATTTTATATCCTGCAACTTTACTATATTCATTGATTAGCTCTAATAATTTTCTGGTGGTGTCTTTAGGGTTTTCTATGTATAGGATCATGTCATCTGCAAACAGGGAGAGTTTTACTTCTTTTCATTCTGGATACCTTTTATTTCTTTTTCTTCTCTGATTGCTGTGGCTAAAACTTCCAAAACTATGTTGAAGAGTAGTGGTGAGAGTGGGCACCCTTGTTTTCTTCCTGACTTTAGGGGAAAGGCTTTCAATTTTTCACCATTAAGGATAATGTTTGCTGGGGGTTTATCATATATGGCTTTTATTATGTTGAGGTACATCCCTTCTATGCCTGCTTTCTAGGGGGTTTATCATAAGTGGATGTTGAATTTTGTCAAAGGCTTTATCTGCATCTATTGAGATAACCATATGATTTTTATCTTTCAATTTGTTCATGTGGTGAACACATTGATTGACTTGCAAATATTGAAGAATGCTTGCATCCCTGGGATAAAGCTTGGTCATAATGTATGATCTTTTTAATATGTTGTTAGATTCTGTTTGCTAGAATTTTGTTGAGGATTTTTGCATCTATGTTCATCAGTGATACTGGACTGTAGTTTTCTTTTTCTGTGGCATCTCTGTCTGGTTCTGGTATTAGGGTGATGGTGGCCTCATAGAATGATTTTGGCAGTTTACTTTCCTCTATAATTTTCTGGAAGAGTTTGAGTAAGATAGGTGTTAGTTCTTCTCTAAATTTTTGGTAGAATTCACCTATGAAGCCATCTGGTCCTGGGCTTTTGTTTGTTGGAAGATTTTTGATAACAGTTTTGATTTCTGTGCTTGTGATGGGACTGTTCACATTTTCTCTTTCTTCTTCAGTTTTGGAATGTTATACTTTTCTAAGAATTTGTCCATTTCTTCCAAGTTGTCCATTTTACTGTCATACAGTTGCTGATAGTAGTCTCTTATGATCCTTTGTATTTCTGTGTTGTCTGTTGTGATTTCTCCATTTTCATTTCTAATTTCGTTGACCTGATTCTTCTCCCTTTTTTTCCTGATGAGTCTGGCTAAAGGTTTGTCAATTTTATCTTCTCAAAGAAACAGCTTTTAGTTTTGTTGATTTTTGCTATAGTCTCCTTTGTTTTTATTTCTGCCCTAATTTTTATTTCTTTCTTTCTTTCCACTAACCCTGGGGATCTTCATTTATTCTTTCTCTGGTTGCTTTAGGTTTAGAGTGAGGTTATTTATTTGATTTTTCTCTTGTTTCTTGAGGTAAGCTTGTATTGCTATGAACCTTCCCCCTAGCACTGCTTTTTACTGAATCCCATAGATTTGGGGTTGTAGTGTTTTCATTTTGTTTCTATGCATATTTTCATTTCATTTTTGATTTCTTCTGTGATTTGCTGGTTATTGAGAAGTGTGCTGTTTAGCCTCCATGTTTGTATTTTTAATACTTTTCTTCCTGTAGTTGGCATCTAATCTTACCAGATTTTGATCAGAAAAGATGCTTAAAATGATTTCAATTTTTTTGAATTTACCCAGGCTAGATTTATGGCCATGGATGGGATCTATCCTGGAGAATGTCCGTGTACACTTGAGGAAATGGTGAAATTCATTGTTTTGGGGTGAAATGTCCTATCGATATCAATTAGATCTAACTTGTCCATTGTATCAATTAAAATTTGTATTTCCTTGCTAATTTTCCATTTAGTCGATCTATCCATAGGTGTGAGTGGAGTATTAAAGTCTCTCAATATAATTGTGTTACTGTTAATTTCCCTTTTCATACTTGTTACCATTTGCCTTACATATTGTGGTGCTATGTTGGGTGCATATGTATTTATAATTGCTATATCTTCTTGGATTGATCCCTTGATCATTATGTAGTGTCCTTCTTTGTCTCTTTTCTCGGTCTTTATTTCAAAGTCTGTCTTATCTGATATGAGTATTGCTACTTCTTTTGCATTTGCATTTTCATGCATTCCATTTGCATGAAATATCTTTTTCCAGCCCTTCACTTTCAGTCTGTATGTGTCCCTTGTTTTGAGGTGGGTCTCTTCTAGACAGTATAATAGGGATCTTGTTTTTGTATCCACTCAGCCAGTCTTTTCTTTTGGTTGGGGCATTCAACTCATTTACATTTAAGGTAGCTATTGATAAGTATGATCCCACTGCCATTTACTTTGTCGTTCTGGGAAACCTTTTATGCGTTTCCTGTCTAGAGAAGATCCTTTAGCATTTGTTGAAGAGCTGGTTTGGTGGTGCTGAATTCTCTCAGCTTTTGCTTGTCTGTAAAGCTTTTGATTTTTCCTTCACATCTGAATGAGATCCTTGCAGGGTATAGTAATCTGGGTTGTACGTTTTTCTGTTTCCTCACTTTGAGTATGTCCTGCCATTCTCTTCTGGCCTGAAGAGTTTCTATTGAAAGATCAGCTGTTATCTTTATGGGAATCCCCTTGTGTATTATTTGTTGCTTTTCCCTTGCTGCTTTTAATATTTGCTCTGTGTTTGACCTTCATTAATTTGATTAATATGTGTCTTGGGGTGTTTCGCCTTGGGTTTATCCTGTTTGGGACTCTCTGGGTTTCTTGGACTTGGGTGGCTATTTCCTTCCCCATTTTAGGGAAGTTTTCAACTGTTATACCCTCAAGTATCTTCTCACGCCCTTTCTGTCTTCTTCTTCTGGGACTCCTATGATTCGAATGTTGGGGTGTTTAACATCGTCCCAGAGGTCTCTGAGGTTGTCCTCATTTAATTCTTTTTCCTTTTCCCCTCTCTGCTTCATTTCTTTCCAACATTCTATCTTCCACCTCACTTATCCTGTCTTCTGCTTCAGTTATTCTACTGTTGGTTCCCTCCAGAGTGTTTTTGATCTGAGTTATTGCATTATTCATTATATATTGACTCTTTTTTATTTCTTCTAGGTCCTTGTTAAACATTTCTTGCATCTTCCCAATCCTTGTCTCTAGTCTATTTATCTGTAACTCCATTTTGTTTTCAACATTTTGGATCATCCTTACTATCATTATTCTGAATTCTTTTCCAGGTAGACTCCTTATCTCCTCCTCTTGTTTGGTTTGGTGGGCATTTATCATGTTCCTTTACCTGCTGAATATTTCTGTGCCTTTTCATTTTGTTTAGATTGCTGTGTTTGGGGGTGACCTTTTTGTAGGCTGGAAATTTGTGGTTTCTTTTTATTGTGGAGGTTGCTCTTTGTGGGTGGGGTTCGATGAGTGGCTTGTCAAGGTTTCCTGGTTAGGGAAGCTTGTGTCTGTGTTCTGGTGGGTGGAGCTGGATCTCTTCTCTCTGGAGTGCAATGAAGTGTCCAGTAGTGAGTTTTGGGGTGTCTATGGGTTTGGCATGGCTTTGGGCAGCCTGTATTTTAATGCTCAGGGCTGTGTTCCTGCATTGCTGGAGAATTAGCATGGTATGTCTTGCTCTGGAACTTATTGGCTCTTGGGTGGAGCTTGGTTTCACTGTACGTATGGAGGCTTTTGGATGAGCTCTTATTGATTAATGTTCCCTGGAGTCAGGAGTTTTCTGATGTTCTCAAGTTTTGGATTTAAGCCTCCTGCCTCTCGCTTTCAGTCTTATTCTTACAGTAGCCTCAAGACGTCTCCCCATCTATATACAACAGAGATGATAAAACATCTAGGTCAATGGTGAAAAGATTCTCCACAGTGAGGGACACCTAGAGAGGTTAACAAAGTTACATGGAGAAGAGAAGAGGGAAGAGGGAGATAGAGGTGACCAGGAGGACAAGACAGGGAGTCAAAAGGGGAGAGAGCAATCTAGCCAGTTATCAGCTCCCTAAGTGTCCTCCGCAGCCCGAACCCACAGAGATTCACAGAATTAAGTAGAGAAGGGGGAAGGAAGAGATAGAGGTAACCTGGGGGAGAAAAGGGAGAGTCAAAAGGGGAGAGAGCAAAGCAAGTCATCACTGCTGCTGCTGCTGCTGCTAAGTCGCATCAGTCGTGTCCAACTCTGTGCGACCCCATAGACGGAAGCCCACCAGGTTCCTCCGTCCCTGGGATTCTCCAGTTAAGAGTACTGGAGTGGGGTGCCATTGCCTTCTCCGCCAATCATCACACCCCTAAGTAAAAATGGGAACCGAAGACTAGATTTTTAAAGGTACAAAATTGATAACAAATACCAAAAAGCAAAGATTAAAAATCTAGAGTAGAGGTTAGACTCTCAAAAATACAATATTAAAAATACAAAACAAAATAAGTCACAAAAATTATAAAATATATATATATATGAAATTTCCTTTAAAAACAGGGTCTTTTTTTCAAGGTAAATAGTAGGTTATAAAAATGAAAGTTAAAGGAGTAATAAAGAACTTAAAATTTTTTAAAATTAAAAAATGATAATAGTAAAAATATATCTAGAAATTTCTCCGGAGCTGTTGAGGGCAGTGTGGGGTCAGTTCACTTTCAGATAGTTCCTTGTTCCAGCTTACACTTCTTCTCAAGGTCTATTGGTCCCTTCCAATGCTTACTCAGTGCTAACTACAGGATTTTAATCTGTTGCATCTGTCACAGAGCAGTTCCCTCTTATTTATTTTGGCTTCCTCTGTTTGCTAGTCTCTTCAGTGTCTAATTTCTGCCCTGACACAAGGGGGCAATGATGGTAACTTATTTAGGCTAACTTGTTCAGTTGTGTTGTGGGGAGGGAGGGACAATGCAAACAAATATCACTGGCATGTATGGGGAGTGCTCACAGTGTATGGACCATACTGGGTTTGCTCCAGCTCAAGGCGGTGTGTGCTTTCCTGGTCTACACTGCTCAGGTTCCGGGCTGCTCTGCAGGGGTACTGTCCAAAGTGGGCCCTGTGTTTTGTGCACTTTCCAGGTCTAAGATGCTCAGGTTCAGGTTCTCGGGTACTCCACAAAGGCACAGACTCAGTTGGGCATGCATTTTGTGCCCTTCCCAGGTCCAAGCAGCTCAGGCAACCAGATGCTTGGTGAGTGCACTGTCCCAGGTGGGCTGTACATCTTAATCACCTCCCTGATCCCAGCCGCTCAGTTTCCCGAGTGGACTGCAAGAGCTCCATCTCAGGTATGCCACGTGTGTCCTCCTCTTGGGAGCTGATCTCTGGCTGTGACCCTCCTGGCAGATGTTAACCATCCAGGATCCCAGGAAGACTTGGCTAGCAACTGGGAGCCGGCTCACAGTTTGGTGGAGGAAGCCCATTTCTGGGGCTGAGATTGCCGCTTGCCTTCTGGCTTTGGCTGTCACACACCTGCCTCTCTGCCTCCGGCAGGGGGAGGGGCTTGAGTGCAGCAGGCTACCTCTTCTTTGGTATTCACTCAATCCTTTGTTCTGTGAGCAGGCCAGGCTGGGCCTTAGTTAGAGCTTTTCATGGCAAAGTTCGGTTTGTTTGTTTTTTCCTCTCTCTGGCTATCCCACAGTTTGGGCTGCTATCCCATGTTAGCTCCCTCAGATTGTCCTCAGGGGATTCAGGCCCAGTCCTCTCCCTAAGCATGCAACCCATGCTTCCCTGTCCGGCCCCCGCTAGCTGGTGGTGGACGCAAGTGTCTGGGCTACTTCTCCGCTGGGAGTTGCGATTAGGCATGTATTCTGTAGGCTTGTTTGCTTTTTCCTCCCGGTTATGTTGGCCTGAGATTCTAAAACTCCCCACATACCCACTAGTGAGAGGGTTTTCTAGTGTTTGGAAACTTCTCCTCCTTCACGACTCCCTCTCAAAGACAGGTCTCCATCCTTAATTCTTGTCTCTCTTTTTGTCTTTTATATTTTGTCCTACCTCATTTTGAAGAGAATGGGCTGCCTTGCTGGGTGCCTAGTGTCCTCCACCAGCAATCAGAAGTTGTTTTGTGGAAGTTGCTCAGCAGTCAAATGATCTTTTGATGAATTTGTGCAGGAGAAAGTGGTCTCCCCATCCTATTCCTCAGCCATCTTAGGACCACCTGTTAGTTTTATTCTTAACTGGTAGATATAATTTTTGGTTTCCTTTGTTTGCCAGGTGAATCTACTGTACTTTATTTTTGTTGGATTGTTTTGATTTTGCTTATGGGTGTGTGTATATATATATTCAGTTACACTTTTTATTGTTGTTATAAACCTCTGCCTCTAGGTTGGGCTTTTATAGTTCTGTGGAGTTTTCCTTTTTTTTCTCTCTCTCTTCTTTTCTCTTTTTTATAATTTTAAGTTTTAATTTTTTTAATGCTATTATATTTCTTCTACATTTTTTCCTTTGTTTGCCTTTCCTACTGTTCTTTTCCCCTTGCAGTTAATCTTTAATGTACATAAATCTTCTTTATCTACTAACTTTGCTTATCTATTCTTTCTTTCTTTTCTTTCCTCTCAACATATTTGTTAGTTTTGCTTTCACTGTTCTACTCTCCACTTGGCACCTTGCTTTAGTTTTGTTTTCCAGTTTGTGCTTTAGTTTTGTTCTTTACTGGTAAATATAATTTTTGATTTCCTTTGTTCGCTGGGTCAATCTATTGTACTTTATTTTGTTGGACTATTTTGACTTTGCTTATGGGTATATATGTATATGTGTATATTCCATTATTTTAATTATTATTTGCCTGATTTTGTAACTGCCATTTGTCTGGAGGTCATCTTTGGTTTCTTGTTTTTGGGTATTTGTTTCATTCTCACTTAATGCCATAACAAACCACTTGTGGAATCTTCGTTCCTGACCAGAGATCAAGCTCTGAGCCTTTGGAGTGACAGCACTGACTCCAAGACCCTATACTACCAGAGAACTAAACCTAAGGAATATCAAATAGTGAGAACTCACACAACGGAAACCACCTGAATACAAGATCCAACCACCCAACCACCAGTAGCACCCTGTGCAGGACACCTCATTTAAACAACAAACAAAACAAAAATAAAAAACCCAATCATCAGCAGACAGGATTACCACTTCACTCAGCCTTGCCCAACAGAGGAAAAACAACCAACCAACCAAAAAACTCAGCAAAAATCTCAGCCTATATGAAGCTTACACAAACCACTGGACCAACCAGAGTAGGACAGAAACCAAAAGGAAGAAAGAATTCAACCTTGAAGCCTGGGAAAAGGAGACCTCAAACACAATTAAAAAAATAATGAAAAGGCAGAGAAATACTACCCAAATGAAGGAACAAACTTGAAACACAGAAATTCAAACAAATGAAGAGAAAATAGGCAAACTAACTGAAAAAGAATTCAGAATAATGATAGTAAAGATGATCAAACACCTTGAAAACAAAATAGAGAAAATGCAAGAATCAATTAACACAGACCTAGAAGAATTAAAGAATAAACATACAAACAATACAATTACTGAAATTAAAAATACTCTAAAAGGAATCAGTAGCAGAAGTGGAAGAATGAATCAGTGAGCTGGAAGATAAAATGGTGAAAATAACCTCTGAAGAGAAGAATAAAGTACAGGAATGAAAAGAACTGAAGATAGCCACAGAGACCTAAGGACAATATCAAAAGCACCAACATTTGAATTCTAGGGGTCCCAGAAAGAGAAAAAGAAAGGGTATGAGAAAATTTTTGAAGAGGTTATTGTTGAAAATTTCCCAAACGTGGAAATGGAAATAGTCAATCAGGTCCAAGAGGCACAAAGAGCCCCATACAGGATAAACCCAAGGAGAAACACACTAAGACACATACTAACCAAACTAGCAAAGACTAAACACAAAGAAAGAATATTAAAAGTAGCAAGGGAAAAGCAACAAGTAACATACAAGGGGAATCCCATATGTTTAACAGTTGATCTTTCAGCAGAAACTCTGCAGGCCAGAAGGGAACGGCAGAATATATTTAAAGCACTGAAAGTGTAAAATCTACAACCAAGATTACTATACCCAGCAAGGATCTCATTCAAAATTGATGGAGAAATAAAATGCTTTTCACACAAGCAAAAGTTAAGAGAATTCAGTACTACCAAAGCAGCTTTACAACAAATGTTAAAGGGACTTATATAGTCAAGAAATACAAGAGAAGAAAAAGATCTACAAAATCAACCCCCCAAAATTAAGAAAATGGTAATAGGAACATATATATCAATAATTACTTTAAATGTGAATGGATTAAATGCTCCAACCAAAAGACACAGGCTGGCTGAATGGATACAAAAACAAGACCCATATACATGCTCTCTACAAGAAACAAACTTCAGACCTAAAGACACATACGGAATGAAAGTGAGAGGATGGAAAAATATACTCCATGCAAATGGGAAGCAAAAGAAAGCTGACAAAATAGACAGCTTTTGTCCTCATATCAGGCAAAATAGACCTTAAAATAAAGAAGATTACAAGAGATAAGGAAGGACACTACATAATGATCAAGGGATCAATCCAAGAGGAAGACATAACAATTGTAAATATCTGTACACCCAACATAGGAGCACCTCAATATTTAAAACAATTACTAATAGACATAAAAGGAGAAATGGACAGATCATCAAAACAGAAAATAAGGAAACACAAGTCTTAAATAATACATTAGATGAGATGGATCTCATTCATAACTTCAGGATATTCCATACAAATGCAGAAGAATACACCTTCTTCTCAAGTGCACATGGAACATTCTCCAGGATAGACCACATCTTGGGTCACAAATCAAACCTCAGTAAATTTAAGAATATTGAAATCGTATCAAGCATCCTCTCCGACCACAAAGCTATAAGACTAGATATCAATTATAAGAAAAAAAACTGTAAGAAACACAAACACATGGAGATTAAACAACACCTTTCTAAATAACCAACAGGTTACTGAAGAAATCAAAAGGGAAATCAAAAATTTTCTAGAAACAAATGACAATGAAAACATGACAACTCAAAACCTGTGGGATGCAGCAAAAGCAGTCCTAAGAGGGAAATTTATAGCAATACAATCCTACCCCAAGAAACAAAACAAAAGAAAACACATCAAATAGACAACCTAACTTTACACCTAAAACAACTGGGAAAAGAAAAAATAAACAAACAAAAAAACCCAAAATTAATAGAAGGAAAGAAATCATAAAGATCTGAGCAGAAATAAATGAAAAAGAAATGAAAGAAACAATAGTAAAGATTAATAAAACAAAAAGCTTGTTCTTTGAAAAGAAAAAAAAAAAATTGACATACCTTTAGCCAGATTCATCAAGAAAAAAAGACAGAAGAATCAAATCAACAAAATAAGAAATGAAAAAGCAGAGGTTACAACAGACAATGCAGAAATACAAAGGATTATAAGAGACTATTATGAACAACTATATGGCAATAAAATGGATAACCTGGAAGAAATGGACAGATTCTTAGAAAAGTTTAATCTTCCAAGACTGAAACAAGAAGAAATAGAAATTATAAACAACCCAATTACAAGCACTGAAATAGAAGCTGTGATCAAAAATTTCCTAAAAAACAAAAGCCCAGGACCGGCAGCTTCACAGGTGAATGCTATCAAACATTTAGAGAAGAGCTAATGCCTATCATCCTAAAACTCTTTCCAAAATCTGCAGAGGAAAGAACACCTCCAAACTCATTCTACAAGACCACCATTACCCTGATACCAAAACCAGACAGAGACAATACAAAAAAAGAAAACTACAGGCCAATATCACTGATGAACACAGATGCGAAAATCCTCAACAAAATTTCAGCAAACAGAATCCAGCAACACATCAAAAAGTTCATACACCATGACCAAGTTGGGTTTATTCCAGGGATGCCAGTATTCTTCAATATATGCAAATCAATCAATGTGATACACCATATTAACAAATTGAAAGATAAAAACCACATAACCATCTCAATAGATGTATAAAAAGCCTTTGACAAAATTCAGCACCCATTCATGATTAAAACTCTTCAAAAAATGGGCATAGAAGGAACCTACCTCAACACAGCAAAGACCATAGATGATAAGCCTACAGCAAACATTATTTTCAATGGTGAAAAACTGAAAGCATTTCCTCTAAGATCAGGAACAAGGCAAAGGTGTCCACTTTCACCACTATTATTCAACATAGTTTTGGAAGTCCTAGCTACAGCAATCAGAGAAGAAAAAGAAATAAAAGGAATCCAGATCAGAAAAGAAGTAGTAAAGCTCTCACTGTTTGCAGATGACAAGATACTGTACACAGAAAACCCTAAAGATTTTCTGTGGGTTTTTGTGATACCCACACAAAAAATTTTGTGATAATTAATTAAATTTTTTTAAATTTACACAAAATTACTAGAGCTAATCAGTAAATTTAGGAAAGTCACAGGATACAAAGTCAATACACAGAAATCA
This sequence comes from Bos taurus, assembly GCF_002263795.3. Lineage (NCBI taxonomy): Eukaryota > Metazoa > Chordata > Mammalia > Artiodactyla > Bovidae > Bos > Bos taurus. Next base: position 17,371,956 of record NC_037335.1, on the reverse strand, counting down.
CTTGCATTTCTATATACTAACAATGAAAAAAGCAGAAAGAAATTAAGGAATCAATCCCATTCACCACTGCAACAAAAAGAATTAAATATCTAGGAATATACTTATCTAAGGAGACAAAAGAACTGTACACAGATCATTATAAGACGCTAATGAAAGAAATCAAAGACAACATAAACAGATGAAGAGATATTCTGTGTTTCTGGGTGTAGGAAGAATCAATATTGTGAAAATGACTATACTACCAAACACAATCTGCAGATTCAATGCAACCCCTATCAAATTACCAATGGCATTTTTCACAGAACTAGAAAAAAAAATTTTACAATTCATATGGAAAACACAAAAGACCCTGAATAAACAAAGTAGTCTTGAGAAAGAATGGAGCTGGAGGAATCAACCTTGCTGATTTCAGATTATACTACAAAGCTACAGTCATCAAGAGAGTATGATACTGGCACTAAAACAGAAATATAGACCAATGGAACAAGACAGAAAGCCCAGAAATAAACCCATTCACGTATGGGTACCTTATTTTTGACAAAGAAGGCAAGAATATACAATGGAGCCAAGACAGTCTCTTCAAAAGTGATGCTGGGAAAACTGGACAGCTACATGTAAAAGAATGAAGTTAGAATACTTCCTAACAGCATACACAAAGATAAACTCAAAATGGATTAAAGAGCTAAATGTAAGACCAGAAACTATAAAACTCTTAGAGGAAAACACAGGTAGAATACTCAGTGACATAAGTCAAAGCAAGATCCTCTATGACCCACCTTCTAGAGTAATGGAAATAAAAACAAAAGTAAGCAACTGGGACCTGATTAAACTTAAAAGCTTCTGCACAGCAAAGGAACCTATAAGCAAGATGAAAAGACAACCCTCAGAATGGGAGACAATAACAGCAAATTAAGCAACTGACAAAGGATTAATTTCCAAAATATACAAGCAGCTCATACAACTCAATACTAGAAAAACAAACAACCCAATCAAATAGTGGGAAAAAGACTTAAACAAACATTTCTGCAAAGAAGACATACAGATGGCTAACAAACACATGCAAAGATACTCAACATTGCTCATTATTAAAGAAATGCAAATCAAAACTACAATGAGATATCACCTCACACCAGTCATAATGGCCATCATCAAAAAGTCTACAAACAATAAATGCTGGAGAAGGTGTGGAGAAAAGGAAACACTCTTGCACTGTTGGTGGGAATGTAAACTGATACAGCCAAATGGAAGAACATATGGAGATTCCTCAAAAAACTAGAAAGAAAATGACCATATGACCCAGCAATCCCACTCCTAGGCATATACCCTGAGGAAACCAAAACTGAAAAAGACACATGTATCCCAATGTTCACTGAAGCACTATTTACGATAGCTAGAACATGGAAGCAACCTAGATGTCCATTGACAGATGGATGGATAAAGAAGTTGTGGTACATATACACAATGGAATATTACTCAGCCATTAAAGGAACGTATTTGAGTCAGTTCTAATGAGGTGGATGAACCTATTATACAGAGTGCAGTCAGTCAGAAAGAGAAAGATAAATATCATATACTAATGCACATATATGGAATCTAGAAAAATGGTACTGAAGAATTTACTTCCAGGGCAGCAATGGAGAAACAGAAACAGAGAACAGAGAACAGACTTATGCATGTGGGGAGAGGGGAGGAGAGGGTGAGACGTATGGAGAGAGCAACATGGAAACTTACATTACCATATGTGAAATAGACAACCAACGGAAATTTGCTGTATGGCTCAGGAAACTCAAGCAGGGACTCTGCATCAACCTAGAGGGGTGGGATGGGAAGGGAAATGGGAGGGAGGTTCAAAGGGGAGGGGATATATGTATACCTATGGCTGATTCATGTTGAGGTTTGACAGAAAACAACAAAATTCTGTAAAGCAATTATCCTTCAATAAAATAAATAAATTAATTTTTAAAAATACAGGTAAGCCAATTTAAAAAAAAGGACAAAAAAGAAAAAAAAAAGAACCTCTATGAAGACCACATATTTTAAAAAGGGCACATGATCAATGCTTAATATAAAAGACTGATATGAATCTGTACAAGTAATATAAACAAATCTAAAGGCTAAGGGAAATGAACCAAAATTTAACTCAGTTTTGTTAAAACCAGAAAGAAAAACACGCTTATAAGCAACTCAATCTTTGGGGTAGGTGGTAGAATATCAAAGGACAAATATAACTAACATTCTATTTCACTTTTCTTTTTAAGAACTTGTACACACTGGACAGGGTAGAACAGAAAGAAGGAATTCTTTTAATCAGCTATCATCCACTTATTCAAAAGAATATGAGTATCCACTATATACAATCAGTGAAAGAATTCTAAGATATAATCCTTTACCTTGCTACTGCCGCTAAGTCGATTCAGTCGTGTCTGACTCTGTGTGACCCCATAGATGGCAGCCCACCAGGCTCCCCTGTCCCTGGGATTCTCCAGGCAAGAGTACTAGAGTGGGTTGCCACTGCTTTCTCCAAATCCTTTACCTTACAGTATCTAAATTTAGGTATCCATAAATGTTTATTGAATTGGGCGATGTTATAACAGAAGTAAATAAAATAGGGAGTAGTGGTATCAATGAGGTGATAATCAATTCTACAGTAAGGGGAATGAGGAAAAAAAGTGAGGCAAGCATAAATAGGTTAAGAAAGGCCTCATCAATCTGGAGATGTCTGAGCTTAAAGAGAGCCTGGTGGCTCAGTGGTAAATAATCTGCCTGCAATGCAGGAGATGCGGGTTTGATCCCAGGGTCAGCAAGATTCCCTGGAGAAGAAAATGGCAACCCACTCCAGTATTCTTACCTGGGAAATCTTATGGACAGAGGAGCCTGGCAGCCTAGTCAATGAGGTCACAAAAGAGTCAGACACAAGTTAGCAACTAAACAACAATCTTAAAGAACAAGTAGTTTGACCTAAATAAGAGCATACCATGGGTGTGAACAAGCATAAATCTCAGATTTGAACAAACTTCAAGACAGATATTAAAACTTCTAGTCACAGTGATAGATTTCCAGTCCTACTGTGAGATATGGAGGAACTAAACACATGACACAGCAACAGAGTTCTGGCTTTCAAAAGGTGACTTCTCTAAGACTACAGTACAGTAAGTTTGACTTCAATTCCCAGTAAATCTATAGATTAAGAGATTTATGAACTATGAAAAAGGTAGTGCTAATTAGTTTAGACAGACCAGGTAGCATCTGATCAGGGATCTAAATGCTCTGTGGAGACTGACATGGTTCTCTTGGGGAGGAGCGCACAGTTATAAGAAATAGCAAAAGCAAGTCCTTGACTTAAGAGTGCTTAGAGTGGAGGGGAAAATCAAGATGAAGGAAGAGAGGGAGTTAGGGGGAAGGTGACAGGTCACATCACGTGGCACTGTCCCTACCACACCATACCATATGGTACCAGCCACCAGAGAGAAGGAAGGAATTGAGATTTTATTTTGAGATGGAAAGATTTTGGAAGACTTTGAGAAGAAGAGTGACATGACCATTCTTACAGTTTAAAACAATCATGCAGACTGCTGTGTGGAAAAAAAGACTATAGGAATGCATAGACAGCAAGAGAGGGATCAGGATACTCTAAGAATCAGCACCAGAATAATGGCTAAGAAGAGGTGTTTGGATTGGCTGGATTCTGAATATTCTGAAAGCAAAGTTGACAGGTTTTGCTGATAGAAAAAAAAGGACTCATCAAGAATGAGTTCAGGATTTTCCTAGTGGTCCAGGGTTTAGAACTCTGAGCTATATTAAAAAAAGAACTCTGAGCTTCCACCGCAGGGGACATGGGTTCTATTCCTGGTTGGGAAAAGAAGATCCCTCAGGCCATTTGGTGCAACCACAAAAAAATATGAGTTCAACGTTTGTGTTTTGTTTGTTTGCTGCTCTGCAAGCAAACAAGGGGTGGAGGGCAAGGTAAGGATCTAGAATTTATTATGGGACATATTAATGTTTAAGATGCATATTCAACATCGAGTAAGTAAGCTGGATATACAAATGTTGGAAAGAGTTCTGAACTGAAGAAATAAATTCGTAGATGCCAGTACTAAAACTATGTAAGATCACTAGCTGGGACTGTAGAAAAAAGTACCAAGACACTCAGCCTTCAGAAGTCAAGTAGAGGGGAGTATAATGCCAAGGTGACTAAGAACAAAGACAGTGTCAGGGAACGAGAAATAATCAAAGGTGTCACACACGGCTGGTAGGTCAAGATGAGGACCCTGCAGTGACCAGAGAAATAGCTGCTGGCAAGGATTCACTAGAGAGTAGGACCCTGATGAAGAGAGTTAACAACTACAAGTCCCAGAAGGGAATGTGGCCACTATACAAATAGAGGGGCTGGTTCCAGCAACATAAAGAGTTCAAGCACTTTAATGGGAAGAAAGGGGAATACGTAAGTTCAAGTACAAACAGATATGCAAATTTAATTTACACATCTGTTTTCCTTGACTAGTTAAGTTCTTGTGAAGCCAGGCCACACTGTATTCATCTTTCTATCCCTGGTTCCCAGCACAAAACAACAATTTGTTTGTAGAAAGAAGGGATCGGCCTTAACATTTGAAGACATGCCATTCAGGGAAATACTGAATTCACTGTCTATAACCCAAAGGACACAGAAGGACCAAGTGGATAGAAGTTACATAAAGGCAGACTATGATCCGACACAGTGACACTTTTACCCATTAGAGACAGCCAGGATGATACTAAGGGGATGCAGCAGAAAACATTAATGACATTAATAATGGTAGAAATTTTATAACAGTAGCTGATATTTATGGAACAGTTACTTTGTACAAAGCATTTCATTTCTCTAAAGCACTTCACAAGTATTAGTCCATTTCATCCTTATGCCAACGTAGTGGAACAGGCATTCATTTATTATCTGCATTTCACCAATGAGGAAACTGAGGAAAAGAGAATTGAAGTAACTTGCCCCAGTTTATACAACTTAAATGGCAGAACCAACATTCAAACCCAAGTACATTTTGAAAATCTATGCATTTAAACCTTTCGTACTGCCTCTCAGATCTTAACAAAATCAGAATGACCACAAAACCTTCACAGATTAGAATGCTGGTTCAGACAAACATATCTTCTAGATCCCTTAAACCCACCTAAATAAATATAATATGAGGGAGACAAAGGCCCAAAAAGTATTTATTAAATGTGGATAGAAATTCAGAGGATAAAAAAACAAGCCATAGACTGTGAGAAAATATTTACAAAACACATTTGATAAAAGACTGGTATCCAAAATATATAAAGAACTCTTAAAACTCAACTATCAAAAAACAAAGGACCAAATTTTTGAATGGACAAAAGATGTGAAGAGACAAGTTACCAAAGAAGAGATACAGATGGCAAAGAAGCACATGAAAAGACGCTCAACATCACAGACCATTACAGTGGGCACTGCAAAGTAAAACTAGACACCCATCAGAAAGGCCAAAATCCAAAACAACGCTGCTGCTGCTGCTGCTGCTGCTAAGTCACTTCAGTCGTGCCTGACTCTGTGCGACCCCATAGACGGCAGCCCACCAGGCTCCGCCGTCCCTGGGATTCTCCAGGCAAGAACACTGGAGTGGGCTGCCATTTCCTTCTCCAATGCATGAAAGTGGAAAGTGAAAGTGAAGTCACTCAGACGCAACCCCATGGACTGCAGCCCACCAGGCTCCTCCGTCCATGGGATTTTCCAGGCAAGAGCACTGGAGTGGGTATCCAAAACACTGGCAGGCACCAAGTGCCAGCAACGATGTGAAACATCGGGAACTCTCATTCATGGGAATGTGAAATGGTACTGAGCTTTGAAAGACAGTGTGGCTGTTTCTTACAAGACTAAATATGGCATTGACCCAGAGTTGAATACTTATGTCCACACAAAAACCTGCATACAAATGAATGTAACAGCGTTAGTCACAACTGCCAAATTTGGAAGCAAGATGTCCTTCAGTAGGTGAAAGGATAAGCAAACTGCAGTACATTCATACAATGGAAGATTATTCAGCAGTAAAAGAAATGTTATCAAATCATAAAAAGACACAGAAGAATCTCAAATGTGTACTGCTAAGTGAAAAAAGCCAATCTGCAAAAACTACGTATTATATGAGCTCAGCTGAATGACATTACAGAAAAGACAAAACTACAGAGACAGTAAAAAGGTGGGTGGTTGCCAGGAGTCTAGGGGGAGAGAGAAAAAAGGAATGAACAGGTAAAACTATACTGTATGATACTATCATGGTGGATACCTTATTGTAAGTTACCAAAACTCACAACAGGTACAGCACAAAGAATGAACCCTAATGTAAACTATGGACTTTAGTTAGTGATAATGTATTAATATTGTGCATCAAGTGTAACAAATTTACCACACTAATGCAAGATAATATGGGAAACTGGAAGAACTGGTAAGTGGGTATACAGGAGCTCTGTAGTTTCCACTCAATTTTTTTTTATAAATCTAAAGATATTCAAAAAAATTTTTAAGTATTACCTTTCAAAAACAAAGTTTGTTAACTACAAGCTTATTATGTATCAACTATATGACACAGCAACCAAAACCGCCAATTACATCACAGGCTAAGGATGCTAGGTACATAAAAAGTTCAGGGCCTGCTGACAAGCCTAGTATTTACTATCTTCCCTTTGGGAGGACAGCTTTTATATAAGGAGTTACTTTTTCCAATGAACTGGATGAGAACATAATGATTGAAAAGCACAGAGGATCCAAAGGGGATTCAAACATCTGAGGAGGTTTGGCGTATGTGAACTCCAAAGCAGCTGGAGAGACATACTTCCTCACAGGGTGTCTGGGATACTATCAAACGCATCACAAGATATAATGCTTAAAATGAGATATAATGCTTTACAATTTAAAGAAACATGGAAACAAACATTTCTCTCAAAATACTGAATCCAAGTCTTCATAATTTCATTCTCAGTAAAACACACACAGAGCATGACACATCCCCAAACCTTCTCAGTTTACTTTAAAAAAAAGAAAAGAAACACAGAAAAGTCTCATATTTAAATTCAACATGGGGCCTTCACAAGGTACAGGAAGAGTATGGGCTACTTTGCCATATAAAATGTAATTTTCACCCTTTCATTTAACTACTACTCACAGAAAGAGACAAATTAAAAAGCAGGGAGGATCATGTTTGGTGTCACTGCTGGTAATAACTTGTGAAAAAGCTCAAAGGAACGAGAAAAGAGATGTAAATTCTTAAGCCACACTGATGGTTATACCACAATCTCTTCTTACTTCACCAATCACTGAATTGGATATCATTTCCCCAGAACAATTTTGTTTTAAATCTTTAAAGAAGTTAACTCGTGTTGAGAAGCCACACTCTGTGAATACGTATTTGTTAGAGCCAGTCAAGGGGATAATCAAGGGCTAGGAGGAAAGGAATTAGACTCCAACTTTGAAAACAAACCAGCAGTCCAAGTGTACACATGCTTTCTGCTTTCAACTCCCCAACAGGCTTGGAACACTTTCTTTTCAGTCTCCCCTCAGCTCTCTAACAGGCCTGCCTGCAACTGTGGTCTTCAAATGAAGAGGGTGTGCAGAGTTCATTTGCCAAACCAGGGATCTCTTCACATAAAGCTTCTGGCCTATAAATGCTACTTAACTGACTGATGATCTCCATTCTCTCTTCCTTTACTAAGCAATGAAGTCTGATGACACTTTTCTCATTGTCTTTTCAGTTTTTTATAACTTGTACTTATTCCTCCATGGTTGTGAAGTTCTTTTCAGCTAAAATCAACCCCTCTGTTAAGTGCAAATTCATTTCTTCATTCTTTTTTATTCTAGTTCCCCTCCGTAACTACCTTCGCTTACACTAGAGCAGTATTACCTCAGAACAACAATAACAACAAAAGCAGTAAGAACAAAAATTAGCTGAGTTTTTCTATTTACTCTCACCTTAAGGATTCAAATAGTCTCATACAGTTTTTTTGTTTAGTATCTTTGCTAAACAATGGAAAAATCTCATATCACATTTAATTTTTTAGAAGTAATAAATGAACACTTATGGTCACCATCAATCCTTAATAACAGTCTGAAAGAGTTATCTCTCAACTTCATTGTTTACATAAACCTATCAGTGAAAACATTTTTAAGTACCTGTCCCACTACAGACACACAAAATTTATTTTTACTTATAAATTAATACATAATTAACATGAACTACTATAATTACTATATTTAACTGAAAAATTTTAAAGGAAGAAATTTAAATATATTCATAAAAATACATAAAAACTACATAATAGTTTCCATGTATTTATTCACTTTAAAATTTCGAGTATTTTCATTTTATATTCTCAGGGAGTGTGTATAATTATACTTTGTTGACCAGCAGTCTGAAAGGCTGAAAGTATCTAAATTTCATCACATGGGTTAACCACTGCGAACAATTTTTCCCTATTAAATTCTACTTTTCAAATTCCTGAAGCTCTCAACAAGGTAAATTCTTAAAGCTATCATTCACTAACTCCTGAATTAGAAGGCCAAAATAATTGCGTGAGGCAACTACATTAATTAAAAAAAAAAAGGGACAAGACTTGCGTCTAATCATAATAAAAGTCTGTGTGCATTTTTGTGTGTGTTTGCATGTCTTTCTCTAATAGATAAGAGTAATAATTTCATTAATAAGAGTAATAATTTCCTTCTCAGTAAAACACACACAGAGCATGACACATCCCAAAACCTTCTCAGTTTACTTTAAAAAAAAGAAAAGAAATACAGAAAAGTCTCATATTTAAATTCAACAGTGGGCCTTCAAAAGGTACAGGAAGAGTATGGGCTAATTGTAATGGAGAGAGAGAGACGATTGTATATCTCATTATTCTTATATTAAACAATTTAATAAAACAGTTATTAACCCTCTTCACAAGTGCCAACACTGCACTAGGCACTGGTCTTTAGAAAATCTGATGGAAAGGAACTCCAAGATTAAGGTCAAACATCCAAATGTTTAAACACTACTTGAATCTTCTCCACAGCAGCACCACCAAGTGGCCATTTGTGTAACTTGTGTGAAAACACTTTCAGCAATATGGATGTATCAGAAAGCAGAATGCATTTTCTGATACATCTGACTATTTGAAATAAACAAATTGAACCAACCGTATCTAATAACAACCTTATCTACTAGCCCTACTTTTATTCTCTATTAGAACAAACCTAATCAGTCTTCTACATAGCAGCCTTTCCAATATTTTAAAGGAACTACTATAAATCTCAATTCTTCTCTTCATCCTAAATATACAATTTTAACTTAGCTATTTAATCATGTAGAGTTAAAAAAAAATTCTTATAAACAACTCCCAAGAAGGAACACAAACATAAGAGCTTAATTCTTGAAGTTACAAAGGAGAATAATTTGCAAAATTACACATACTCCAGTTATAAACTTTAAAGCAACAATTTAAATTGCTTTAATATTACTGAATATCTTAAAATTTATTTATTTATAGATAAATATATGAGAGTTCATTAATATTAGCAAGGATTTGTTTTATATTTTAAAAATATTTTCAATGTATTAAATAACTTTGACACAGAAACAGAGAACAGACTCATGGACACAGCAGGAAAAGGTGAGGATGGGGTGATTAGAGAGAGCAGCACTGAACCATACACATTGCCATATGTAAAACACACAGCTAGTGGGGAGCTCAACCTGGTGCTCTGTGACAACCTGGGGTGGGGTGGCGGCGGGGGGAGAGGGGAGCAGGGTGTGGGTCGGAGGTTCAGGAGTCAAGAGCGAGGGGATATATGTATACTTGTGCCTGATTCATGCTGTTATATGGCAGAAACCAACACAACACTGTAAAGCAATTATCCCCCAATTTTAAAAAGGCAAAAAAAGAAACTGTAAAGCACATAAACTGAAAAATAAATATCTTTTGACAAATAGCAGCTGCATTTTTTTAACTGTAGCACAAATGACCAATTTAGAAAATTTATATAAACCATTCTTCTACCCTTTTGCTAAAAATGATTTATAACACTAATCCTAATGCTATTTTACTACAGTATCAATCAACTGGATTATATTTACATTTAAATGTTTTCTCAGTGAGGGCAGAAGTTAGTGTAGAGTCTGATACTCATCTTCAGCACAGCCAGTTTCATAAATGAATTTCCTATCAACAAGATAAATAATACCAGTACTAGACAAAGAAATGCCAATTTCAATTTACCTAATTCATAGTTACTGTTTCTCAATATTGACTATTTCAGAAGCTGAAAAAACTGAAAAGATAATTTAAATAACTTGCCAATATCATATACTATTAATAGGGCATAATAATAAGATTTATTTTATCCTGAAAGAGCAGAGAAAATTCAATGCTGCTTTATATTTTGGTCTACTGAACAGTTACTTTAATACTAAGTAAGCTTCAGTGAATTTTCTTAAATGGTCAAGCCATTAAATAAAATGACAATGCATTCACAAGGAGAATTATGTTCTGTTTTTATTAACCAACTGTGAGCAAAAATAGAAAAGTTAGAGATAACAATAAATCAATTTTTAAAATCTGCATATTAAAAATAGACAGTATTAGTCCATTTAGAAAAAAGGCAATCTTTACTGAGCCTACCAGCATTTCTGTTTCCTGGGGTACCTCAACTTCTTGGGTAACTCCCTGCAAGTTACTTACCCTCTGGTTCGGATTTCAGTTTTACTAACATTCGTCTGTAAGGTGTTACACATAATTGAATCTTCTAAATAATTTCTAATATACAACATAATGCAACAAAATTTAAAATTTTAACCATTTCATAGGCATTTGTCTAAACGACTTACTTTCCTGTTTTCCAAAAGGAGCTGAGAAGTAACCATTTCCTCTACATTCAATCACAGGATGCACACGAACAGTACTGCACATGGTACTGCTGTGCTTGGATCTCCTGTCTCCTCACTCCTGCCGGCTGTCACTTACCAATGACTGTGTTCCTGACGTTTCTGATGCTGAAGTGAGAACCTAAGAGTGTCTATCAAGGCTCCTGAGCATTAAAAACTGGGCTTTGTGGTATCCGGCTACTGAGTTATTTTTCTCTCCTTCTTTGCCTCCATCGCTAATTTTCAAATGACTCAAGTTACCATTAAAAAAAAAAAGAGTCACAGCAAAATAGGCTGTTAGCACCAGGAAGGAAATTCTGAAGAGAGCTCCAGGTGCTGGAACAAGGGAGCAGAAAAACCCTTAGAGCACGGCACTAGCTAATTTGTACAACGGGGTCTCCATTCCTTTTTCCCTGGGAACGAGAATCAACCTGCCCATTCTGAACTTTTCCATCCCTTATATGGCATTCTTCTCTACACAGATAATCTAGTAACAGTCTCTACACAACCTGCTGATTAAATGCAAAAACAGAAACAAAGGTAGAAACAACAGCAGTGTTGTCAAAACACACAAGGTACAAGAGTTAAATGATTATGACTACATTATATGAAAATAATGTGTGCTTAGCATGTATTTATACATGACAAATATAAAACTATGAATCTGAGTTAATGCCTGTGGGAATGCTAAAAAGAAGCAAGAATATACTGAGAAGAAATAAGAATACAAAGATATAATTTTGTCTGGCTATTGAAGAAGTTAACACAACAGGACTTCTGAAAAGCACTGGAATTCTCAAAATCATCAGAAATATATATAAATGCCAGAGAACATAAGTTAGAATTATAGAAAACTTAGATTTTGTTCTCTCTACATACAAACTGCAAGAATCACATAATTAACCAACTTGTTTTCCCCTTTCTTAATTAAGTGTTGGTAATACAGGCCATAGCTTAAAAGAAGAAATTCTGCCTGAATAAACTGATGACCTGCATCTCTCTCTACCAAGGAAGTTCTAATGACTCAAAGTTTTAGAGAAACTATTCTAAGCCATCAAAGATTAGCTGCCTATGAAATAAACAAGATAACCCTTTTGGCCGCAACAGACTCTCATGGCTCTGAAGTAATTTTATCAGGAAAATGGAAAAATATATAAGGCAGTCTTTGAGGAACTAATAAAAACTTATTTTTACATTCAATTTTCTCTACCAGGCATGAGGAAAAAGCAAACAAACAAAAAGACATCTAACAGATTAGCCCTACTGAGCTACCTACTGAGTTATTTATTTGTTGAATAAATAATAACAAATACCATTTTACTTGGGTTACAAAAGTTACTGATTTGTAGAAAACAATACATAAGGAAGAAAGTAAACAACAACAAAACATCAAGCAAAAAAAAAAAAGAGAGAGAGAAAAATAATCCTATAGAATTTTTTTCCTCCACGTAAAACCCACAGTTATCCAGTCAATATATCTACAGTATCCTGCAGCTAAGAGTATATAATAGATGATTGAATTAAAACTTTTCAAAATGATACCTTGGTGGTGGCGTTTGTAACCATATATTACTAAGGCAGAACTACTCCAATACCTGAAGGAGTCATGAAATAAAGGATGTATTCCTGACTCTTGACCTCAGACCAAATAAATTATTTCCTTTCCCTATTTATAAAACGAGGGAAAACTCGAAGACTATGAAAATTTATTATTGGTAAAATGCTTATAATTTTCAGGCAAATGTTTCAGAAAAAGTCAAGTATGTGATCCATACCTTGTTTTAATTCCAAACCTTCAGGTTGCTTGTTCTCTCTCAGAGATGAAGTAGAATCTACACAGCTGTCTTGTCTGAGGAATGAAAGTAAACAAGAACAAGTTTTTAAACAATATTCAAGGTCCTAGAATTAAGTTATACACTTGAAAAGACACAATGAATCCTTCTCAGTCCCCAGGGTACCATTCAGTACACTCTGGAGACAGAAACATGTATACAAGTGTCAGAAGTAGCGGCTACAAACTACTAGAATTTAAGTAGTACACTTCTTTGTAAAATCAAAGAGCAAACCTGGAAAGAATACCAAGGTTTTCTCCTTTCCAATACTCTGCAGGGTAGCTAATGGGAGAAATCCTAACTCACAGAAGAATCCAGTAATTTTTCAAGTTCAACTGTTAAATTTAATGGGCACTTTGGCATTCAAATCATTTTACAGTCATCTAATTTCATACCTCAAATGTTTTGATGTTTACAGATGTGGGAAATACATATTTTATTTGTAATATACATATATAATCAAAGTAAATAGATTACGTTTAAGATGCCACTAAAAGTTCTTGATCCACTATGTTCTGCAAAAGAGCTCAACTATTTCTTTTTCTTAGAGAACACTGTGCCATCTTTATACTGATGTTACAAATACTTTTCAGAAAGTCAAGAAATTAACTATTGTGAATACTCAAAAATGACTATTTTCTTTAAAATATGTGTCTATCACCTTCTGAGAATTTTTATACACACTCTAAGACTAACAAACTAAAAATATCTAGGAAAGTTACCTATTCACAAAACTTTATATTCACTTAATAATAAATTCCTCAAATAACTGAAGGATAAAGATGAAATTATTTCTTTGAGAAGTTTACAATTTTCTTTCCAGCCAACACATTTGGCTCTTTTAAGTTTGTTTTGTATTGAAATTTTACTAATACAAGTACAAACTCAAATAGAGATTATAAAAATATTTTAATTTGGTGTTAATTGTGACATGTTAAGAGATTCAATATTGAGATATCTCAATTTTTTTTTATTTCTTTTAGTCTAATGTCAATTTTATTCTTTCACCAGAATGACTAGCAGATCCCAAAGAGATCAACAAGACTCCCTGGCAGTTTAGCGACAGATTAAATGCCAATACACTACATTAAAAGCTTTGCAAAAATAAAGTTAAAATATGCCACCTTAAGTCTTATGTCAAATTAAATTTCATCTACTGGTGAAGAAAGCTGAGCACTGAAGAACTGATGCTTTTGAACTGTGGTGTTGGAGAAGACTCTTGAGAGTCCCTTGGACTGCAAGGAGATCCAACCAGTCTATTCTGAAGGAGATCAGCCCTAGGATTTCTTTGGAAGGAATGATGCTAAAGCTGAAACTCCAGTACTTTGGCCACCTCATGCAAAGAGTTGACTCATTGGAAAAGACTCTGATGCTGGGAGGGATTGGGGGCAGGAGGAAAAGGGGATGACAGATGATGAGATGGCTGGATGGCATCACTGACTCGATGAATGTGAGCTTGAGTGAACTCTGGGAGTTGGTGATGGACAGGGAGGCCTGGCCTGCTGTGATTCATGGGGTTGCAAAGAGTCGGACACGACTGAGCGACTGGATTGAACTGAACTGGGAACCTTATTTCTAAGTATATTCCTTTAGAGAAAATGTTTGTTTGCTCTTAAACTTGAATGGCATTTATTTCTCTTCTAAACACATACACCTAATTTTTTAAAAATGACTTTAACAAAAACATAAAGTAACATCACCATTAAAAGGATCTTAGGTAAACACAAGACCTTAATAGACAGAACATGACTCACGTAGCTAGAGGAGCTACCCCAGGCCCAAGGTCAGGGGCGGCGGCTGAGAGGAGCTACCACACGCCTGAGGTCAGGGGTAGCGGCCGAGAGGAGCAACCCCAAGTCCAAGAAGTGGCGGCTGCATAGGCGCTGGAGGGCCAAGAGAAGCTACTCCACATTCAAGGTCAGGAGGGGCAGCCAGTGAGGAGATATCCCTCATCCAAGGATAGGAGCAGCGGCTGCGCTTTGCTGGAGCAGCCGTGAAGAGATATCCCATGTCCAAGGTAAGAGAAACCCAAGTAAGACGGTAGGTGTTGCAAGAGGGCATCAGAGGGCAGACACACTGAAACCATACTCACAGAAAACTAGCCAATCTGATCACGCTGACCACAGCCTTGTCTAACTCAATGAAACTAAGCCATGCCGTATGGGGCCACTCAAGATGGGCGGGTCATGGTGGAGAGGTCTGACAGAATGTGGTCCACTGGAGAAGGGAATGGCAAACCACTTCAGTATTCTTGCCTTGAGAACCCCATGAACAGTATGAAAAGGCAAAATGATAGGATACTGAAAGAGGAACTCCCCAGGTCAGTAGGTGCCCGATGTGCTACTTGAGATCATTGGAGAAATAACTCCAGAAAGAATGAAGGGATGGAGCCAAAGCAAAAACTATACCCAGTTGTGGATGTGACTGGTGATAGAAGCAAGTCCGATGCTGTGAGCAATATTGCATAGGGACCTGGAATGTTAGGTCCATGAATCAAGGCAAATTGGAAGCGGTCAAAATTACAGCTGAGAATATATAATCTGTATCATGAGGAATCATCAGACAAAGCCAAAGTGGGAATGAGTACTATTCTATTAAAAGCGGGGAGGGAAGTTAAAGTCAATGTTATAAAATACAAAGTTGGCTGTGGAAACATTCCAGGTTAAAGGAAGCTAAAGAGTAGTGACAATTAAATGTTACAACTGATGTGAGGCTCCTCAACTAAAGTGGAAAAACATTATAAAGCATATTATTGAGTCAAGAGACAAATGGAAATACTGATGGCAGATTCGACAAAACTATTTTATCAATGTTAAATTTACTAAAGCTGAATTTACTGAAGTTAACAATGTATTGTGGTTATATGAAAAAGAATATCACTATTCTTAGGAAAAAATGCAATGTAGTACTTAGAGGTAAAATGTTATGATGTATGTTACTCAGCTTTAAATGTTTCAGAAGGAAATACACAAGTATATAAACAGAGTATGTGCAATGGGATAAAATATTAATAACAGATAAATCTAGGTAAAGCATACATGTATACTTCTTATATTATTATTCTTATTCCTGAAACATTTTAATAACTCTTAAGTTTTTCCAAGTAACAATTAATAAAGCAATGAAATTATTTTATGAATTATTTTAATTTCATTTTTTATTTTCTCTGTGAAAGCTCCTTGAATCACCTCCAGATAAAACTAGAACCCTCTATAAAGACTATCTGCTGTCATAAACAATTTCTCTTACTGCCTGAAGTGAACTTTTATAATGTTCTTTTTTTCTTGAGTTGGATTTGATCTGGCTGTTGAAGAAAAGTGACCAAAAAAAACACAAAACTGCAGACAGTAGAGGCAGCACACCGCCTTGTGGCTGAAAAATGAAAAGCTAGAGGCTTTTACATCAGTATCACCCGAAGCTGAAAACAATTCCAGACACAGATTTACAACTAAAACTCCCATATACATTCAGAGTTCTGTAATACAATTTAAAGATTTTCACTAAAGAATATAAAAGGCAAGATAGAAACAAAATAGGAAATGTCTTAAAGTATAAGAAAATTTTGTGTTCATACATCTTATTTCCAGCTTTAGGAAAATAAAAAATGTCACCCCCAGATGATAAAACATATAAGTATCAGAGGTAGGAAAACTAGAGGAATTCCAATGTATATTTAAATGATATTTAAATATTTCTATCAAACACTTTAAAACCATGTCAGAATTTTCTAACGACTGGAGAGAGAAGAGGTAAAGGAGGGAGGGAAGGAACACATGGTTGGTGTGAGTTTAAGAATCTCACAATGCTTCTTGTACTCTTTTCCATAAAGAAAAAAGAAAGGAAGTTTTAATTCTCCCACTTCTCTTCTACCATCTGCAGTGCTCCTTAGAACAGCTTAATTTACAGTCTTGGCTCTGAATTATAAGGGAGCCCTATGTCTATACTTGGGATTTAAGTTCTCAAACCAACATCAGTCCACCTTTCTTTCTTTTACCTCCAATACAGTTCTAGGCAGGATTCTTTCTTGTAACTCGAATGAGTTTGCTTTTAAATCAGAGTAATACACTGGGGAGATCTGCACAACTTAACCAAAAGAACCACACGTGTGAATTACTAAGGTTTATATTTCTAAAAGAAAAAAAATCAATTTCCTGTCCAAAAGAAAAATATTGGGAAGAGACCTCAACAGAAGGATAAACAAAGAGAATCGGATCAGGATTCTTCCCGTTCTGGCAAAAATCAACTATCAATCAGGCAAACTAGCCTAGCAATAGGTATAACCCTTGGTTCTTTCCACTCTCCTAGGAGTAAAATATAGAGGCTGAAAGAAGCCAGTCTACCAACTTATGAGTTCTGTACTATTAAAAATGAGACACAGGCAGAAACTAGAGTATCCAAAACAATTTTGAAAAAGAGTAACAAAGTTTAAGGATGCACACTATCACATTCAAGACTAAAAGGCTACAGTAACTAGGACAGTAATGGTATTAGAGAAAGGATAAACACCTAGATTAACAAAACAGAAGACAGTCCAGAAACAGACCTAACACATATATATATGGTCAATAGTTGAAAATAACATAAATGTATACCACAGCTCTAAGTCAGAAGTCTGGGCGGGGTCTCACTGCACTAAAATCAAAGTCCCTACAAACTGCCTTCCTTTCTGGAGGCTCTAGGGGAGAATTCATTCCCTGCTCATTTGGGCTGTCAGTTCCCTGATATGCTAGGACCAAAGTCCCTGCTGCCTTGCTGGTTGCCAGCTCCCTGTCAAGGTCCTCTCATGGCACATCTCTTTGACCTACTCTTCTTTCCCTTTAAATTATTCAATGTGAAGAGAACTGAGATAATCTGCATAATTCAGAATAATCTCCCCACCTCAAAAGTCCTTAACGTTAACCAAATCTGCAAAATCCCTTTTGTCAGTATACAAAAGTAAGACATTCTCAGGTTCTAGAGACCACAGAGTCATTTTTCTGCCTACTATATATATGGCCTCAGCTGGAGAAAGGATAACAAACTATCGTACATCCACACAGTGGAATACCAACTACTCATCCAGGAAAAGGAAGGGACTACTGATACACACAGCAACATAAACAGATCGCAGTTGCATTATGCTGAGTAAAAGAAGCCAGGCTCAAAAGGCTATATACTGTACTGATCTATATGACATTCTGGAAAAAGAAATAGTATAAGGACAAAAATCAGATCAGTGGTTGTCAAGGGCTGGAGACAGGAGAACGAGTGGACTACGAAGAGCCATGGGAGAAATTCTGAGTGTGATGGAAGGGGTCTTATTGTGGCTGCGATGGTAGATAAATGTCCAAACCCACATAACTATATAATCTTTTTATAAAAATGAATTTTGTTCTAAATTACACTTTTAATATTTTTCAAATTGGGGTACTGCCAAGTCTTAGAACAAGTTCACAAAAATGAAATCACATAGTGCTCAAATGTAACCCTCGAACACCATGGAATGCAGCTAAACTATTTTTCTCAAAGGGCTTTTTCCAAATAGCAAATTAATCCATACCTCTAACGTTTCCCTCAGCAAGCTCATTACTCAAGATAGCAAAATTCAACCCTTGTTGCCATTTCCATTCCCCAAATAATGTAATTCTAAAAATCAGTTACCATATTCCAGTTTCTCTGATCCATGATTCTTTAAGAATTTGTTCTATAAATTGCCTCTCTACAATTGTAAGTTTTTGTAAATAAGGCAATTCTCTAAGTGGGGGGCTCTATTCTATACAAAAGTGACTAAAGGAAACAGAGGTTCTCCTCTTTCTTCTATCCCTATACACCTGCTTTCAAGCCTTTCCAGTTTTAAGTTGAATGAGATCACTTTGTAAGTGCTTTATTTAAAGGGGTACAAGTAGGATATGCAAACATTCTACTAACGTTAAACTTGGAGTCCTATCCAAGTTTTAAGTTGCAATATTGTCAATGATTAGTGGCATTTTCTGTGAAGGTTTTCTGAAAAATTTATCCTATTATTTTGATAGCCTGCCTAAGGATCACAGCCTAATAGCAACTTAAAAGGACATAAGGACATAATTAGGGTACAGGTAATCAATGCTCTTTAGAATACATACTGAGTTTAAAATAACTGAGCATAATGATGGGTGTAAAGAAAACAAAAACCTGAACTGTACAAATAAATAAATAAATAACTGAGCATAGAGTAATGGCAATCTAACAAATTGATTATATTTGTGGGTAAAAAAAAAATCCTTCTATGCTTTAAAATATGTATACAATAGTTTCTCTTAAACTATTTTTTTAATAAATGAAAAAGTTAGAAACTTGTTAAGTAATAAATTGTTTTTTAAAAAGGCAGTAACAGTAAAAAATAATAATTAAAAATAACGATGAGTTATTTTGCTTCCTTTAGGGTTTCATAAAAAGAATTTGGGGAAGGGAATCCCCAATACTCATCAATGTAAAGCGGAATTTTAAGAATAGTGATTGTTACAAATTCAAAGTTAAAATTCTAGAGCAAATACAGCAACATTTTTCACTGCTTCTCAACAAGTACTATTCTAAGCACTTTACAATTTTTTTCTGATTTAATCATCATCACAATCGTATGAGTAGGTACTGATGTTACTTCTATATGTCCAAACAAAGTAATTCAGGCCCAGAAAGGTTAAGTAACTTGCCAAAAGTCAGAGATACAGTAAGCTGTGGAGGTCTGCTGTTAAAAATGCAGGTTTAGTTTAACTCGAGAACCTTCATTTTTTACATTTATGCAGACTTTCTCCTACGTAAAGATATAGTTCTCCAAGTGGTAATACTAAAAATTTTAAGTAGTCATTATCTATATCTCAAAGTACCAAGTCAGTTTTCATTCAAAATTTGACCCCAAGCCTCACAGGAAAATACTTATTTCTACTGGCAAAACTAAGATATGCTATTAAACCAAGACGGAATTATTATTTTACAGTGGAAATTCTCAATGAAAAGACAGACAAGAGCAATAACAACTGGTAACCAAGAATAAATCCCTAATGAATCAAAGATTTCAATATTTTAAAAAACCATAAAGTACCAGAAGAAAGTATGAAAAATACTCTTTATAATTTCAGAACGGAGAAGGCCTTTTCTAAATATAAAACCCGAAAACCATAAAAGCTTGATAAAATCAGACTATATAAACCTGAAATACTTATACATGTGCAAAAACAAATAAATAAAAGCTATAATCAAAGTAAAGCAACAGCAAAAAAAAAAAAAAAAAATTGCAACCCATATCACAAACAATGGACTATTAAAAAAGACCAAAACCCTCTACCCACATACACACAAAAGGTAAAAAAAATGACAAAGAGCTCGGAGGAAAAGGAAGTTCAAACAGCTCTGTAACATACAGAAAGACAGTCAATTTCACTCACAGTAAGAGATAGCTTCGTTGGTAAAGAATCAGCCTGCAATGCAGGAGACCTGGGTTCAATTCCTGGGTCAGGAAGATCCCCTGGAGAAGGGACAGGCTACCCACTCCAGTATTCTTGGACTTCCCTTGTGGCTCAGCTGGTAAAGAATCTGCCCACAATGTGGGACACTGGAGTTCGATCCCTGGGTTGGGAAAAGCCCCTGGAGAAGGGAAAGGTTACCCACTCCAGTATTTTGGCCTGGAGAATTCCATGGACTGTATAGTCCATGGGGTCATTAAGAGTCGGACACAACTGAGTGACTTTCACTTCACTTCTCACTTCACTTTATGAGATTATAGATTAAAATTCCCAGTGCAGAGTTGGTGGTATATTGGTGAGAATTTTACCTAACAGATGAACAACCATCAAAATGTCAGATAATATCGTATTAGCTAAAGTATATGAAAACATATACTCCACATTTGTAGGGACAGGTAGAAATCAGTTTAAACTCTGTGAAAGTCAATTATGGCAGTTACCTCTTAAAGTTTCAAATGCCCAAACATCTAATCCAACAATTAATTTACAGGTATTTATATAATCACTGAAAAACATGATTACTTACGTACAGATATATTCATACCATATGAAGTAACAAAAGACAGTAAACACTTAAATGTCCACTGACAAACTTTTGCTATATCCAACGATGGAATAGTACACAGATACATGTGTGTATACATGTATATATGTATATACGTGTATGTATACATACACACAAACACACACATACATACAGGAAGCCTTATATGCACTAAGTAAAACAAAATCCAAGAAAAGGCATACTATTAAATAGAAAAGATTTAATGGAAAAAGGTACAGAGCAATTTGCACAGTATGCTACAATTTATGTGAGAAGAAAAAATATATATACACTTATACATTTGTAAATGTACAGAACATCTTGGGGAGGATATACAAGAAACTGGTTTATTGTGGCTGCCTATAGGAAGGCATTCAGAATGGGAAACAGGAAAAAGACTAAGACTAATTTTCACTGAATACTTTTAAAAATTATACTATGTACATGTGCATGTATTTACCATTCGAATAAACAAGCTGTTAAAATTACAGACACAAGACACATGGCTATGTGGGAAAACATCCTTATTCTCTGAAATTTCAAACATAAACATTTAGAATCAATTTACTTTACAGTACTTCAAGAAAACAGATGAAACAAATATGAAAAGTGGTAATAATTGTTATATCTAGGCAATAGTTATTCATTATACTAGTCTCTCTACTTTTCTAGATAGATGACACTTTTCATAATAAAAGAGTAAAAATAATCTAATACAGTGAAATCACTTTTTTCTAACTCAGGTGGTATCACTTTACTGGAAAAGAAAAAATTTACACAGGGAAACACTTAAAAGTTATATATATAATTTAAGCATCTTAGGTTAACATAAAACAGGAATGCATCTTCATTCACCGATCTTTGGAAAGAATCCACAGAAAAGAGTTCAGGCTCATCCTACTCACATAAGCCATTGTCTACATCTCTACTTTTGGCTTAGTTAAAACAGAAAACTCTGAATGCAGAAAAAGATAACCCTTTATATATATATATACACACATACACACAATGCCACCCAAACTTTTACTGCTGTTATCCCACAGCTAACAACAACTGTACTTTGAGTTTTTCCAAAGCATTCAATGTGATGAACTGATCTTTTCATACTGCTATTTCGTCAGTTTTTATATTTAACCATATTATAAAATTACAGTAATTGTATTGGAAATAAATACGAGTGACTCTTGGTAAGTAAAACCTTCAAATGGTGGGAAAAGTGCACTGGCATAAAGAACAGGAATTAACAAACCAGTTTAGTGCACTGAACGTAAGTGGATTTATTTTTCAAGTGAATGGAAAAGACAATTAATACAAACAATTAGGTAAGTGATTAAGAAAATCTTAAATTTTTTTAAAAAGTGATAAGGAAAAGAGCAGAGAATAGAAAACTACTTGCTTACATCTAATCCAGTGCTTGAGCAGCAAGATGAGGCACTAAAATGACTGATGAAAAAACAACAGATATAGTTTAAAAATTAGGTTTCTGTAACACAAAGAATACAATTTTTGTGTGTGTAGACAGTTACAAAATCAGAAATGCTTCCAAAGACCCTCAAAATTCCCCAATGGAAAACACAGTTACAATTCAAGCTTATCTAAGACCTCTGAGAAGCTCAGGCCTTCCTATTCCAAGGAATATATATAAAGATTTCAGAGAGGTGTCCATCTGCTAAATATTTAAAAAGAACTGGGTCAAGATTTGCTTCAAAGTTATCAAGTTGGCAGAAGTTGAAAGGAGGAGGTTTCCAATAATATGGGAGGGAACATACTGAATAATAAGTATTCAAGGTAGAGTTAAATAAACAAATAAATAGTTAAACAAGCATTACAAAACAACTTCATACATTCCAGAGTGGGTTATGTGAGTTTGATGAATCACAGGTCAATTTCTGAAGGTATTATTCCTAATAAGGCTTGGTCTTGGGTTTACTTGATGCCTTTTTTGTATCCATTGATAAAAATGCTCACTTAATCACATACTGTAGATTCATGCTGCCCATTAATTCAATGTTCCAAAGCACTGTGGGCTTCCTTGGTGGCTCAGACAGTAAAGAATCTGCCTGCAATGTGGGAGACCTGGGTTCGATCTCTGGGTTGGGAAGATCCCCTGGAGAAAGGAAAGACTACACACTCCAGTATTCTGGCCTGGAGAATTCCATGGACTGTATAGTCCATGGGGTAACAAAGAGCTGGACATGACTAAGCCACTTTCACTTTCAGAGCACTATAAACTTTATTCAAATACTTTATCCCATTGAAGCTTAATAACAGTTTATGAAGCAATAGTCTTTTATTCCCAGTAAGTTCAGTTTTATTGACACTTATTGAGAGTCAGTATTTGGCTGAGTACTCCTGCCCCTTGGAAAGTTACTCATACATACATATTCAAGGAATATAAGTGACTTGAATTGGAACAAATTGAACTCTGAGTACTCTAATGACAGTGAGCTGAACCCACAAGACAGCTATACTTCATCAAAAAGGGCATGGATGCTTTCCCCTTACCAAAAACAGAAGAGAAATGAATGTTTTTTTTAATTCAACTAACAAACAGCATCAGTGTTCTACCACATATCACTACAGGTCCACAATACAAGAGTGGTCATAAACACAATCCTAGTTGTTGTTCAAATTATATGTATAATGGAAAATCTCCTATCCTATCCCTGGTAGCTCAGACAGTAAAGCGTCTGCCTACAATGCAGGAGACCAGGGTTCGATCCCTGGGTCGGGAAGATCCGCTGGAGAAGGCAATGGCAACCCACTCCAGTATTCATGCCTGGAAAATCCCATGGGCCAAGGAGCCTGGTAAGCTACAGTCCGTGAGGTCGCAAGGAGTCGGACACGACTGAGCGACTTCATTTCATTTTCAAGACCTGTTTAGGAGTATCCTATTTTTTCAAAAAGTTAAGTATCCAGAATTAGAATTCAGTAGCTGAAGTTTAGAATATGCCCATCCTCTGCTAAGCAGCAGTGACTAGAGTTCCAGAACACTCCTCGCAAATCTGCTCTGCAGTATACCTTAAGTTTGAGAAGCTGGGTTTTTAAACTTCTCTGCCTTTCAGAACTGGGATAGCATCTCAACACTGCTTATTACCCATAGAGAAATACAGCTTCATTTCCACTGACATTTCCCTCAATATCATTCACTGAAAACGTATTAATTTAAAATTCATAAAAGTATTTATGAGAACAATACTAGAACATTGCTAAGATTTCCCTAAAGTGCTTGTATTTTTATTTTTATGTGAAACCACAATCAGCAGCAGCAGCAGCAGAGCTACAATAAAGCTTCTTTTCCAAATGAAGACAGCACTCTGCGTGCAGGCATATTACCTTATTTACTTAAAACAGATGTTCTTGGTAAGCAACTTACAATTGGTAGCATGTGCAACTCTTGTCACAGTATCTAAGTTTTAAAACACTGCAAAATTATACATGCTAAGGTTTTACACCATCTCAATACGACATAAAATTGCCCACTTATTCACCTAAGGTGAACAAAAGTGACGATCTCAACCCTCACCTTTCTAAAAATGAAGATATTTAGAAACTATGACTGTCCTATCTTCATAGTTACTACATCTCATTTCTATTAAAATTGTTATAAGTTAACACTCACTAATTTCAAGTTTTAAAGTAGTGCACTGTCAAAAATTTCTTATAACTACTATTTGTTATACTTTTGAAAGTAAAAAAGAACTATTATAAAAAAAAAAAAAGAAAGGGAACTATTGTAAACTATGTATGAGTAAGCACTCAAAATCTCAAAAAGCAGCAGAAATCAAAAGAGTTTGGGGGAAAAAAACATGTATTTGAAAGCTGACCTTAGAATATAACAAACATACAAAGCTGTTTGTTTTATAAACATATGAATCATATAAAACTGAAAATCTCATTTTAAATTTTTTTAAATTGTGCAAAAACATCTGTGTATACTGAATTTTCAAACTTTAATGGTTTATGAGAAAATTCACATAAAGCATATTAAATACCATATATATATATATATATATATACCTCATACTTAAAGTTGTCATTTTACAGCTTCTTAGACAATCCTAAGAATCCTTAATACTATCTCCTTTGCCATAAGCATGATAACAAAAGCACATAAGTTACTCATTAAAAGAAAATACCAAAATTTCCATGCGCTTTTAATAATAAAGACTGCTTTATCCAGATCTATTTAAAGTTCTTTGTGTTCATCAAAACAGGGATAAAGAGGTAAAGGTATGTGTCCCAGGTGATAAGACCCTGAAAAACTGACAGAACTGGTTCCAAGGCAAACCTTTGGCCTTTATGCATTTTCCCTTGAACCAGAGCTTCCTTTTCTAGACATTCTGTACTTTAAACTTACAGGCAAATGTAGTACTATGTGGCACAGTGAAACATACACATGCCACACAAAAAGAGAGTACCTACGTTCAGCTCTAATTTTTTTTTTTTTTTGCTCCCCTCAGGAAAAGCTGATCTGACTTTTGAGCAATTCAAAAATCCAAATTTTGGTTAACTATCACCTAGATTTTTAAATGCTGGAAACCATTTGAAACTTTAAATATTTAAATTTTGAGTAAACTATCTCTATGACTATAGGCAACAATCTGTAACTCTGGCTTTATGTCAAATACCTTGCATTGGTTTTCTATTGCCTCTGTTACAAATTACAGAGGCAATAGTGGCTTAACACAACATACCTTACATTACTTATAGTTCTGGAGGTCAGAAATCCCAAGTGAGTCTTGGGACACTACCATCAAGGTAGTGCTGCATTTCTTCTGGAGGTTCCAAGGGAGAATTCATCTCCTTGTCTTTTCCAGGTTAAGATTACCTGCATTCTTTAGCTTTTGGCTCCTTCCTCCATCTTCAAAGTACATCACTCCAATCTCTGGGCCTCCATCATCCCATCTTTTTAGCTGCCTTTGACCAGTTAATTACTTTCTACCACTCATGTTGCGTGTGTGTGGCTTTTTGTTTTTTCCTAGTCTTACTGCATTTGCTTGAACCTTCTAGAAATGTTGAAAACGAATGGTCTTGTCTGATTCCTCATTTTAGTTCACCAAGTGGTTAAGTCTAATCAAATGGTCATTACTGTATCTGAATAGTTTTATATATCTTTTTTACCTATAGCTTATATTAGAAATGACTGCTGGGTATTATCAAAGGCATTTTTAGCATCTACTTATCTGAACTTTTCTCCTTTAATTTACTGAAATGAATTACACTAAAAGACTTTCTAATTAAGTCTTCTATAAATTCCTAGAGTAAATCGTATTCACTAATATACTGCTGGATTCTATATGCTAATGTTGTACTTAGAATTTTTGCATCTATATTCACAAGTGAGAAGGCCTATAATCCGCCCACATTTTTTTTGACACTATGTATGAAATTTGCAATATTAAAACTATGGAGAAGTCATAAAGTAAACTGAAGATCTTTTCATCTTTTTCTAGGGCTCGGACTAATTTAAATAGCATAGGTGTAATCTATTTGAAATTAATAACATTATTGAACATTTTATTAGATATAAACACGTTACAAGTATTGAGTCTTGTAAATAATGCTGTGGATTCATCTTGTCTTTTTCAACAGATCTCTATTCACCTTTCTAATTTCTTGGTTGTTAATCTCTTCAGGTTTTCCACTTTAGGGAGAAGTTAATTTGGTTAATGTGTATTTTGATAGAATATCCATTTGCAAGCTTCAAATTTGTTTATACAATGCTGCATGCAGTTTCTATTCTTTCAAACTCATAAAATGCATGACTCTCTTCCTTCCTCACTAATCTCGATTTTAACTGCTCTCCACTTATTTCCTTAATCAGATCTAAGAAGAATTCATCTTATTTTCTTGCCTTTACAAAAATCAAGTTTATAAATTTATTTATCCTTTTATTTTCTATGTCTTTAGTTTTAATGTTTACCTCTGTTATTCTACTTTCTTTTGGTTTGTTATTTTTTAAATTCCTTTAAGATGTGAACTAAGTTCCTGGACTATTCATTAAGCTTTTATCTATCTACATCTTCTCTTTAAACTCAGCTTTCAGACGTCCCTGCTGGTCTATTGATTTAAGAATCCACCTTGCAATGCAGGGGGTGTAGGTTCAATCCCTGATCTGAGAACTAAAATGCCACATGTCGCAGGGCAACTAAGCAGGTGTGCCACAACCAGAGTAGCCCACGCACCTGCAGCTTCTGATCCCACATGCCCTAGAGCCCGTGTGCCACCAGAGAAGTCTGTGCCCCAATCAGAGAAAGCCCGCGTGATGCAGCGAAGACTCAGCACAGCCAAAACCAAAACAAAAAACAACAAACCCAGAGTAAACAAAAAGAAAACTCAACTTTGTAATATTAACAATCAAACATAACACATGAATTCCACTGGATTCTGGATCAAAATCAACCAGGTAATTAATTTAAAAAATAAATATGCTATAAATTTATTTTAGCAATTGGGCAAATTTTATATGAACAATGTATTAAATGATATTATTTGAAATACTGATTATTTCTGATGATTGGCCTTATTTTTAAGAAGTGCACACTGAATTGTTTAGGCATGAAATGTTATGACATCTGCAACTTAGTTTTTAATAGGTTATGAACTGAACTATTTCCTCACAAAAAATTCGTGTGTGAAACCCTAACTCTAGTAGCTGAGAATGTGACCATTTTAGAAATAGAGCCTTTAAAAAGCTAATTTAAGTTAAAGTAAGTCCAACAACCTTAGATATGCAGATACCACCAACCTTATGGCAGAAAGCAAAGAAAACTAAAGAGCCTCTTGATGAAAGTGAAAGAGGAGAGTGAAAAAGCTGGCTTAAAACTCAATACTCAAAAAATGAAGATCATGGCATCTGGTCTCATCACTTCATTGCAAACAGATGGGGAAACAATGGAAACAGTGACAGACTTTATTTTCTTGGGCTCCAAAATCACTGCAGATGGTGACTGCAGCCATGAAATTAAAAGATACTCGCTCCTTGGAAGAAATGTTATGACAAACCTAGACTGCATATTAAAAAGCAGAGACATCACTTTGCCAACAAAGGTCCGTGTGGTGAAAGCTAATGGTTTTTCCAGTAGTCACGTATACATATGAGAGCTGAACCATAAAGAAAGCTGAGTACTGAAGAATTGATGCTTTTGAACTATGGTGTTGGAGAAGACTCTTGAGAGTCCCTGGGACTGCAACGAGATAAAACCAGTCAATCCTAAAGGAAATTAGTCCTGAATATTCATTGGAAGGACTAATGCTAAAGCTGAGAGTCCAATACTTTGGCCACCTGATGCAAAGAACTTACTGCTTGGAAAAGACCCTGATGCTGGGAAAGACTGAAAGCAGGAGAAGAAGGGGATGACAGAGGAAGAGATGGTTGGATGACATCACCAACTCAACGGACATGAGGTTGAGCAAGCTCCAGGAGTTGGTGATGGACAGGAAAGCCTGGCCTGTTGCAGTCCATGGGATTGGAAAGAGTCAGACACGACTGAGGGACTGAACTGAATGGACTGAAGGCCATAATGGTGGGCCCTAACCCAGTGTGACTGGTGACCTTATAAGGGGAGAATAGCACACAGGGAGAGACAACAGGGAAACACACAAGGGAAGTCAATCAAGTGAAAAGGCAGCAAGAGGGTGGCCATATGCAAGTCAAGGGGAGAGGCTTCAGAGAAAAGAACCCTGTCAGTTCCCTGATCTTGGACTTTCATCCTCCAGAACGGTGAGAAAATAAGTTTCTGCTGTTTAACCCAGCCAGTCTATGGTACTCTGTTCTGGCAGCTCTAGCAACCTAATACAAATGGTTCCTGGGGAAAAGGGATAAATATAAGGAGAAAGAGAAAGTAAAACTGGAAAGATCTTACTGTTGCTGAATCTAGGTAGAAAGTATACGGATCTTTAGCATATCATTCTTTCAATTTTACATAAGTTTAAAGTTCTCCAAAATATGTTTGAAGTTTTCCAAAATAAAAAGTTCAGGGGAAAAATTTCACCAGGAAATTCACACATGTACACACATATAATACTTATAAGTTTGTATTTGTCTGCTAGAGCTGTCATAACAAAACACCAAGACTGGCTGGCTTAAGCAATAAAAATGTATTTCTCACAGTTCTGCAAGGTGGAAGTTGAAGATCAAGGTGTCTGCAGGGTTGGTTTCCTCTGAGGCCTCTCCTTGACTTGCAGACAGCTTTAACATGGCTCTGCTCTGTGTGTGCCCAGCCCTGGTGTCTCTCAGTGCACTCAAATTTCCTTTTCTTGTAAGGACACCAATCAGACTGGACTGACTTAATAACTTCTTTGGGCTTCCCAGGTGGCTCAGTGGTAAAGAATTTACCTGCCAAGCAGGAGACACAGGTTCAGTCCTTGGGTGGGGAAGATCCCCTGGAGAAGGAAACCCATTCCCATATTCTTGTCTGGAGAATCCCATGGACAGAGGAGCCTGGTGAGCTATATAGTCCATGGGGTTGGAAAAGAATGAGAGATGACTCAGTGACTAAACAACAAACAAATCACCTGTTTAAAGACCTTATTCCAAATGAGATTATGTTCTGAAGTGCTAAGGGTTAGGGACTTCCTTGTATGAATTTTGGAGGGACACAATTCAGCTCATAACCAGATTGTTATCCTTCTCCTTACAGTCTTATGTCTTTAAATAAAGAATGTTAATTCTATCATTTCTTCAATTTTTTTCTAGCTATTTATTTCTCTTTCCAGGATGTCTAGTATGTTCAAGATAGGTCTAAAACTGTCTTCCAGCTGACCATGTATAAGCAGGTAACCAAGTTTACATAAGGATTTACACTTTCTGTGTGTGGTTTCTCTCTACTTTTCTGTATTTATTTATTCAATTTAATTTCTTAGCACAATGATGTAGCCTCCAGTCATGGCTAATCTCTTTATCAATTTGTCTCCTAAATTTAGGAATTCAGAATTGAGTTCCTGAAACTACATCTGTGTTCTAACTCTACTTCTTTGAGAGTTATCGTTAGTTTGCTAAAGTTTCCTTTCCTACTGCCTATTAATCATGTGTTCCACAGAAGCTACCTGTTCAATGTATTCAGCCTTATTTTCCTCTCCCAAATTGCTGAATTCCTTGAAGGTTCTTGCCTACTCATAACTGTTCCCTCAGCATCCAGACCAGTCAGACTACTGTTATCTATTAGAGTAAAAAACCAGCAGGTAATAAAAAACATGAAAAATTTCAGCACCAAGTACCAAACATGTTAACTAACTTAATAGTCTGCTGAAGCCCTGGAATTAAGCTTATATGAGCGTGCCCACCAGGTTCAGTTCAACTCAACAGAAATTAACAGGACTGAACTGACCTCTGAGCACAGAGCAAGCGGCAAGTTGTCAAGTCAGCAATGTGGGCTAAGGCCAACATTCTCCCACGTTATTTCCCTGTCCTACCTTCACTGTTTCACAGTGCAGTGTATTGCCCTATTCATAACTAGTAACGAAATGGTAAAAATTTCTTAAAAATAACAAACAAGTTACATTAGTGTTGCTCAGCCATGTCTGACTCTTTGTGACCACATGCATCATGGCCCGCCAGCCTCCTCTGTTCATGGAATTCTCCAGGCAAGAATACTAAAGCAGATTGCCATTTCCTACTCTAGGGGATCTTCCTGACCCAGGGATTAAACCTGCATCTCCTGCACTGGTAGGTGGATTCTTTACCACTCCACTACCATTTATCCCAATAATCCTATTGGGGCCAAGTATTACCCATATTTTACAAATGTACAAAGTGATTTTAGAGAAGGTTAAGTGTTTTAAAGCCAGGTCCATTTACATGAACACTTATAGTCTCTTAATAACTAACATTCCTTCTACTTCCACATTCATTTGTGTGATCTCAGGCACGTAAATCTTTCTAGGCCTTATCTGTCCATCTGTAAAATGATGATACTAATACCACCTAACTCACAAGGCTAGTATACAAACCCAATGAGTGAATGAAGCAAGTAAAGTGATCAGAACAGGGTCTGGCATACAGTGCTCTTAATATTATTATTTATTTGGCATCCTGTAGCTACAAATTGGAGAAGGAAATGGCAACCCCAGTGTTCTTGCCTGGAGAATCCCAGGGATGGGGGAGCCTGGTGGGCTGCTGTCTATGGGGTCGCACAGAGTTGGACACGACTGAAGTGACTTCGCAGCAGCAGCTTACAAATATGATTTTTTTAAAAGCCTATATACTCAAATAACTCAGAAGAATTTCAATGATCTGACACTTATCAGGTCTACAAGTGGCTACAATGACAATTTTGAGTAATATTTCTGATTGCTTAACCTACTCACTGCAGCATTTAAAAGCTAACATGATCCGTCTCATGGTAACATTGTCTCATGGTAACAGTGTAAAACTCGGTTCTCCACAACAGTCACTTTGAATCTAATCACCTTTTTTTTTTTTTTCATTAGAAAAGTTCAGAAGTCAAATACTGTACTTTGTTGTAATTTTTAAAAAAGAAACAAATTTCTAATCTAATTAGATATCCATTAAACAGTTCTAACAGTAGAAAAGTAGCAGTAGTGTTCAGGTGTGAACAAAAAAGGACTTAACCTTGAAAACATTGGATAACTTCAAAAATTGGATAAACACATTTAAACAAAGGCAAAACAAAAGTAATCAAGCAAAAGTTGATGCTCTGTAAAAAGCATCAAGAAAGAAGATGATTAATTTAGATTATTTAAGAAACTAAAATGTAAAACTAAAAGTGACAGGCTTAAACTATCTAAACCAGACTAGTATATATATAAGCAATTTAAAGCTACATATTTTGAAGAAAGGAGAAGGAAATGCCACCCCACTCCAGTACTCTTGCCTAGAAAATCCCATGGACAGAGGAGCCTGGTAGGCTACAGTCCACGGGGTCACAAAGAGTCGGACACGACCGAGCAACTTCACTTTCACTTTCACCCTGGCTGAGATCTTCCCTGTGGCTCAGATGGTAAAGAATCTGCCTGCAATGCAGGAGACCTGGGTTCGATCCCTGGATCAGGAAGATCCTCTGGAGAAGGGACTGGCAATCCACTCCAGTATTCTTGCCTGGAGAATCGCAGGGATAGAGAAGCCTGAGGGGCTACAGTTTGTGGGGTCACAAAGAGTCGAACACGACTAAGCAACTAACCCACCCACCCACATTTTGAAGAAAAGTCAGTAGCAAGGCTGTAGAAATGTGTACACTTTATACTTTGTGGGAAAGTATAAATCATCCTATGACATTCCAAGGCAAGATGAATGTGATGACCAAAAATCTACTGATTATGAGGCAGCCAAGATACAATGATTTCTTCAGTGCTTCAGTATAAGTAGGTTAGCTGATGCTCTCTATAGTTATAATATGAAATTAAATTGTTGTCTTCCAGTGATACTTACCCAATAGCACTGTATTAGAAATAAAAATATACTCAGGTTTCAGGTTAAATATGTGCTACTGATTTATGTTACTATCTCTGGTTATGTTTTTATTTGGGCTACTGCCTATAGCCAAACTGCAAACAGAGATGCAAGTCAGTCTTTGGTGATGACCAAAAACAAAATATTTTAGTCAAAAATCAGAACACATGATAAAATTAGTGGGTGAAAGTTTAATGAGCCCATGGCAGAGCAGAATAGCCTAGAAAATTAGCATGTCACTTCATTAGTTGGCATTCCAAAACTTCAGCTATTTTCCATTATCACAATAATCAAATTAAATGTACCTATATCAAACAAAGAACTGACTCATTGGGAAAGACCCTGATGCTGGGCAAGATTGAAGGCAGGAGAAGAAGGGGACGACAGAGGATGAGATGGTTGGATGGCATCACTGACTTGATGGACATGAGTTTGAGCAAGCTTCAGGAGTTGGTGATGGACAGGGAAACCTGGCGTGCTGCAGTCCATGGGGTCACAAAGAGTTGACCACCACTGAGTAACTGAACTGACTGAACAGACATCAAATGAACCAGCTGACTATCTGATCCATGAAAAGAAGCTATTATCACCAAACATCAAGAGGTATGTAGAAGAATTCAGTGAGATAAAGTCTTCTATACTACTAACATGTTTGTTACAGTAAGTACTTAATAAACAGTGGGTATCAGTAGTAGTATATATATTCAAATTCCAAATGAGAGATGTGATTCTGCTTCAGTGTGGGCACTGTTATAGTCCTATTACTGAGTAGTAGTTTAATAAAATTATCTTAATCCTGAAAGCAATTAATTCCATCCTCACATCAAAAGGACCAATCACTACAAGTAAAAAAAATCAATCTAACATTGTTGAATCTCTTTATATAACTATAGCATAGAAAAACAATCACATTCTTGAGGTAAGAAATCACCAGAGATAACAAAGGAATTCTGAAATTACAATGAATGCTTTTAACTTACTGATTAACTACATCAGACACCATCTTAGAGCCATCATCTGCTTCTTCTTCCATTTCAGAGTCCATACCATTGTCACCTTGTGAATGACATTAAAAAAAAAAAAAATTGAAAACACGCTTATAAGACAAAAAGTCAGAGCAACTTATCATTATACAGAAAGTTTCATCTATAAAGGGACAGATTAAGAAACCTGACAGTTGTTCAAAGATGACAGTTTTAATTCTTATATTTAAAATGCCTTTTTAGGTATCTGTCCTATTTATCTATTCTATAAATGCATAAAATGTATAGAAATGAGAATGTGTGTGTGTGTGTGTGTGTGCATATATATATATATATATACTTACAGACTATACACACATGTACACATCTTTTACCAGTTACAGATTCCATTAAACCATTTTACATTTTAAAAAGATGTTATCTCTAGAAATTGAAAGTCTCCATTTTTTTGTTCCTTCTCTTGTAACGCTGATAGTAAAATCCTTGTAGAGTCAAAAAAAAAAAAAAACAGCTTAAAAATTCAAAATTCTACAGGTACTGTATTGCAAAGAAGAGTCTTACTTTAGGCAGACAGACAAATGTCAGGAATTTGCAAGAAATTATTCTAACTCTGTATTTGGCTCTTATTAGAGCAGAAATGGTATTCAATGGATAGTTTGAAGCAGTGAGAAAGCAAAAAACTCAAAAATATCTTAAGAGAAGTCTTTGCCTTCTTTAATAATTTTTCTTCCTCTATAATTTTTTATAGAATTTTGGATAAACTTTTTTCTTTTTCACACAAATTTAAATGTTCTTACCTACATAACTGATTTGGAAAAACCACACATACATCAAAAAGTCCATTCCTGAGATGCTATTCTACGATATAAACTATAATTTTCTATAAAGAGAAGTAAAAATATTAATTAATGACTAAGAATAAAGCTGAAGTCAAGTAAAAATACCTCATGATTTATGCTAAATATAGTATTAACTACCTATACTAAGTTACCAGAAGGTAGAAATATGCATTCTTACCCTCAAGAATCTTCAAAATTTTTTTTTCAGACAGGAGCTCTAGCTGTTCCTGGCAAAGTCTTTTAATTTCTTCTATTGAACAGTTCTAAAGAAAATGATATTTTAAACAATGCATTTATATAATACAGCACCAAAGTAAACTAGAAAATAGCAAGCATTTAAAAAAAAAGTCTTGCTTAGCAAAGTTGTGCAGTCAAACAAATGAAGTCACATAAATCTTTTTTATGGGATAAAATCTGAAGACCTGCCAGTTAACATGCAAACATTATAATTTATAGTTTTAATTGGAATATATAAAGTCATGTTAACTATGAAAGAACAAACTAAAGAGTGAGCCAGGTGCCCAGATATTGTTAATAGTAGCCTATTTCAGTTCAGTTCAGTCGCTCAGTCGTGTCCAACTCTTTGCGACCCCATAAGCCACAGCATGCCAGGCCTCCCTGTCCATCACCAACTCCCGGAGTTAACCCAAACCCATGTCCATTGAGTCGGTGATGCCATCCAACAATCTCATCCTTTGTCGTCCCCTTCTCCTCCTGCCCTCAATCTTTCCTAGCATCAGGGTCTTTTCAAATGAGTCGGCTCTTCACATCAGGTGGCCAAAGTATTGGAGTTTCAGCTTCAGTATCAGTCCTTCTAATGAATATTCAGGACTGATTTCCTTTAGGATGGACTGGATGGATCTCCTTGCAGTCCAAGGGACTTTCAAGAGTCTTCTCCTATTTATGTTAGGCGAATACCACTAAAGGCTTAAATATTCTAGCCCTGGCTCCATTCATCTTAGATATATATGCTGTTGGGTTTAACTTGCCCAAGTCTTTTTTCCATATCAGTAAAATTACAACACCACATACGTTTCTGAGTAATTTTTAGAAATAAACATCCAAAAACATTTAAGAATTTAATGAAATACAGGCTATTACCAACTATCATTGCATACTGTGGTCTTCCCTGATGACTCAGTTGGTAAAGAGTCTGCCTGCAACATGGAAGACCCAGGGTTCAATCTCTGGATCAGTAAGATCCCCTGGAGAAGGAAATGGCAACCCACTCCAGTATTCTTGCCTGGAGAATTCCATGGAGAGAGGAGCCTGATGGGCTACAGTCCATGGGGTCACAAAGAGTCTGACATGAGAGTGACTAACTTTCACTTTCTTTTTTTATTACATACTGTTACACAGCAGTATACTCCTTAAAGCAAAAGAATCAGTGTATATCTAATCTAGTTACTTAAATTGCCAATATTTAATAGAATTATTCCCAGAAGGTCAAAAAATTCCTTACCTAAATATAGTAAAGTGTCCCATTTCTTTCTGGCAAATTTTTCAATACACAAAGCCATTATGGTTCTGCAAAATCCCTGTATCTTTTTGAAGTAGCTTAGTTGAAAACATACAATTATAATTTCCATTAAGTAAAATGACTGCTACAAAGAAAGTTTTTGTATATTTCTATATAGTGGAGAACCTGGTAATCTATGTCATGAAGTACCTTTAACACATCAGGAAGCATCTTCTGTAACTTCTTCTCTCCTATGATACAGAAACACTGCCGAAGCATTTCTTTTTTGTCTGATATATAGAAACTAACTGGTTTTAATGCCACAGTCAGGTCTAATCCACCTTCTTCAAGGTCACTGTGCTCTGCCAAAAATAACTCTTTTTCCAGAGGTGGCAAAAGATATTTGGCCTCCTAAAATTAAAAGACATAAAGAACCATTAAACAATAAAAATATGTCTATAACATCATACATCATTTAATAAAATCTTTATTAAACATCTTCAAATTCTTTGGTTGCATAAATCAGTTATTGAAAACCATAGAAAAGACTATTTAATTGCTCAGTATTCTTTGACATTACTCTCCAGGCTGTAATTATCAGCAAATTGATAAAAAGTGAAGAATATCTTACGACACACAAATGAAAATATACTCAATATTGAATAGTTTTCTATAATTTCAGACTTCTGAAGAATACAATACTCCTCCAGTAGACCATTCACCCAAGAATTTTATGTATGTGTGGTCATTCTTAATTCTTAAAAAGAAACAGGATAGCAGCAAAATGTTACAAATCACATACATAATAAAGTACCACTGCTTACCAGAGCTACTGTCATTTTTAAAACTGTTAAATATCCAATCATATTCAAAGCAGGCAAGTAATTTAAGACAATTCAATCAACTTTGCCTCCTATTTTCCAAATCTATCCAGTCTCTCAAGTCTACTGCCAGAATGCTGAGCCAAGACAACATCCTTTTTGCCTAGATTACCTCCAGGTGGCATGAGTGGTAAAGAATCTGCCTGCCGAGAGATGCAGGTTCGATCCCTGGATGAAGAAGATTCCCCTGGAGTAGGAAATGGCAAACCACTCCCGTATTCTTGCCTGGAGAAACCTATGCACAGAGGAGCCTGGTGGGCTACAGTCCATGGCCACAAAGAGTCAGACAGGACTGAGTGACTGAGTTCACACACACTGGACTCTACATCTAATCAAAGGTTTCGCCAATCTGTTTTGTATACTGTCACCAAAATGTATTTTATAAAATGCATACATAATCATCCTCCCTATTTGTAAGACTTCCCAATGAAGTACTTCTCATAAAAGTACAGTTTAGTTCTGTATGCAAATGCTTACACAATCCTTATTACTGGTCTTCTCATAATAATAGAGTACTAAAAACATGCAAACTATTTAAGATAAGAATGGTGATATCCAAAAATGAAGTCAAATGATGCTTGCTCCTTAGAAGAAAAGCTATGACAAACCTAGACAGCATATTAAAAAGCAGAGACATCACTTTGTCCACAAAGGTCCGTCTAGTCAAAGCTATGGTTTTTCCAGTAGTCACGTATGCATGTGAGAGCTGGACCATAAAGAAAGCTGAGCAATGAAGAATTGATGCTTTTGAGCTACGGTGTTGGAGAAGACTCTGTAGAGTCCCTTGGATTGCAAGGAGATCCAACCAGTCAATCCTGAAGGAAATCAGTCCCAAATATTCATTTGAAGGACTGATGCTGAAGCTGAAACTCCAATACTTTGGCCACTTGAAGTGAAGAACTGACTCACTGGAAAAGACCCTGACGCTGGGAAAAATTGAAGGCAGGAGGAGAAGGGGATGACAGAGGATGAGACAGTTGGATGGCATCACCGACTTGATGGACATGAGTTTGAGCAAGCTCTGGGAGTTGGTGATGGAAAGGGAAGCCTAGCATGCTGCAGTCCATGGGGTCACAAAGAGTCAGACACAACTGAGTGATTGAACTGAACTGATCCACAACTAAATCTAGAAGGAATAGAAAAACTGAATATATTTATAACTATCTAAGAAAGTGGGGGAGAAAAAAAGGTGAGAGGCGTTAAGGAAAAATACACTACCCCTAGAAAAATCCACCAGACCCAAACAGCTGTATGGTCCAACAGTCAAGTACAACCTTGAGAGAAAGATATAAACTACTCTGGAATACATGAAAAAAAAAAAAAGTTAAGTTTTCCCAACTCAATCCATAGCCCAATACTAAAACAAAACAGGGTAACTACAAAAATAAAAACCATAATCTGATTTAACTTAACATAAACACAAAGGTATTTAATAAAAATACTGAATTATATAGGCAAGTACAACAACCAAATCAACAAATCAAGTAGGATTTATCTCAAAAAGCAAGGACAATTTATCAATAAAATTACATCAGATTAAAGAAAGAAAACTGTATGACCCCTCAACAGAATGCCCCAAAGTTATATGATAAAACTCCACAAAATCTCAGAAAAACCAGAAATTAAAAATTTCCTTAACTTGATCAGATATCTTTCAGAACCTATGACAAATAGATTTACTGGTATAAAATTAAAACTGTTTCTACTACAAAAAGGAATGGGAAAAGAATGCCTGCTATGAATGCCTGCGTTCAACACTACACTAAAAGATTGAAAAAAAAAAAAAAGAAAAAGCCTTAGATAATGAAAAATAACAAAAAATAAGAAATATCAAGGCTGACGAGTTAATGAAGGGGCTGAGTATCAAACAATTAATGAGGAAGCATAAAGAAAGCCTTCCATTTCCCATCATTTGTGTTGTATATATTTAAAGCATACAGTCCTGCAACTGATTTTTATGTGTGTTTTTATTTTTTTCCTGCATCTGTTTTATAACGTGAGCAAACTTTTTTTTTAACGGCAGTATTTTGTCAGTTTGAAGGTGCATAAAGAGGGGTTTTATTTCTTTGTTTTAACTTATTTTAACTGGAAGCTAATCACTTCACAACATTGTGGTGGTTTTTGCCATACATTCACACGAATCAGCCATGGGTGTACATGTGTTCCCCATCCTGATCCTCCCTCCCACCTCCCTCCCCATCCCATCCCTCAGGGTCATCCCAGTGCACCAGCCCTGAACACCCTGCATCATGCATGGAACCTGGACTGGCGATCTATTTCATATATGATAATATACACGTCTCAATGCTATTCTCTCAAATCATCCCACCCTCGCCTTCTCCCACAGAGTCCAACAGTCTGTTCTTTACATCTGTGTCTCTTTTGCTGTCTCGCATATAGGGTCATCGTTACCATCTTTCTAAATTCCATAAATACGTGTTAATATACTGTATTGGTGTTTCTCTTTCTGACTTACTTCGCTCTGTATAATAGGCTCCAGTTTCATCCACTTCATTAGAACTGATTCAAATGCATTCCTTTTAATAGCTGAGTAATATTCCGTTGTGTACACATACCACAGTAAAGAGGGCTTTTATAATCAGATATTGGATTCCAATGTAGGTGTTATTAACAAACTGGTAACTACCGGTAAACCTCCTTAATCTCTTTGATCCTCAATTTTCTCATCTTGTATAAAGTAGATGAAGAGAAGTAAAGCGGGGCTTGCAAGGGCACTGAAGGCTGGTTCCTGACCCATACTTTTCAGGGAGACTAAGGTGTGGAAGGAGCTAAAGGCAATCAGCAGACGATCAGCAAACCCAGAAATTTTAAGTTCAAGTCGTGGGAGTGTGGGGTTCAAGGGAACTTAGGAACGTGAACTTCAGACACTGGATCCCTAGGACCGCAGCCCTAACAGGAGCGACAGCAGGCTCCGCATCCCGCAGTCACATTCTGCTCTTCGCCCGCTTTCTGAAACCGCGGCCGCTTCGAGAAGCGACGAGAAAGACGCGCACGCACCTGCTGCAGGGAGCCGGAGACGCTAGAAGATGAGTCAGTGCTTCTCCGCTTCCGACGTTCACCGCGCTCCACGCTGCTGCCACCCCAGCAACTGCCGCCGCTCCCACCGCCGGTGACACTTCCACTCACGCTAGTGTTCCCGCAGCAGGTGACGCTCCCGCAACCGCTTGCGCTCCCGCAGCCACTGGTGCTTCCACTGCCACTGCCGCCTACGGCGGGGACCAAGTCCGGCGCCGCGAGGGCCGCCGCCGCCTCCTGACCGCTTCGTTTGCGCCGCTTCTCCCTGGAAGACTTCTTCCCCGTCATGATCCCACTCCAGCAACCATCCGGTGAAAGACGCCGTCTTCTGATAGACCAAAAGCCTCCCGCAGCGGCGAGCTGCAGGAGCTGGCGTCGCAGCTTGACGTCACTTCCGGTCGCGCCGCAAACGTCAAAAGTCGTTTCTGGAGGCAGGGTGGGGGCCAATCAAGCTGCCTCCGCCTACTGCAGAGGTTGGCTGTAGAGTTTGTGGGCGGGTGAGCAGTGTGGGAGGATTTTTGTTGTATGTTTCCATATACAAAGAACCATAGATGGAGCGTTACAATAGCTTTTTGCCTTGTTGATACTGTTTTTCAATCTTTGTCCTTATACAGTACACAGTAAGCTGAAGGTATATTGTTTGATCTTCCGATTTCATTTGTCTTTCAATTTTTGTTTGACTCAACAACAGTGAGGCAAATTTAGGAGAAACTCATTATCATCATCACATGGACAATTTTTTTTAATGTGTTTTAGAAGTTGTACAAGAGCAGTTTCTTGCTGCTTTATTTTACCCTAACACTACTTTCTAGGCATGATTCCTTTTCACTTCTGAAGGCACTTGGCGCTTTTATTTATCCTTTCTCTATTTAATAGTCAAATACTGGCGTCTTGGTTATTGACCGTCTGGCACATGTCAGAAAAATACCACCGTAAATAACTTAAGAAAAAAATTACATCATTTTGTACCCCCCCCAAAAAATTGTTCAAAAGTTATCGGCACGTTATTTTTCTTGTTTTATGTAATTGAGTTTGTTTGAAAAAGAAGTGCTGAGGCAATTTAAATGTCACCTGAAATCTTTTAAAAAGTAAGTTCTAACATATAAGATTCGTTTTAACTTGGATTCTCGGCTTACAATGTTGAATACTGTTCCACTGATTAGAACGCTGTTTCCTCATCATTGATAGTCTGATGTTGTTTAACCATTTATCTACGAAAATAAGTATATCGACCTTTTAAATGTAAATTAGTTCTTTCTGTTGAGCAAAGGGGAGCAGGAATAAAATACTGTTGGCGTATCAGTGCTTCTACCTTTTCTCTCTCCCTTCTTTCCTCATAAACTGCTGTTTCATACTAGTTCTTGGCTTTTTGAAAGGGAGGGAAGCGAGAAGAGTTTAGGAGTGAAGGTGACCAGTAAGAGAATCCCAGGCCATTTTTAAAAGGAATTTGAGGCAAGAAGTGTAAAAGAAAAAGAGAAGTGTGTGAGGGCAGCAGTGAAGAGCGAATCTGGGTAGTGCCTCTGGAGATTGTGTATTTCTTGCATAGAGTGCATGAGGGACAAGAAAGGGACAAGTGAGTTTTTGAAAATAGATTATGGATCATAGTTTTATGACTGTTAACTTTGAAGGCTGCCCTGTAGGATTTTGGATCTAAACACAAACCTGGTTTTAAAATCAGAGATCAAGGGCTTCCGTGGTGGCACAATGGATAAAAATCTGCCTGACACTGCAGGGGAAACAGATTTGATCCCTGTTCCGGATACATGCCACAGAGCAACTAAGATACAACTACTGAAGCCTGAGCATCCTAGAGCCTGCTCGCCACAGGTAGTGAGCCTGCTCGCCACAGGTAGTGAGCCTGCATGCTCTGGAGCCTGTGCTCCGCAACTAGAGAAGTCACCACAGTGAGAATACTGTGCCTAAGTAAAGAGTACCCCCCTCTCATGGCAACTAGAGAAAGTCCAAGCAAAGCAATGAAAACCCAGCATAACCAAAAATAAATAAATAAAATATTACTCCATGAGCTATCACTTCACATCAGCCAGAATGACCATCATCAGAAAATCCACAAACAATAAATGGTGGAGAGGATGTGAAGAGAAGGGACCCCTCCTACACTAATGGTGGGAATGTAAACTGTTACAGCTTCTATGGAGAACAGGATGGAGGTTACTTACAACACTAAAAATAGAGCTACCATATAACCCTACAATCCCACTCCTGGGCATGATCCGAAAGAATACATGCACCCCAGTGTTCACTGCAGCACTGTTTAGAATAACCAAGACATGGAAGCAACCTAAATATCCATCAACAGAGGAATGGATAAAGAAGATGTGGTACACATATACAATGGAATATTACTCAACCATTAAAAAGAATGAAATAATGCCATTTGCAACAAAATGGACCTAGAAATTGTCCTATTGAGTGAAGTAACTCAGAGAAGGAGAAATATCATAGGGCATGCCTTATATGTGGAATCTAAAAAGAAATGATACAAATGAACTTACTTACAAAACAGAAACAGACTCACAGAGAACAAACTTATGGTTGCCAGAAGGAAGGATGGGGGGAAAGGATAGTTAGGGAGTTTGGATGGACATTGCACACTGCTGTATTTAAAATGGATAACTGACAAAGACCTATAACCCATAAAACTCTGCTCAGTGTTGTGTGACATCCTGGGAGTTGGGGGAAAATGGTTATATATATGGGCTTCTCCGGAGGCTCACCAGTTAAAGAATCTGCCTGCAATGCAGGAAATATAGGAGATGTGGGTTTGATCCCTGGGTCAGGAAGATCCCCTGGAGGAGGGCATGGCAATCCATTCCAGTGTTCTTACCTGGAGAATCCCATGAACTGAGGAGCCTGCCAGGCTACAGTCTATGAAGTCACAAAGAGTCAGACACAACTGAAGCGACAGCACACATGCCCACATGGATACATGTGTATGTATGGCTGAGTCCCTTTGCTGTTCACCTGAAACTCTCACAACATTGTTAATCGGCTATGGTGGTGGCCTTGCTATCACCTGTTCTTGGGTGTTGTCCCCTCCTTTTTGACCCCCAGGGAGATTTTCTGTGCATGTGTGAAGTCTCCCTGCCCCAAAGGTGGGAAATGTATGATCTCTTGATCTTTTACTCAAACAGGATTTAGCCCTTCTCTGTTCCTGCCTTGACTGTTATCTCAAAATGTCTTCAAGAGGCAAAATCTGGCTATTTACCCTGTTTCTGTTGTTTCTACTTCAAAGTGCAAGCAGGAGGCTCATTGTAAATATCTAACCTCACCTGCCCCCTTCCTCAGGAAATGTAAACAAGAAGCTAGTTGTGAATATCTAGCCTGGAGCCCATCTATCTCCTGCCTCACGATGGAATTGCCTATGTTGTAGGTCAAAACTGATTGTATGTTGGCATTTTCATATGGTTCAACCCAATATTAAAGAAGTTAAGAGGCCCAGCACTAAATATTGTTGTGAACCTAAAGCTCTGTGAGCAAACTCAGGACTGTTTTTCTGCCCGAAGACAAATACATGGTAGCGTGGACAGAGTGGGATTTATATGCCTTTTTGTAACTACTCTTCAGCAACTCAGTAAGCATGAATCACAGTGGTTGTCTGGGGATAGGATGTGTTAGTGCCGGGGGCAATCAGTACTTCTCTGAAATTTTATAGATTCACTAGGTGAGAAATTTTCTCTATCTTATGTGTGCTTGGTTGCTCAGTCATGTCTGATTCCCTGTGGCCCCATGGACTGTAGCCCACCGAGCTCCTTTGTCCATGAAATTTTCCACGCAAGAATACTGGAGAGCAGGTTTGCATTTCCTCCTCCAGGGAATCATCCCGATCCAGGGATCAAACCCGCTTCTCTTGCATCTCCTGAATTGGCAGGCGGGTTCTTTACCACTAGCACCACCTGGGAAGCCTGTCTTTCATCTGCCAGGTAGCTCAGACATTAAAGAATCCGTGTTTCCATTCTGAATCCTGCTAAGATTAGCAGCTTCTTCCTTTGTAATCTACTGTTTTCCCTACGAGCAACCAAAACTCACTACTGCAGGCTCTTGCTCAGTATCTTCTTCAAAATATTGTTAGTTCTCATAAACAAAAGCCAAGTATTACATATCTTTGTAGTCTCAACATATAATACAGTATCTGACACATGCTAGAGACTCCATGCTTGTTAAACTCTGTATTGAGAAGTGGTGGATCCACACAGAGCTTCTTTCTGTATCACCACTGTAGTAAATTGCATTCATGGTGCCAGGTCTTCACCTCTCTCTGTAGTTATGCCTTTTTCCATGTAATTTGATAGTGTCCTTCTTCCACAACTAGAGACATAATTCCTGCAGAGTGGAATCAGCTATATGACTTACTTAAGCTAAGGGGATGTTAAGCAGATGGGCACCAGAATCTCAACAAAAGCTTGGGCCATTAGGATGGTCCATGCATGTACTTCCACCATCACCTGAAAGTTATATACTCAGACTAGCCCATTGGTCCCAGGAGAAAGATGAGACAAACAGAGCTCAGCTGTTCCAGCTAAGTTGTCAAGTCCAGACTAGGGCAGAGTCATGAATGAGCCTACCCAGGATCAGCCAAACCCCAAACTCCTGGCTAAATTAATG
Organism: Bos taurus; assembly: GCF_002263795.3. NCBI lineage: Eukaryota > Metazoa > Chordata > Mammalia > Artiodactyla > Bovidae > Bos > Bos taurus. The sequence goes on along the minus strand of NC_037335.1, from coordinate 17,327,967 downwards.
CTGATAATTTTTGTAATTGTTTTCTGTGCAGTATTACTGTGGGTATAGTTAACCTGTATGCATACTTTCTTCTTGTTCAGTCACTCAGTTGTGTCCGACTCTTTATGACCTCATGGACTGCAGCATGCCAGGCTTCCCTGTCCTTCACTATCTCCTGGAGTTTGCTCAGACTCAAGTCCATTGAGTCAGTGATGGCATCCAACCATCTCACCTTCTTTCTAGACATCCCCTTTCCTTGTGTGAGGTTGACAAAAAAGTTAGTTTGTGTTTTTCCATAAGATGTTGCAGAAAAAGCCGAACGAAATGTTGGGTCAATCACAATATTTTTCTGATAGTTATTAGAAGAGACTTCAAAGCTGATTTGATAGTAAATGAGTCACTATTCAGTGCCACAGCTGTAGAATGGATAGTTGTGGGGGTTAAAAAAATTTTTTTTGGCCATGCTGTGTGGAATGCAGAATCTTAGCTCTCCAACCACTAAACCCATGTCCCCTGCAGGGGAAGCACAGAGTCTCAACCACTGCACTGCCACTTATTTTTATATTCTAACAGATATACCTCTGTATTTCATGGTGAGGTTCTGTAGTATTATAAAGAAGTGTAAGGATACTTGTGTTTAGAGTTCCAACTAACTGCTTTTATGAAAATATCATCAGGACAACACCCCCCCACCCCCCACCACCACCTATGTGGGCACATTCTCTCCCTATAGCAATAAAACCTAATATTTTTCTTTACCTTTTGAATATTCTTTGTATATAGCAGTCACTTTCATTGTTAGGAAGATAGTAGGCTTGCTTGGTTATCTTTGAAAGGAATGCTGGGTAAACACATTATATATAGCAGATATTTTACTAGGCTTTTACACAAATACCTTATTATTCTATTCTATGAAATCTCAATGTAGAGATGTGTAAACTGGGACTTAGTTTAAGCAACTTGCCCTAACTTATTAGTAAGTGGTGGAAAAGTCATTGAACTATATGGATTTTTAACTCCAAAGCCAGCACTCTTGCTATATTACACTGCATCTTGGTTGCTTTCACTACTGAAAATTTAAATGATGTAGATGTGAGCAAATATTTCTTGAATTTATTAGTCCCTTTGAAGACACAAGAATGAAAGAAATGTGGCTTGAGGGCTTCAGGCCACCTTTTTCAGTATCAACCTGTATCTATGTATCAGTGTTACATACCACATAACATATCAATGTTACATGTTACCAACCAACACAGTAGCTATTATGATCAGGCAAAGTGGCTACTCCACATTGAGATTTTTCTCCATATTGATATCCAGTTTTGTCAATTTATTAAATATGTTTTGTTACTACTGACTTGTCAAATAGAGGTTTACTTGATCTTTTTCAATATCTTCACCTGTAAAAGTAAGATTACTAGCAGTACTTTCCCCATGGGAATAAAGATAATCTTAGGAACTAGCATAAGGTAATTGCTTGATGAATGCTGTTCAGTTTACTTAAATTTGTCTGTTCTCTGCAACACTGCTCAACTGGTTGGTTTTAAATTCAGTTGCAAACCAATGAGTAAACATTGCTATATCACATGCCTTATATGTAGAATGATATATTATCTCTATCAGAGCATATCTAATGAAAATATCATTGCCATCTGATTATTACTGATTATAATGTGTCCAGGAAACCCAAGGGCAAGTTTTAAGTCCCAGGACTTCATCTTAGGCCTAGGACCAATATCAGCCTGCCAACTTTACAGAAGGATGCTGTAAACTTTCTCCTCTAAAACTTCCATTACCTGCTTTATTCTGAAGGCTAGTTTCCTCGGTGACATGCACCAGAGTGGTTTACTTATTGCCCTCAAAGTCAAGATCATGCCTTTCTTAGTATCCCTGGAAAGCAAGCATCCTAAACTTAAACATTAAACAAATAAAATCTGATAACCATTTTGTTTTTCCAAAGGGAAAAATAAAATATTTAAGAACAGGAAAACTTAAAAAAAAAAGAATATTCTCCCATTTTTATTGAGATGGTAACTAGAATGGTAACGGTACCATTTTTATTCTCTGAACCTGCCTTAGTTAAGGGAAGCAAACATCATTAAGGAAACAGTCATGATGCTATCAAGTAAAAAAAAAAAAAACAAAAACACACACACAAACAAAAAGCAGGTACTCATTACCTCTCAATATTCTTGCCACAATAGTGTAATTTCAGTCTAACCAAGCCTTTGGATTTAGCTTTCCATCTACAGGAAACAGGTGTAGCAAGCAAATTCGAAGAGGGCCACCCAGAGATTGCTTTCCCTGGTATTCATAGCTTTGTGTAATCCACTCTTCTTTGAGTAACTTACTTCCAACTAATAGAGTATCTTGTTGTTGAGGGGATGTCATGTCTGTCTCTTAAATTATAAAGATTCTCGTTGGTCCTGCTAGCAATCTCTCAACAACCAGTTGAGCAGCATTGCAAAGAACAAACATGAACTGGCCATGTCAGGGAGGTCCACAATGCAAAAACTTGATGGCAGCCTCTGGCCAACAGCCAGCTAGGAATTGAAGTCCTTAATTAAAAAGAACTGAACACTGTGCAAGTGAGCTTAAAACATACATCTTTCCTCAGTCCGGCCTTCAGATGAAACCCCAGCCGTGGTGGGCTCCTTGACTGAAGTCTCATGTGAAATAAAGCAGCAGAGGAACTAGCTAAGTTGTGGCAGGATTCTTCACTCACAGAAAATTTGAGATAACAAATGTGTGTTATTTTAAGCCACTCAGTACTGGAGTAATTTGTTAATAAGGAATAGAGGGTTATAAGATTTTTTTTTTTAAACAAATTGGGACTTCCCTGGTGGTCCAGTGGCTAAGCTTCTGAGTTCCCAGTGCAGGGGGCCCGGGTAGGATCTCACAAGCCACAACTAAGACTCAGTGCAGTCAAATAAATATATCCTTTTTAAATAACATTTTTTACGAATATAAAACAGGTGTACGTCACATTCTGGATTGGCCAACACACTTTAAAGTTAATTATATAAAAAAGAAGAGGAAGAAAAAAAAAAAAGGAGGGCTTCCCGGGTGGCCCAGTGGTTAACAATTTGCCTTGCAAAACAAGGGACACTGGCTAGATCCCCGGTCCTGGAAGATCCCACATGCTGTGAGGCAACTAAGCCCATGAGCCGCAATTAATGAGCCCGTGAGCTGCGACTACTGAAGCCCACACATCTAGGAGCCTGTGCTCTGCAAGAAGGCCTCACACTGCAACTGGAAAGTAGGCCCGGCTCGCCTGTGTCAGCAACAAAGACCCACCACAGACAATAAATAAATCTTTAAAAAAAATAAAGAGATATGCTGTTGTAGACTGAGACCAAAGAGCTATATAACCAAATAACTAAATACAATACATAAACCTTGATTATTTATTAATAGATTAGAGCCTTTAGAACAAAAATTTAAAAAACATCCTTAGGACAATGAGGAAATTTGAATATGCACCAGATATTAGATATTATGAGATTATTAATTTTAAACATGTAGTATTAATAAGAATATTCTTTGCAATGTTTTTATTCTTAGAAGATGCCTAATGAAGTATTCAGTTGATAAGTGTTCTTTGTAACTTATTTTTTAAAATAATTTCAAAAGAAAGTATTATCAAGAGAAAAAGCAAATATGGAAAACGTTAACTGCAGAAATCAGTCGGCAAGTCCGAGTGTTCACTGTACTTCAACTTTTCATTAAAAAATTGAAACACGTGGAAAAAATGTGAAGGTGTTCAAAACTGTATCTACAATGACAACTACACTATGTGTTATAGACTGAATGCACCCCCTCAAGATATGTGAAACAATCCCCTATGTGATGGTATTTGGAGGTGGCACTTTTGGGAGGTCATTTGATCTGGAAAGTGGAGGATGCATGAATTAGGAGTCTCAGAGAGCTCCCTCCTCCTTCAGCCATGCAAGGACACAGGAAGAAGACAACATCCAAGAGCCAGGAAGATGTCTTGCCAAACTCCAAGTATGCCAGCACCTTTATCTTGGACCACCGAGTCTCCAGAACTGTGACAAGTCACCACATCTATGGTATTTTTGTTGTAGCCGTCCAGACAGATACTGTGTATAGTTTTCTATAGAAGAATGCATTAGAAATTAGAATTAGAAATTATTTTAAAAATGACTGAACGTATTTCCTACTCTCAGGTGCAGGTGGATAATTTCTATCTTAAAACCTCTAAGAAGAATGATTATGTCACAATCCTCTATACAGTTTATCATTTTTTCACAAGATAACCATAATACAGTGATAACTGTTAAGGAAGCTACAACCCAGTCTTTTCTTCAGAATTATCTTTGTGAAGAATGTTTTTAGCTATGCCTCTTCAATCATTTAAGATTACAAGATACATAAAAAATTTTTTTGTATTGTTTATAAATTCAGCTAGTCGTGAAGTCATAATAACATACCTATTTATTTTTTTGGCTGCACCATGCGGCATGTGGAATCTTAGTTCCCCTAGATCAAACCCAGTCCCCCTGCAGTGGAAGCATGGAGTCCTAACCACTGGACCAAATGTTAGGGAATTTCCTAACATGTTCTTTTAAAAAAGGTAATGTGAGAATATCCTGCATGCTACAACTAAGATCTAGTGCAGCTAAATAAATAAATGGCAAGAGTCACTTAGTATCAAGTACAAGTTGAACCATGGTCTTGTTTGATTTTGTTATGATTGGACCCAAATTCCGTTAAATTCAAAGTTCTATTTTATGATATTAAGGTATAAGAACTCAATTTTAAAAAAACTACTCACTGTCAAAATCTCTCCTTCCTATAGGAAATTTAGCTGAGTTTTCTTCATCCCAAGTTTCTCTTTTTTCTTGTGTTGATTCAGTATTTTGAACTTCATTCTCAGCTGGAAAAGCTACCGATCCTTTTAGTGCAAGATAAGGTTTTATAGCCAGATTCAGTGGCAGGCCATGATTTAAGAAATTATGTTTGGAACCTGCATTCTGTAAAGAAAAGGTTGATTTGTGTTTTAACTGTTCTATTGGGAATGGAACTATAATACAATTGTGTAATATTCTTATTGATCAATTTAAATATGCCCTGCACTGTTTTTACCCTTTAAGAACTACTTTAGATACAAGATTTTCAGGGAATAAAAACTTTTTGAATGAGAGAGATTTCCCAGAATGGAAGAACAACCTGGTATGTATGAAATTTGTTTAACTGTTCTAATGCATACTGTAACTTTTTTTCACGTGCTTCTGCTTATAAAAGTATCAACTTTACTTTCAAAGGATTCATAAAGATCATTCAAATTTCCATTGAAATAAAGGACAAGTCGCATTATCACTTAAAAAAATAAATACATAAATAAATGAAATAAAAAAAAATCTAATGCTAGAGGCACTGTAATAGTTATAAATTAGAGGCAAAGATAACTTAGATCTTTTGCAGGCAACTACTTCTAATGCAATATGAAGGACATTAACCACAAGACTTTTATCACTGGAAGTGATTTGACAACATTTATCAAAGTTTAAAAAATGTGCACTGTCTTGACCCACCCACCACTGTATCCAAGTATACAATGTATCCTAAGGAATTTGCAGGAACTTTGTATTGTCATAGCATTGCTTAATAGTTGGAAATTGGAAACAATGTTAGATAATAGGAAATGGGCACATGGATATAAAATAATATTTATTAAGATGGAAATATGTGTACTAAATGTCAAGTTAAAAAATCAGGTTATTGAACAATGTGTATCATACAATCCTTTTTAAAAAAATAAAACATGTTTACATACCAACTGATATGGCACAAGATGTTAAATAAGAATGGTTTTTCTCCAGGTAGTGGAATTATAGGCAATTATTATTTGATGTGTGAATGTGTATTTTTCTGTTTAGAAAAAAATAAGGGAATCATGGGAAAAAGTAATTTAGTAATCTATTCTTAACCAAAACTCTACATCCTACAATTATACAAAGGTGCCTAGTATTTCAAAATATTGCAGATAAACTGTACTTAAAATTGCATGTTAAACAAGATATGTTAAAAACAAAGCACTGTATTGTAAACGAACCAGGCTGACCCAGGTTATACTCTTAATGTATACTCTTAATGTCATTTAACCTGGACTTAACCCCTTAAATCCCAATTAAGCAAAAAGCAAAGCATGGGTTACTAACGGAACCAGCAAACAATATTTAAACTCTGGGTACACACCAGAAAATGGCAATTTAATACTTAGCAAAATATATGTCCCTTCAATTTACATTTTACCCATTCTGATAGTCCAGAAGTTTTTCCTTGATTAATCTAGATAATCAAAATGGTTTCCTTCCTTATTTGAGGAAAAATTGTTCTTCTTAGACTACAATGTGGCATTAAGCCAGGAAATTCATGGTTCTATATACCATAAATGTTGACAATAAAGCTCATTATTTTAGATTAGGAATAGTCAAACTTCTCTCAAGAAATTGAAGTCCTCTTAAACAATAAATTAGTAATTAACGGATTGGTTCCTGCTTCCTGTTAGTTGCAAGGATGTTCACAGACAAACTTGTGATATGCTCCTCTCCCCCACTCATTCTCTAGGAAGTATAGAACGGTATGTACTTTTCCCTTTTTCCAATCATGATTCATCCTACCATCTTTACTTCTGAAAACAGAGATAACATCATCCTACACTTAAGGAGATTTGGGGATTAAATATCGAAGTACTGGTACCAACACAGTACTGGGACCATGTTTAGGGGCTCAAAAATACTAATTTCCAATGACAGTCTCTGGACTTGCAAATAACAGTTTGATGTACTCTTGCTTGCACAACTGTCTGATAATATTCAACACATTCCAAACTCCCTCTGATATATAGAAATAACCAAAAATAAACAATCAGATTATTTTTGAAACTGGAATAATGAAGTTATCCCAAATAGTGAAGGGGAAAAGAAACTGGATCATGAACTTGTAGTCAATTTGGGGCTTCATATGACTGAATTGATACCTAACAAATTTGCTTTCAAATACCTAACAAATTAGTAACTTGCTCTCAATCATCTAAAAATAAGCCATTAAACAAACTTTCTATTTACAAAGGACTTAAATGAAGAAATTATTTTACATCTCAATATATGGAATAATTTGTAACAAACTTAATTTTAATTCTAAAGCATTTGTCCTAAAACAAGACTTTGAAATCATTCAGTGCTATTGAATCAAGCAATGAAAATGAGTAGAGTGGAAATTAAATAAAAGACAACCACCAAGAAATAACAATCTGGTGTATACAAGTATAATAGCAAAAGCAGATTACATAAATAAAAGCCCTTTTCTTCTAGGTGGCTAATGTAAAGGAATTCTGCCACTGTAGTTGTGTTGTTGGTGGTCATAGCTCATTCTTAATTTATCTCTAAAGCTCTTAAAAACCTGCCCGCATTACACAGGAAAATTTCACAGTTCATCAGTGCAAAAATTTTATTTCCCCTCTCCCCACTACCCCACTTTACAGGATCTGAAATTTTACTTAATCCACAGCATTTGTTTCATCATCTGTTATCAGTCATGTGAAATGTGAAAGAAAAAAACACTCATCAATTTAAAATCTCAGTCCCCTAACCCACTGTTACAGTAAATTTAGGATAAGTCTACAGCATTCACTTACTTTAGCTGGCTCTGATACTGAGGCATACTTTTTTATTTGAGAATCAACACCTAAAGACTTGGCTAATTGTACAGCATTGGAATCATCACTGACAAGTGTCCCAAGAGCCACAAGAAGTCTAAAAGTGGCTTCGAGGTCTTGTACAACTTCTAAGACTGTGCTAATTACTGACAAGCACTGAGCTTTCCCTTCAATGTTATGGTCTTTATGAAAACACACAGAATAGTTCAGGGTCAACGTAGCCAGAGCAATGTGAATGTTCTTATTGCTCCCTGATTTCAGTTCTATTGCGTGGGACAACAGTGATTCCCTCTGGGACATCATGAGCTTTTGTCCTGCCTGGCCAACAAAACAATTGCAAAAAGTCCTCAGAGCAAGCAGCTGGTTTGCTGGCTTTCCTCTGGGGTTCAGAAGACTGACGAGATGGCTGCTGAACCGAGTCCCTTCTTTTTCGTTGCAGAAGTTCTCATTCACACTGGGATGTTTAATTGACAGCCGAAGAATGTCAAGGGCAGGAAAGACAATATCTGTGAAAAAGAAAAATTTATTTTTAAAAAATTAAACATGTTAAAAATCATTTGCCTGGTTTACAAATGTGTAATTTCTAAATTTTGTGTTAACTGATTTTTCATATTTATAGAGGCTGTAATTATTGCTGTAAGATCAGATCTGTTTTAAAATATAGTAACTCTCCTGGGTTATTAAGATAGCTTGACATACAATGAATATTCAATAAATGCTTGTGGAAAAAAATAGGATTGGGAACTCGCTTTTAAAAAAATCCTAAAACAAGACCAAAGAATTGAGGAGGGAAAGTTCTTTTTAAAAGAATTCTAGTTGACAAATGCTAATAGGATGTTTATATATGTTGGTGGAGAGATATACAGTTAAGGGACTGGATAGACACCAAGTGAATGAAAGCTCTTTTCATACTGTTGAGAGCATACTGAGCGTTGAAGAATTGATGCTTTAAAACTACGGTGTTGGAGAAGACTTTTGAGAGTCCTTTGGACTGTAAGGAGATCAAATCAGTCAATCCTAAAGGAAAGTGAAAGTCACTCAGTTGTGTCTGACTCTTTGCGACCTCATGGACTATACAGCCCATGGAATTCCCCAGGCCAGAGTACTGCAGTATTCTCTTCACTCCCTTCTCCAGGGGATCTTCCCAACCCATGGATTGAACCCAGGTCTCCCACATTGCAGGCGGATTCTTTTATCAGCTGAGCCACCACTGGAAGTTGCTGATGCTCAAGTTGAAGCTCCAAAACTTTGGCCACCTGATGTGAAGAGCTGACTCACTGGAGAAGACCCTGATGCTGGGAAATACTGAAGGCAGGAGAAGGGGAAGACAGTGGATGAGATGGCCGAATGGCACCACTGACTCAATGGACCTGAGTTTGAGCAAACTGGGAGACCTGGTGAAGGACAGGGAAACCTAGCCTGCTGCAGTCGATGGGGTTGCAGAGTAGGACACAACTGAGCAACTGAACAAGAACGAATGCTCCAAATAATCTTATTATCACTGAAAGTGAGGACAGCAGAAATTATGGGTCCTGTGATATAAAGGTAGTATGCAACGTCATTTATAAAGGACATTCACCTGATAAAAACTACTGAACCAGAATCTAATTATGTCTAACATGAAAAACAAGAGACAGATGGACACATTAAGTGATCAGTCAAATTCAAAACATGGGGAATTCTGCAAGAAAAATGATTTTTTTCCTCCAATAAATCAATCATGAAAAAACAATAGGAAAGAGGGTACTTCTGGAATAAAAAAGAATTAAGTAAATTAAATAAGAGGAAAAATACTTGGAGCAAATGTTTGTAGCCTATGGTTAACAGGTCACAAAGAGTTTCATGGATGACTCGCAGGGCATTCACAAATGCTCTGGAAGAGTGTATAAAATGGTCCATGTATGGGGATCATCACACTACCTTCACATTCTCATAAGGTATGTGACCAGAGAAGATTATGGACTAAAGTGGTACAGTGAATCCTGTGAAGTTTTTCTCAATGCAAATTTCAACTACCACCTTAACTTTTATTTAATCTAAAAACACCAGTAGTATGGATAGGAATAAAAAGATACACTCTCTGTTTCCTGGTTACAGTTTTAGAAGTAATTTTTGTACCTTCAGGCCAGTTAACAGCTTTCCATAAAATCTGAAGTTGCTGGGCTGTGGGTTTTTCTGAAGAATTATTACATATTAGAGACAGTATCTTTTCAAGAAGTACCAAGTCATCTTCAGTTAACTTCTTCTCTTCAGATGCAGTTCCATTAAGTTCCTTTAGTTTACCTAGAACCAAATCCAAACCATCAGTATTCTCTAACTGTAATTAGCCACATATAATATACATAAATGCCAACGTTTTCAATAAGAATATGCTACCACACACCATGGGGAGATAAGATTTTTCACAGCAATTATCAAAGACCATAAAATAAGGCCTGTGAGTATTTTTAAGCTAAGTACAGTATACAAAAAGAAAGGTTACTGTGATAATTTGTTATCCTCTAAGATCTTCGAAGCTTTTTGAGTAAGTTTTTAGGTATACTGTATTTGTTATCATTTTAAATGCTTTTCAGAGCAGTATTAGATAGCACATACAAGTCAATCCCCTACTTTCTCACTGAGAAAATTTATAACTTTTAGCCAACTTACATCAACTTCTATGACGCCAATGATATAGTCAAAAGGCTGTGTGCATGCATGCTAAGCTGCTTCAGTTGTGTCTGACTCTTTGCGACACTACAGATAGTAGCCTGCCAGACTCCTCTGTTCATGGGATTCTCCAGGCAAGAAACCTGGAGTGGATTGCCATGCCCTCCTCCAGAGATGTTCCCAACCCAGGAATTGAACCCGTGTCTCCTGCATCTCCTGCATTGGCAGGAGAGTTCTTTACCACTGGCACCACCTGAGAAGCCCAGTCAAAAGCTAAATGTGTATTTATATTTAATTCACTGACTGAGCTCCATCTGTACATTTGACATCAAATTATTTAAACACGTTTAATGGAAATGTTGCCTTTCCCACCATATTCACATTTCATGAAACAATGTCTTTCAAACTCTTCACATGCAACTTCAATATCAGCATCCTTGTCATCATTAATGTTACTTTGAGTCATCTGACATTATTTTGTCAAAAATCTTTATCTCAAAGAATAAACAAGTTAAAATTTCAAAATTTTTACCATTTGTAACTGGAAACTTGGATCTGTTTCATTATTCTTTGGCATTAAAAGCTGTTTAACAGAGTATTAAAACAAATCTTATTTAGGGAATGCAAAAAGTAAGAGGTCTTTTAGATCTCTACAAGAGTTTAAAAATGACAAGTTGCCTAAAAGTGTGTATGCACTTCTTTATTGTTGAAAAAAAAAAAGGAATTAAGACCTATGATTTTTATAAAGATGTTATGAAAAATAATGACAAAAAATAAAACAAAGCAAAACAAAAGCCCCCCAAAACAGTAACACCACTGTCATATATTCAGATATGTATGTTATCTCAATAGACTTTCACCATAATCTTTGTGGCAAACAGAGTTAGTAATACTCTTAGTCAAAAGCAAAGAAAAAGAAAAACTTAGTCATTTTGTTTGGAGGAAAATAAATTAACAGAAAAAGTAATCAAAACCAACTGAGCAGTTTCAGATTTACAGACAGGATCTTTGTTTTTTAAATGCTTTGCTGATTTGTTTTCATTATTTTTTTTCTGAAAACAGTAAGAATTTAGGGGATAGGATTGATATTTTCCCCTTTAATATTTTTTCTCGGTAAAGTCATCAAAAAGTATTTACTTAGATTTGTGTAAGGTTTCTTATAAAGTGTTAATGTCCATTATCAGATTGTATATCTTTAGTTGACTCAGTTGTGTAATACCAAAATACAAATCTCTATCATGTAAGCACCTGGTTCCCAGCATATGCTTAGGAGAGAAACAGCCTTGAGAGAGCATCTCAGAATCTGTGGATATGTAAGAAAAGTATTTAATTAAAACACACTTACCTAAATGTTGTGTGAAAGTCACTCAGTCCTGTCTGACTCTTTGCAACCCCATGGACTATACAGCCCATGGAATTTTCCAGGCCAGAATACTGGAGTGGGTAGCCTTTCCCTTCTCCAGGGGATCTTCACAACCCAACTGAACCCAGGTCTCCCTCATTGCAGGCGAACTCTTTAGATTTCTGGAGTGGGTAGCCTATGCCTTCCTTCCCCAAAGGATCTTTCTGACCCAGGAATTGAACGGGGGTCTCCTGCATTGCAGGCAGATTCTTTGCCAACTGAGCTATCAGGGTATATGAATGCATATATATGGAATCTAGAGAGATGGTACTAATGGACCCACTTGCAGGGCAGCAATGGAGACACAGTGGGGGAAGAAGAGGGGAGGATGAATAGAGAGAGTAGCGTTGAAACATACACATTATGATACGGGAAACAGATGGCCGCTGGGAATTTGCTGTATGATGCAGTGAGCTCAAACCTGGGTCTCTGTGACAGCCTAGAGGGGTGGGATGGGGAGGAAGGTGGGAAGGAGGTTCAAGAGGGAGGGGTCATATGTATGCCTATGGCTGATTCATGTGGATGTATGGCAGAAACCAACACAATATTGTAAAGCAGTTATCTTCCAATTAAAAATAAATAAATTTAAAAAATAAACTTACCTAATATTTGTGTAGGGTTTGCTTGGTCAAAAGTGACAGCCTCTTTTTTAGGAAAATAAATATTCACTGTCTTAGATGCAGCTGATTGGTAGGCACTGTTTCCTGTTTACAGAATAGAAGGTGAAAATCATTCAGAGTGGCCAAAAAAAAGATTTTTCTGACTTTTGTCATCAAAATTATGATATATAACTATTCAGTGCATGCAATAAAATGACAACCAACTTCAGAAAAAAAAACAGAAAGAAAACAAATCTCTAAGATTTTATATACTACATATATTTGTTCATATAATAAATTTTAGTTTTGGGAAAGGGAGCTTAAATGAAAAACAAAGCCTTTCCATTTCATATTTTCTACTTCTCTCATATTTTTAAGATTCAATCTAAATTAGAAGTTTTTAAAAGATCAAAGAATACAGAACAATTATGAAACTGTCCAGTTCCTCCTTCTCTAGGCATACTGCTCTCTCTCTTCTCATTCCAAATGATGTAGTAGGCACTGTCATTTTCTCTAATCATTTTCATAAATCCCTCCCAGTTGTAAGTTCCTGAAGGGAATATGTATTTACTTCTTAAATATCCATTATAGTAACACTAACTCTGTATCTGATGATAAACAAAACATAGCCACCAGATGAAAACTCAGTAAATAAAGTTAAATGAAGCTAATTCAATTAAAATATAATTTAAATCTAATTTATGTTTTACTTTCATTTCAAATCTTAATTTATACAACGTTTTTGTTCTGATGCAAAATTAAGGTATTGTGCAAAAATGTGAATAAAACATTTTGATCTTCTGAGTGTATTAGAAGTAGAACGGGGGAAGGTAGATAAATGAAGAATGAGTTAAGTGCACAAAATTAATTCTAATTGCTTCCAAAGATAAAATATTTACTGACATGATCAAAGACACTGCTTGTACTCCTGGTTGTTAAAGAGTCTCGATGTGGTTGCTGCTGCTGCTGCTGCTGCTAAGTCACTTCAGTCGTGTCCGACTCTGTGTGACACCACAGATGGCAGCCTACCAAGCTCCCCGTCCCTGGGATTCTCCAGGCAAGAACACTGGAGTGGGTTGCCATTTCCTTCTCCAATGCATGAGAGTGAAAAGTGAAAGTGAAGTCGCTCAGTCGTGTCCAACTCTTAGTGACCCCACGTACTGCAGCCTACCAGGCTCCTCCGTCCATGGGATTTTCCAGGCAAGAGTATTGGAGTGGGGTGCCATGGCCTTCTCCACTAGATGTGGTAAGGAAATTGCAAATCAAATATCATCCAAACAATTGAGTACAACGAAAAGTTCTCTGGAGGAAAAGTACAGGATGCATTGAGAACCTATGACAGAGTAGAGAATCTAGCAAGAGGCATATATGTGTACCCAGGAAGTTTCACTAAGGTCATTTAGGAAATACTATTTCAGTTCAGTTCAGTCCCTCAGTCGTGTCCGACTCTTTGCAACCCCATGAATCGCAGCACGCCAGGCCTCCCTGTCCATCACAAATTCCCGGAGTTCACTCAAACTCATGTCCATCGAGTCAGTGATGCCATCCAGCCATCTTATCCTCTGTCATCCCCTTCTCCTCCTGCCCCCAATCCCTCCCAGCATCAGAGTCTTTTCCAATGAGTCAGCTCTTCGCATGAGGTGGCCAAAGTACTGGAGTTTCTGCTTCAGCATCATTCCCTCTAAAGAAATCCCAGGGCTGATCTCCTTCAGAATGGACTGGTTGGATCTCCTTGCAGTCCAAGGGACTCTCAAGAGTCTTCTCCAACACCACAGTTCAAAAGCATCAATTCTCCGGCGCTCAACCTTCTTCACATCCATACATGACCACAGGAAAAACCATAGCCTTGACTAGACAGACCTTTGTTGGCAAAGTAATGTCTCTGCTTTTGAATATGCTATCTAGATTGGTCATAACTTTCCTTCCAAGGAGTAAGCGTCTTTTAATTTCATGGCTGCAGTCACCATCTGCACTGATTTTGGAGCCCCAAAAAATAAAGTCTGACACTGTTTCCACTGTTTCCCCATCTATTTGCCATGAAGTGATGTGAATGTTGAGCTTTAAGCCAACTTTTTCACTCTCCACTTTCACTTTCATCAAGAGGCTTTTTAGTTCCTCTTCACTTTCTGCCATAAGGGTGTCACCTGCATATCTGAGGTGATTGATATCTCTCCCAGCAATCTTGATTCCAGCTTGTGTTTCTTCCAGTCCAGCGTTTCTCATGATGTACTCTGTATATAAGTTAAATAAGCAGGGTGACAATATACAACCTTGACGTATTCCTTTTCCTATTTGGAACCAGTCTGTTGTTCCATGTCCAGTTCTAACCGTTGCTTCCTTACCTGCATACAGATTTCTCAAGAGGCAGATCAGGTGGTCTGGGATTCCCATCTCTTTCAGGATTGTCCACAGTTTATTGTGATCCACACAGTCAAAGGCTTTGGTATAGTCAATAAAGCAGAAATAGAGGTTTTTCTGGAACTCTCTTGCTATTTCCATGATCCAACAGATATTGGCAATTTGATCTCTGGTTCCTCTGCCTTTTCTAAAACCAGCTTGAACATCAGGAAGTTCACGGTTCACATATTGCTGAAGCCTGGCTTGCAGAATTTTGAGCATTACTTTACCAGCGTGTGAGATGAGTGCAATTGTGCGGTAGTTTGAGCATTCTTTGGCATTGCCTTTCTTTGGGATTGGGAAAACTGACCTTTTCCAGTCCTGTGGCCACTGATGAGTTTTCCAAATTTGCTGGCATATTGAGTGCAGCACTTTCACAGCATCATCTTTCAGGATTTGGAATAGCTCCACTGGAATTCCATCACCTCCACTAGCTTTGTTCGTAGTGATGCTTTCTAAGGCCCACTTAACTTCACATTTCAGGATGTCTGGCTCTAGGTCAGTGATCACACCATCGTGATTATCTGGGTCGTGAAGATCTTTTTTGTACAGTTCTTCTGTGTATTCTTGCCACCTCTTCTTAATATCTTCTGCTTCTGTTAGGTCCACATCATTTCTGTCCTTTATTGAGCCCATCTTTGCATGAAATGTTCCCTTGGTATCTCTAATTTTCTTGAAGAGATCTCTAGTCTTTCCCATTCTGTTGTTTTCCTCTATTTCTTTGCATTGATCGCTGAGGAAGGCTTTCTTATCTCTTCTTGCCATTCTTTGGAACTCTGCATTCAGATGCTTATATCTTTCCTTTTCTCCTTTGCTTTTTGCTTCTCTTCTTTCCATAGCTATTTGTAAGGCCTCCCCAGACAGCCATTTTGCTTTTTGCAGTGGCCAGGAGGAGCTACCCAACGCCCCCACGCCTGAGGCCAGGGGCGGCAGCCGGGAGGACTAACCCCACCTCCAAGGAGCGGTGGCTGAGCAGGCGCAAGAGCGCCTAGAGAAGCTATCCCACGTTGAAGGTCAGGAAGGGAGGTGGTGAGGAGATACCCCTCGTCCAAAGAAATACTATTTAGGAAATACTATATAGGAAAATTAAATAAAAAGAAAAAGGAGGGGAAAAGCCAAACAACAATTAGTGGTCTAAATAGCAATGCAAAAGGTACAAATATTCCAAAGGAGAACAACATGTACCAAACTCTTGAGGTAGAAAACAGCATGCCACGCTCAAGACACTGAAGCAGGTCAGTATGGCAGAAAAGAGGCAGAAAGGAATGTGATGCAAGGCAAGAGAAAACAGTCAATGGGGAGCTATTACAGTGCTTTAATCATGGGAGGGGCATAAACAGAGGACCACTGTGAGACCAATTCAGGGGCCAGTATTTCATTAGTCTAGGTGAGAGATGACAATGGCTTAGGTAAAGGTTCAGCACCTTTATTCAGCATATAAAAACTGTTAAAAGACTTTAATTTCTGAAAAATGGGAGGAAATATTGTGAACTTTAAGACTCTTTTGTAGTATAACGGGTACAACTAACATTACTAAGCATTTATTCTGTAGAAAATTATTTATATAAATTTTGTAATTTTAAACTCTTAACTCTAGAAAGCAGATATAATTTTGCAAATGAGAAAAAGACAGGCACAGAAACAAAATGACTTGCTCAAGGTAAAACACATAAAAAGTAGTGGAACTGAGACTTCAATCAAAGCATTCTCACTCCAGAGTCCTTAATCTTAATTAATCACTAAGTTAAACTTCAATACTGCCAGCCAATGTTACTTTTGCAATGAAAAAATAGCTTACAAAATCATATTCCAACTTAGTTCTCAAGTAGAGTGGTGGGTTTATGAATTTTGTATTATGCTTAATAACATGTCACATATATTCTCTATATTTCTCATATAAAATAATAAACAGGTAGAGAATGATACAGAATGAATAAACAAGGTCCTACTGAATGAATAGCACAGGGAACTGTATTCAATACAAAAGAATTATATTCAATAATTCCACTAGGGTGATAGAATATGAAAAAGAACATAAACTGATATATAACTGAATCACTTTGCTATACAGCAGAAGTTATACAACACTGTAAATCAACTATACTTCAATAAAATAAATTAAAAAAAATAATACATAGGGAAATATATATGCCAAGAGATCTCCCAAACTTTCAAGAGGTGAACCATAAACTCAGTTCTGGATTTTACTGGCAGCCAATACAGAGGGAAAAAGCATGCCTGCATGTATTCAACAATGATGAACAAGTAAGATTCGTTGGGGTCTATGCTAGATACTAAGAATAAAAAAAAAACAAACTTGCTCCAGGGAAAGCCAAATATTCCAGGCCTAAATGGTAAAAGCAAATTCTTTTCTGAGTCCTCTCAATGTGTAATATAGTAAATAACATTCTAAACACATTATGTAAGAATGAAGGGTAAGACATGGGAACAAACTAAGACTTTGTAAGGATAGTGAGGAAACCAGCCTTAACACAGAACAGCACTTTTCCATCCTGGTTGCATATGAGAAAATTATAAAACTATCCTTGCTAAGACCTCAACCCAGAGCAACGTTAGATCAAGCGAGCATCACTGAGGATGAGGCTGAAGGACTTTGTCTAAGCTACCCAGATGATTCCAGCATGCAGTAATGACACAATTCTGAGAACACTCAAAAAGTCAGGTCAAAAGTTTGGTCTTGATTTACTGTATAAAATGTTTTCCAGCAAGAAAAAGATGACAATTTTCTTAAACTTTTATTACATAAAAGTTCTAATGAATTTTAAAAATCTAAAAACAAGAAAAGGAAGTGAAAAGTGTGTACCTGTAAATGGATCAACTCCAGCCATGGTAGTTCCCATACTTGCAGAGCCCGGTACATACCGACCACCACCTAAAATGCAATAATACTCATAGTAAGCACAGGGTAATGGCAAATTATACTAAAGTTCAAACTGCTCCTTCTTTACACAGAATGACTTATTTTCATTATTAGTTACATTTTCAGAATGACATCTTAATAAATGGGCTTAATAAATGGGTAGTAAATTTATTACAGCAAAATGCTTAGAACAGTGTCAGCCAATAAACTTAGCCAGGGAAGTTATCCTCAAGTAATTACATGCCTTATATACTATAATTATAGAAGTTTAATGAATTACAAAGGCTATTAGACTGGCGAGAAAGTCACAAGTTTCCACTATGAAAGGTGGACACTATTCTATTGAAATACAGACACAGGATTAGCTGGCATATAAGACAAATGGAAAAGAAACTAGGTGAGAGTCAGAGGTACTATGATAATAGCCCAGTGTCACATTTGAGAATACTTGCAGCTGCTTTACTGACAATGGAAAGAAAGAAACAGGAAAAACAAGTATAGAGAATCAGCAGAATTTGGAGATGTTCAGAGTCCTTTTTTAGGACTTCCCACAAATTAGCTTTTGTGGGAAGAAGGAAGATGAGCTACTTATTATTCTAGCCCCTCTGATTTTAACGTTCAGGAGTTGGTATAACCAGTGCAACAGAAACAGAAAAAGCAAACAAAGCTACAAAGGTGAATGGGATTCATTAAAATAATGAAGAACACAGAGTAAGTGGATTTGCTGAGTTTTCAGGATATGCTGGCTAGCAAGCTAAGTATCTTATATGCAGGAATTCATTTAAATATTAATTAGGTATCATTGTTATTCATAAAAATTTAGAAAAGGAAGGCTGAATAATTTGCCCAAGGCATTATGAGGCAGAATGTAGTCCTACAGTGTGCCAAATGTGGTTTTCAGACCAATCTGAATGAGAGTCACTGGTTCAATATGCAGATTCCCAGGGCCTGCCCATAAATGCTTAGTGGTACTCAAAATTAGCTTCATTTTAAAAACCAACGGGGAGCTTTTAAAACTACCTAAACAGCAAACCACATCCAAGACCACTTAATCAGGGTCTTCCCTGGTGGTCCAGTGGTTAAGAATTCATCCTGCAAGGGAGGGGATATCGATTTGATTCCTGGTCCAGGAAGATGCCATGGAGCAACTAAGCCCGTGTGCCACAACTACTGGGTCTGTCTTCTAGAGCCTGGGAGCTGCTGCAACTACGAGCCCATGTGCCACAATCACTGGAGCCCCGCACACCCTAGAGCCCAGTGTGATCTGCAACAGGAGAAGCCACTGCAATGAGAAGCCTGCGCACAGCAACTAGAGAGGAGCCCCCACAGCCCTGCAATTAGAAAAAGCTGATGGACAGTAATGAAGACCCAGCACAGTCAAAAATAAACAAACAAAAAGACCACTTAATCAGAATTCCTGGCTAAGGGGTCAGACTACAATAAGTATTTTTAACCTCCTCACCAATGTAGTGTATCAGAATTTTTGTGGGTGGGACCTTGCAATAACTAACTTAAACAAGCATTCCATAAATAAGGAAAAAAAAAGAATTAAGATTGACCTTAAGTTGTAAGTAAGATGCAGAAATCTTCTGACCCCAGGGCTATTGGTAAAACTGGAGGGACGATATCAACAATAATAAGAGCTAACATATATTGAGAGTTTAAATATTATTAATATATTCCAGGCATTTTGCTAAACACTTTGTATGTACTACAGGATTTTTTATAACATCTCAATATGGAAATATTGTTATCTATCTTTTGATAACTGTGGTTCAGTTAACCTATTACTTTAGAATTTTCCTGGACTTTTAGTATGCTATCTTGCATATCTCCATAACCAGTGAATCTTCTGAGTTATTGATATTGTGCAACAGTGAGACATGCTTCGGTTACGATGGCCCCAGTTGTTCTCTTGACTTTGTTGGTACTGTTTGAAGCTTGGTATAATAGTCTTTCTGTTCCAAAAAGAGGTGCTAATGAGATTCAGGAACTCTGTTGTTCTAAGTTTCAGGGCATCACTGTGCCCGAGTATGCCGACAGAGAAAGTGATCATCTGATCTACTCTTCAGATCTTTACTACCTTTTCAGGGTCACCAAAGACTTCCTTAATAGCCATCATGCTATCACAACATTTAGCTTGATAGTTGGTTTCTGTAGTACACTGGTACACTGCACAGGGTGGAGCTATTTGCATCTAGGCCACCAATGCATTCTCAGGAGAAGGGAAGCCTACTGAGAGCAGTTCACAGCTTCAGGATATGACCCAAGGTTGCATGTTGGTCCCTTCTATGGTTTAGATAGGACCATACGGTATCACTTTTAGAGCTCACAGTACTAAGTCTGCAGGACCAATAGATACCATAAATGCTATGAATCTCTTCCCAAATTTGGTACATTGTCCAGGAACTCTGGCTGAAGATCCAACAACAGCATCATAAAATACATCAAATGCTATTCTGAAAACAGAGATTTCTTCAGTTGCATTAAAGTCCAATTTTTTTCCAGTAGTGTTGATGCTGAGGCATGCATACCTTTGGTAAATAAAGTCACTTTGAAGAGCTACACCAACACTTCCAGGGCTTCGTGAAGGCCATTAATAACTTAGATTAGGAAGACTAATCCTGGGTAGCGGGGTGGACTGTCTCCTTCCATGCTAAAGGCAAAATGTGCCTGGCCAAACTTCTTGACTGCACTGCTCCATCCAACATCCAGGACTCACATGGCTCCTTCTTTGCTCATGATCAGTAGCATCTCGCCAGTGACAGCACTCATGCTGTGTCTTGGGTGGTGGATTCCCCTATTATCTAATTTCACAGATAAAAAAAATAGGCTCAGATAGGTTAAGTAACTTGCCAACTTCTCACAAGTGGTAGAGCCAGATTTTGAACCAAGGTCTGTCTGACTCTAAAATCTAGGCTTTTAATGACGCTACTCTCCTTTTAGGAAGGACCACTGGAGTAAATGATGAATTTTAATAATATGTTTTTAAAAGTCAGGAGGGAAAGCTAGAAAAGTACTCAAGGAAAAAGAAAAAAAGGAAGTTAAAAAGGAGATTCATAAAAATTGGAAATACCGATAAGGGAATTACCAGTTATTGGATAATATCTTCAAAATGTTAAGCTACAGAATGCAAAATATTACACATTTTAGGAAGAAAGACATATTGCTCAAAACTGTTTCCCACCTGTAAAAGGATCCGCTGCAGGAAGGGTGTTAGAAGATCCTGATGAAGAGCCTGGAACATACCGACCGCCACCTGTGCATGTAAACAAAGGAAAATCTGAAGCACGTCAAAATTCTGACTTTCATAAATAGCACACTGCTTGCATCAGAAGACTCCAAGTGTGGAGAAAAAAGAACAAGGCAACAAAAGACAGAATAAGAGGAGTTATCTTAAGAGGGGTTATCATCAGAAGTCTTACAGTTGGTCAGTAAAAAACTAAAATTTCAGCGATTCTCTAAGTTTTGTTTTTGTTAACTTTAATACTTTTTATTATATCTTAGTTTCTGCACTTAAATAGTAAAATGACTAGGAATTCAAATATAAAAAGATAAATTGCAGTTGGTCTCTGACCTAAATAATACACCACACAATCAGTTTCTGTTCCTATACAAATTCACTAGAATTCCTGCTGTTGTTGCTATCAAAACCACAGGCAGTAAATGTTAATCTTTTAGAGAACCTCCAGGTTCATTAACTCATGTGTCAAATAGTACATTCAGTGTGGAGATCCAGCAGGGAACAAGATTGCTTGTATCCACTGAAGCTTACAACCTACTGGAGAAGAAAATTACAAAGGGGATGAGTGCTACAAAGGAAACAGATTTCCCATTTATTTCTTTACAAATGTGTGGTGTGTGTGAGTAGGCTTTGTTAGTATCTCTAAGGAAATAATTGGAGGCATCTACCAAAGATATATCTGAGGATGCTGGTAAGGGTTTCGGAGGAGTAAAAAAGGGGAGACTGTTAGATTTCCAGATACAGACAGCTGCTTTAACATCTGTCCTCTATCTATCCCACAAGACAGCTTATACAATACAGTACTCTTTTGTACTGTAGGCTGATACTCCAACCAGAAATATCCAGATATAAGCTTTGTTTTCCCTTTTTCTGTCAAGTCTATCTGCGAGGGTTCCATTATTTATAGTTCTGTAGTGATTCAGTCTGATACCTCTGTTTAAATCAACATGCAGCTGAGATTAGCTCTATGATGTGAATGAACAATAGAATTTTGAACTAGAAGGAGAGAAGATGATTTAGGAGTGTCTGTGAGGGAAGAAGGAAAAAAAAAAAAAAGATCTGAGACAAGAACAGAATGTGCAATGCTTGTAAAAAGGAAGAACACCAGCACATGAAAGATGGGGTCAGAAATGACAGGAACCCATTTAATAATAAAACGTCAATTTCAAAATTTTATTTAGAGCTGGCCCTGTATTTAAGAAAAGAGGGAGAATTGTATTTCCTCCCATACCATAGCCTTGGTTTCCGGGACCTAGAACTCAGGCTAACACTTCTAGAATTAAACTCCACTCAAGGACTCAAGACTAATACTACTGGGGTTATAATACTCCTGGCATGAAAACCTAATCCCATTTATAACACTTTAAACACTGTATACTATGTAATAAACAAGTGACTTAAAATGAACATGACAAATACAAATAACACATGAACTAAAATTACCCACAGTTCAGTTCTAGACTTGATGCATAACTAACCAGTTTAGCCCCATGTGAAACAGAATTTCTATTTAATAAATTTCACCAAAATAACATGAAACAGTAACATGAAGAAACTTACAAGTTTCTTTGCATTTCAAATGGCTGAATTAGTTTCTTAATTTTATTTAGTTTACAGTGTGGCTATATTTTTGAAAGAGAACAATTTACAATTATTTCTATAAATACAAAATTACTATATAATTTGAAGCTCAAAAATATAAATCTGCTGTAGATCTTATTTTTAATTTTTTTATTTAAATAGTTAATCATAATAGGTGTTTAAATACACACACACACACACACACAAAAGATAATCAACTCTGATGGGAGTATTAATATATAAGACTTAATACAAACCCTAACTTACCTGTAAAAGGATCTGAAAAACTGGTGTTTCCGAGTCCCAACATTTGACCTTTTGTGTTATCAATGATAAATTTAGCCACCTGATCCAAAAACATAGGATTCAAATCATTCTTCTGTAAGAAGTTGTATGCAGCTAACCAGGGATCATCAGTGATATTATATGGTAATTTATATGATGGTCCACCTTCATTGACATCAATTGAGAAAACATAATCAAATTCCTTAAATGGGAATATAAAAAGGAGATAAATGATTACTGTCTGTTCATATATATTAAAGGTATATATAACACAGAGTTATTTTAATAATGATAGTGTTAAACTTTCTCCAAAGCACAATGTTAAAACTTCTACTAGGCAGATAATGATTAACAGCAACCATCTGCATGTGCTCTAAGAATGGTAGTTCTCTGGGGTAGACTTAGGGGATGGATTATGACAACACATTAACTATAAAACCAAAGATTGGTTGGCAATTAGCTGATCTGAAGGCCAAAAGTATTAGCTGTTGCAAACATGTTCATAAAACACATGCCAGCATTTTAAGCACAGCCTTGCAGGGTCCCTCATGGCCTGTCAAGTTAAATGCAGCTAGGCATGAAGCATGAGAGGAAGGGTAGCACAGAAGTGCCAAACCCAAAACGGTCGGGAATAGCTTATGCATCTAACTACCAAAAGGCAAATCATGGCCAGGGCATCCATCACAAAAGGAGCTCTCTCTGCATGCAAAGATACTTAAAAACAAACAAACAAAAAAAAACTACTCAAAGACTGAGAATCTCCCCACTGAAATGTATTTTTAAATGTCAAAATACCAAAGAAAATTTTATTAGCATGGGGAAAGGGAAACAAAACCATTAATTTGTCAAATGCTTTAAGATAATAGTAATTAGAAAGCAGAAGTTGACATACTTTCCCTTCATATAAAACTTTTCCAGATGTTTGCTGACTAGCACCAGAGGAGCCAACAACATCACCAATTTTTATCCACCTCCTTTCATTAATACTCCACTGGTAGGCTTCAACTTTCTCTCCATCTCTGATTAGACGAGTCTGTCCTTCTCTAGTACCTTAAAATAAAAATTGTGTGAGTCAGAGAAAGGCAGAGTAAAATTTACAAACATTTAGATTGAAAATTTTTTAATTTTAAAGTTTATACCTAAAATATTAAATATTTTAAAACATAATTCTACTAGAAAATGGCCAAAAAGAAAATAAGGCTTCAAAGGAAACTCTATTAAATAAAGGATGATTAAAAAGATGTGATTCTACTAAAAAAGTAGCTGGCTAATCAAAAATAAAACGAGTTTTATTAATAAATGTCTTCTGACAATACTTCATTTCAGTAAATGATTCTCCATTCTTCTAGCTAATCAGGCCAAAAAGAGTAGAAGAGTGATTCCTTTATCTCAACTCTAATCCTACAGCAAATTCCATCAGCTCTATCATTAAAATATAGCTAGAACAACTAACTCTTCTCACCATCTC